>NC_057410.1:4996491-5596491 GCF_019320065.1 Cervus canadensis
AAAAAAAAAAAAAAAACTAAAATGGACTAAATATTAAAAATATTGTTCACAGTCTTAGGTAAATCTTTTCTTAATATTTTCCACACTGTACACTATCTGAATGATGACAGATGTATCAATAATAGCAGTAAGGATAAAAATAGGTCTCAAAAATAGGGATATATCATTCCTGTTTTATACTGCTGAATTAACATATCATCAAAAAGCAATGGCATTAAATAACAGAAATCATTTATTTCCAGGAGTTGGTGTGTTGATCAGTTTCATATGGTGTCTAACGGGATGCCAGGATGCCTAAAAAAGTAAATATGGCTTTTTACTCATAAGGCTGGCAGCTGGGAGATGGGCTGAGGCTATGAATGAGTAGCCTCCGCACTCCTGCACAGGGCCTCACCACACGACTTCAAGGACTATGTCAAAATGGTTTAGTTCCATGAAGGAGCATTCTAAGTATACAAACACCAACATGTCAGCTCTCACCCAGCCTTACCATTCATCAGGCCTGCTTATGTTTCTTGACCCACACTAGTTACATGGTCAACTCAGAAAATAATGTGGGTGAAGACCACAAACAGGAATGAATACAGGCGGTGTGGTTCATTGAGTACCTTCAAAGTAATAACTACCATTCAAGAAAAAAATATCACTCCTACCTAATTTACCATTTTTGCTTTAATCAACGACAAGTTCAACTGAAAATCTAGATCCTACCATCTGTGCAAACTCAGAGCTAGCATTATACAAATAGCCTCAGCATGAGAATATTGTGGGGCATTATTTTTCTCATTGAATTCCTTGTATTTTAGGAATGAATATGGACTTATCTAATTTCCCTTGGAATCTAACTGAATCTCTCATCCTTTGTTTGAAGTGACTAGGATTTTGCCTTTACTCTCTCTTCTAATATTTTATTGAATTATTTTAAAATGTATTTCCTCTCTTGGATTCAAGCCTAGTTCTGAAAACTAAGTCTGCTTACCTAGCTGTTGACCTATGAAGAAAAGTATCACAAGTAATGGATATCTCTTTAAGCAGAATGCTAGCAAAAATTTGGTCATAAGTTCATGGGCTTACTCATCTCTGGGGGATCTCATTTTCTAATAGGAATCTGACTAGTCCCCACACTTTTTTAAAACACATATTAATATTTATGTTTCCTAGACGCTATGCCTTACCAAACCAGCTGTACTTTTAGTGTTCTAGGCACATCTGGGTAAATCTCCAGTAACCTACACTTCTCTTGTTATTTATTTTATTGCTACACCACAGTTCTTACATATGCCCTCCTTGTTATGACCAGTTTTGACAAATTATACATTCATTTAACCATATTCCAAACAAGACTGAGGATATTTCTATAAAGCAAAAGTTCTTAGATCCCTTACTAGGTAATCCTCATCTATCACCTTCCCAATTATCTTACCGATTTCTATCACTACAAACTAGATTCAGGGGTGTGCTGGTTTAAAAACTGTCTCAAAAAAAAAAACATTTTGTAAAGTTTGTCAATTTTGATAGTGTAAATACTCCTACTATGATAGCAAGGCTGATTTTAAACTATCAATGTTAACTTCACTGAATGCAGATTTGGAAAGAAACATGAATTAGCATACTATTATACATTATGGTGGGCTTCCCCTTGTGGCTCAGATAGTAAAGAAACCATCTGCAATGCAGGAGACTTGGGTTTGATCCCTGGGTTGGGAAGATTCCTCTGGAGGAGGGCATGGCAACCTACTCCAGTATTCTCGCCTAGAGAATCCCCATGGACAAAGGAGCCTGGCAGGCTACAGTCCATGGGGTCGCAAAGAGTCAGACAGGACTGAGTGTCTAAGCACATATAAATGCTATTTCCATCTTTCAAATAAATGTAAATGAATAAATTCAACATAGGTAAGAACTAATAAATTTTAAGTGTTCATTGTACATTACCTAATTGTAAATTTATACAACTTAATTTCTAATAGTTACTGTGTTTAACTGGCTCAATGAAACCCTGAAAGTTTTATAACAGGTTACTGTGAGCTGATGTGAGCAAGCTCCACACAACATTAACAAGATTTGTCTGTTCTGTTAAACAAATGCCATATAAATGGAATTCTTTTGTATGCTCTCTTTTGTATCTGGTTTATTTTGCTCCAATAATGTGTTTGAGATTCAGGCATGGTATTGCATGCATCAGTAGTTTATCATCTCTTATTGCTGAATGATATTCCACCATATGAATAGAAAAGAGTTTGCTTAACCATTTACCTATCAATGGACATTTGTATTCTTTTCAGGCTTCAGTTCAGTTCAGTTCAGTCACTCAGTCGTGTCCGACTCTTTGCGACCTCATGAATCACAGCACACCTTGGCTGTTACTAAATAAAGCTATGAACATTTGTGTTGATTTTTATATAGACTTAAACTTTTATTTCTCTTGAGTAAAATCCTAGACATAGAATTGTTGGGTCACTAGATGTTGAGCTTTATGAGGCACTGCCTAAATATCTTCCAAATAGTTCTACAGTTTTACCTTCCTACCAGCAAAGTATTACTATGAATTTTTAAGTTGAATCACATTCTTGCCAACACTTGGTATTGCCAACCCTTGCATTTCATCCATTAGAGTGGGTAAAAAGTGTTATTTCATTGTGGTACTGATTGACTTTTGCTAATAAATAATTTCTTTGAATATCTTTCCATGTAGTCATTAGTAATTTTTATATTTTCCATAACAAAGTGACATTTAATTTTCTTTTCCCCATTACACTTCTTTCATCAGATTTATGTGCTATATTTTCCCCACTTCCACAGTCACTGCTTAGTAATTCTATGGGACAAAGGAATGTCATGCAGCTTGCAACATAGATAGAGAATACATTGAATTGACTGCCCTCTGGAAGTTCTTTCAGAAACAAGGTCTACACTCAATTATTTGAACTGAACTGGGAACCCAGAGACTTAACAGCCAGACAGGAGCACATATTAAAGATTCTGTAGACCTGTCACCCTTCCTGATGTGAGCCCTGCTTGGAAGACCCTTATAGCGTAAATAACATTTTCTTTCTGTGGGCATCATCTATGCTCTGGGACTGTACTTCTTGTGGGAAAGTCAGATATTGGAACACAGACTTTCTTCTTGGAAGTAATCATACGAGTTCTTCAATTATGTAAGAAGATAGTACCAGTAGATCACATAGCTCTCAAACTACAGAAGTTTCACCAACATGAGGCTATACTTGGTTATGAAGAGACCTTTCCAAAGGGAAAACTAAGATGACTGACACATTATTTATAACCACTCCACAGGCAATTGTCTGTACTCCAGCTAGAAAAGTCTTCAATTAGGAAAAGTGATACAAAATTTGTTCCTAAAATGATCACATTGGATCTGAAAAGATTCAACTCAATGTCTACTACTGTTTTAAATGATAGAATTGGCCTAGATTTCTTGGTTGCAGGCCAGGGCAGAATTTTTGCAATCATTAATATATCCTGCTGTATCTTGGGCTTCAAGGCATGGGCTAAGTGAAAAAGGTAATACAAATTACCTTTAAAAAAATTGAGAACATCACTTGGAATTCTAATTATTAATGACTTATGGAAATTGCTCTGCTGGTTTTGTCCTAGACTCTGGTTCTGGATTGAAGTCAGCACTGTATACTGGTCTCATCCTGCTGCTCATCCAGTAGATGGTATCGATAGTTTTAATTAAATGTTAGATTTGGTCCCATCCTGCTAGTCAGGTTAATCACCAGATATTCACCAGAGATCAGGGGGATATAGAAACAAAGGTAGACATAGTTGAAAACAATTCTCCAAGGGTCTCTTGTACTATGTGTCTTTCTAGTAGAGATGTTGACTGTCCCTTGTCCCAGACTATCTTTACAGGGTTATTTGTATGGCAAAGATAACACAATTTTCCCATTCATTATAATAAAAAAAAAAAAATTCCTTCTGAACCAAAGTACCTGCAGTCTTGGTGCCCATTTACAAAGATGTGTGTTCCCTAACCTGAGGGATCCTCTCGTACAATTCACTGCATCTACAGTTGTCAGCTAGCTCTCTTCGTATCGCTCTGTAGGAACTGGGGCTCAGAGAGCCGATGCAAAAATGCTAATATCCCAGAAACTGTTCTTGTTGTGAGTAATAAACTGGCCTTCATCTCTGACTCAGGAAACTGTGGCTGACTACCTTGAAAGCCTGTAAGAAGTGTAAAAATCTCAGACCTTTACAATAACTGACAGTATCTATGTCCAGTAAAATCCACCTAAGAGAATGGTCATAGTTATACCAGTTAAAGACCAAAGTCTGGAAACAACGTACCTATCAAAAGGAGAACAGACTTAAAAACAGACTATACAACATACAGTGTTGTAACGCAATGGCTAAAAAACATTAAAGAACGGATAAACTCAACAACATGGATGAATCTCAAATACAATATGTTGTGTAACAGAAATCAGAAACAAAAGAATACGTACAATATGATTCTATTTACATAGTATACAAGAATCTATCAATATCAAAACTATGAAGGACATTAGAAATGAGAAAAATCTGAGAAAATATCACAGCCAAAAGAGTCTAAGGAAACATAACAACTAACTATAATATGACATAACAGATGAGCTTCTGGAACAGATATAGACATAGGTAAAAACCAAGGATATCTCCATGTAGAAACTAAGGATATCAACAACCTTGGATATGAAGATGTTACCACTCTAGTGGCAGAAAGTAAGGAGGAACTAAAGAGCCTCTTGATGAGGGTGAAAGAAGAGAGTGAGAAAGCTGGCTTAAAACTCAACATTAAAAACACTGAGATCATGGCATCTGGTCAATCTGTTTCATGGCAAACAGAAGGGGAAAAAGAGGAAACAGTAACAGATTTTATTTTCTTGGACTGTAAAATCACTGCGAAAAGTGAATATAGCCAGAAATTAACAACAACAAAAAAAGTGCCTGCTCCTTGAGAGGAAAGCTACAACAAACCTAGACAGCATATTAGAAAGCAAAGACATAATTTTGCGACAAAGGTCTGTATAGTCAAAGCTATGGTTTTTCAATAGTCATGTACAGATGTTAGAGTCAGACCTTAAAGAAGGTTGAGCACCGAAGAATTGATGCTTTTGAACTGTGGTGCTGGAGAATACTTTTGAGAACCCCTTGGAGAGCAAGGAGATCAAACCAGTCAACCCTAAAGGAAATCAGCCCTGAATATTCATTGGAAGGACTGATGCTGAATGGAAGCTCCGATACTTTGGCCACCTGATGCTAAGAGCCAACTCACTGGAAAAGGCCCTGATGCTGGGAAAATGGCGAGACAAAGGGGTGACAGAGGATGAGATGGTTGGATGACATCACTGACTCAAAGGACATGAGTTTGAGCAAACTCGGAGATGGTGAATGACAGGGAAGACTGGCGTGCTACAATTAATGGGGTTGCAAAGAGTCGGACAAAACTTAGCAATTGAACAATAACAACAAAAGGACATCTCAATAAACTATGGACTTCAGTTAATAATAATGTGTCAATATTGAATCAGTTGTGAGAAATATTCCAAACTAAGTAATTATTGGGGAAATTGTGTATGGTAATGAGTATGGGAACTCTGTACTATCCTCACAACTTTTCTGCAAATCTAAAACTATTTTAAATAAAAGATTTATTTAGAGTAATAAATGACTCAGTATCCTTAGAGAAAGAGAAAGAGAGAGGGTGCAAGCTGACTTCTGAGGCACATGATTATGATCTGTTTTAAAGTTTTCTCAATTTTCCATACTTTCAGTAATTATGTTATCTCTCACATTATCTATTAGTCTTTAATCAAATTTTCAAAGCTACTTATAGACATAATCAGTATCTAATTAAATTATATGTAGTAATAAGTCATCCATGGGTCATCTGCCCTTAGCAATACTTCATTATTGGTGTTTAGACACTATTTCATACTGTGTTTACAGACAATTCTTACTATAAAAAAAAAGAAACCAACTGGCTTCATTATAGTTATCAGGATTGTGTTATAACAAGCAGCAGAGTTCTCCATACATTTCGTAGACTTATGATTTTAATTGATTCATACTTCTTCCTAAGATTTAAAATAAAAATTACTTGATATTAATGTCTAATAGTCAAAATATTATTCCAGCACACAGGAAAACTAGGTCATGGCCACAGTAAGTTATAAACTGGGAACATGGTTTTATAAAACTTTTAATTTTATCATTGCTTATTTTGAAAACAAACTCTCACATAAGTCTGGCTCCAAATTATCAAATTTGCAGAATGGCAGACACCAGCCAGTTGTCATTTATGTAATAATTTTGTCAAATATGAACATTACTAAAGAGTTTCTTGTCTATTCCATTGGCCTATAAGGAATGGATATTTCAATTAATTAAATGGAGAAGTAGAGAAACAAGAGTGACCTTGACAGGACATAGGCCAAGTCTAGCACAATTTGAGATCACAGGCCAAATGGGACAATTTATTCTATACTACCGAAATAATGACTATTTCTTTAAGTAAAATATTCACAGAAATATTATAGATAAGAAACCTTAATGTTAAATCTGAGTATAGATTCAAGTAAGATCATGATCATGCCATGTCACTGAATGTTTAAAATTAAAATTTGAAGATTAAGTATTAATACAAACATTGCTAAGAAACTTTAATAATTTAAAAATAAATTTAGTATTAGCCATTATGATTGGTTCATTAGTTATTCAATTTTCTATCACTACCTATATCAAATGAAAACCATAAACAGACTAAAATGTTAATAACTTTTTAAATTGTGTTTTTAACCCAAATGTCTCGTTAATCCTTTTGATAATTTTTTGAGTCAGGAATGAAAGTATAAACCTTAGTATATCTTTTCTTTACAAGAACTCACCAAAACAGAACTAAATTTTCTTCTTTATTTAATAAAAAGTATAAACATTCTTAAACTTCCAAAAATGGTATGAACATAAATCTGGAAATAAAATTTTAATCTGATTTCCACTAAAGGGAAGATATAGTTGCATTTGGTTTGTCTGGTCTTATGCAAGTTAATCATTTATAATCATATCAAAAATTCATTTTTCTATTTCCAAACAAATATTTGTTTAATATAGTTTGCTGAAAAGAGATCACTAAATCAATGTGTAGTTTGCATGTCCATTCTAAATATTAGATGCTGCAACAGAATTTTCTGAAGTTAAACTAAGGAAAGAGAAAGAGATATTTGATGGGTATGAGTTTTCCAGATCACTAGGAATTATTTTTTTCTTTATCTTTTATTGTGTATCATTTACCTTAACATCTATTATAGGAATAAATGTAGGTTTCCAACAAAATATAATGAAGTCTGTAGATAGAAATTTACATTGCAGTAATTGTTCTAGAGATGCTAGCAGACCCACCAGTAACTATTTCTGTTAATCTTATGAGACCCATAAAGGGCAGCCTTTGTTTAATAGCAAGTTTTGACGTTTATTACCTTGCTTCTAAAAGTTTTTATCCTGTTCAATTTACGAAGTCATAAGTGCATCACCTTCCTTGAATATGGTGTTATCACTGATATTCTAACATGTTCTTAATTCCTCTGCTCTAAATGCACAGGGTTCTAAGACAATGTCCTTAAATAATAAACAGAATGTGTCTATACAGCTAGTGTTTCTAATAATGGCAGAAAGCTCCTCTGTTCAATGGGAAATGAACTATAGGCTTAAAATTTTAAATGAAAAATTGAAGTATGCATTTGTATGATCCCTCAGTACTCAGGTGTTCATGTGTGTGAGATTTGGATTTTATTCATGTGTGTGGTGGGAAAACATGTAAATATATCATCTACATCAGACTCTACTGGCTACTAAAATAATCAATCTGATTTTTTTTCCGGTTATAGTATACCAGTTTGTTTTACTTTGTGAAAATATTTCTCTTTTTGGATGAAAAGAGACCTTTCAAATAGCTACTGAAACAAATATATATATTACATTTTTTTAACGTAACTTCACAGTTTTACTATCTTAATTTTACTAAATAAAGATGAAGTTTAGAACAAGATGACTTGGCTTTTGCTCTTCTTGCTCCTTCCAGTTAAAAATGTATTTATCTATTAATGGCCAGTAAACCTCAGAACAATCCCTTTTGAAGTCTGACCTTCTTCAAAAAACATGCTTAGCATGACAACCATAACTGTTCTTTCTGTTATTAGGATTCTTTTTTAGGGCACAGAGGAAATCATTGCACTTCTGGTCCCATGTCATGTCATGAGACTGGTAACTTCCAACATTTGAACTGAATATTTGGTGTGTTTTAGGAATGTTCACTATGTTTCCAAGAGAAATACTGGCATCAAAAGCTACTGGCATCAAAAAATACTGGCATCAAGAGCCAACTCATTGCAAAAGACCTGATGCTGGGAAAGACTGAGGGCAGGAAGAGAAGAGGGACACAGGATGAGATGTCTGGATGGCATCATCGACTCAATGGACATGAGTTTGAGCAAACAGGGAGACAGTGAAAGACAGGGAAGATGGGCATGCTGCAGTCCATGGGGTCGCAAATAGTCAGACAAAACTGAGCAACTGAACAACAACAAATCTAGGAAGGGAGTGAATGCAGAAACAAGGGAGGAACAGAGGAGAAACAGTGCAGACTTGGGGCAGGATCCCGCTTCCTCCTCAAGGGATAACAAAGCAATACCTCTGAGTTCTTCTGCAGAAACTAATGGCTTCCAGGTGGCACTAGTGGAAAAGAGTGTGTGCATGCCAAGTCACTTCAGTCGGTGTCCAACTCTTTGCGCCCATATGAACTGTAGCCCGCCAAGCTCCCCTGTCCATGGGGATTCTCCAGGCAAGAATACTGGAGTGGGTTGCCCTTCTATCCTCCAGGGGACCTTCCTGACCCAGGGATTGAACCCATTTCTCTTATGTCTCCAGCACTGGCAGATGGGTTCTTTACCCCTGGCACCACCTTGGAAGCACTGCGGTAAGGAATCTACCTGCAATACAGGAGACATAGGAGATGCAGCTCTGATCCCTGGGTTAGGAAGATCCCCAGGAGGAAGAAATGGCAACCCGCTCCGTATTCTTTCCTGGAAAATTCCACGGACAAAGGGGCCTGGCGGGCTACATCCCCTGGACTCACAAAGAGTTTGACAGAACTGAAGCAGAAACTACGGCCCCCACCCAGCTGAAGGATGGCAACTGAAGGCAAGAGACGGGCCTCCTGCAACACTGCCGGCCACCACAGTCCCCACCAACCAGAAGGAATGCAACACCCTACAGGCCTCACACCAAATTTCACCTAAAATCTCTTTGAAAATCATCAGGAGTTTGGGGGTTTTGATCAAATAACTCCAGGGCTTCCCAGGTGGCGCTCAGTGGTAAAGAACCCACCTGCCAATGCAGGAGATGTGAGAGATGTGGGTTTGTTCTCTGGGTTGGGAAGAGCCCCTGGAGAAGGGAACGGGTACCCACTACAGTATTCTTTCCTGGAAAATTCCATGGAAAGAGGAGCCTGGCAGGCTACAGTCCATGGGGTGGCAAAGAGTCAGACATGACTGAACGACTTTCACTTTCATTGTGCACCAGACATACAAACCTGTATTCAGAAACACTAAGAGTTTGGGAAGGAAGCCAAAGCCAAAATAGTAGAGACTAAATAAAGTTCATTTTTCTGCACATTCAAAAAACAAAAATTAGGTTGAAATCTCTTGACATTGTTTTTGCATTCAATCAGATTGCTTCAATTTGAAATTGTTGCTTAGTCTCTAAGTCATATCCGATGGCAACCCCATGGACTGGAGCCTGCCAAGCTCAATGGGATTTTATAGCCAAGAACCCTGGAGTGGGTTGCCATTTCCTTCTCCAAGAGCTCTCCCTAACCTGGGGATTGAATTTCTCTCTCCTGTACTGCAGGCAGATTCTTTTCCACTGAGCTGCCAGGGTAATTTGAAATTAATTTAGGTCAATTTAGTTGGCAAAGTGTGACAGTATAAGACTTCATTTATAGTAACTAAGCTTCAAATATTCTTTTTATTTTAAGGAACTTTGTAATCTCTCAGATTTTCAATATTATTTGATACAATGTTTTGAAATGTTATATAGAAGAGAGAAATGCAATCAATTGATGGATAAAATCATTTAAACAAATCATTTAAAAATCCAGTTACTAATATACCAAAATTTTATTGAACACCTGAATGTGCTAGACAATATTCTAAGAGGGGGAAGAGAACTGTGAATTAACTTGTCAAATATCCCTATGTTAAATGGATTTTAGATTCTAAAGAAACAGAAAATAAACAAAATAATTACTGTAATTTCATTATTCTCAGAGTTCTCTATGTTTGCTTATTTTCTCTACAAAATTTAATTATAGTTTTAAGTTTTAAAAATTGTTAACCAACACACTTAAGTAAATAAGTTCCACAGCAAAGTCCCATGACCATTAGAAGAGATTCAGTTATGATTAGACACTTTTTAAAACCTAAAATGGCTCAGAAATCAAACCTAAAAAAAAATTAGTAGAAGTTTAAAATTTTTTAAATTTTTTACTTTTAAATTTTGCAGAGAGTTATCTGTACATGTTAGTAGATAGCTGTGTTTTGGCCAACAGTGACTTGACTTTTTTTTTTTTTTTTGGTGTGATGCAAGGAATTTTGTTTCATGTTTTATCTTAAAACCAAAATAATTTATTTCAAAAAATAAAATAAAACATACAACCAAAAAACAAAAAATGAATCAATATTAGAGGGAACACATTTTCAAAAGATAATAGATGATTATCTTTTTGGTAGGAATACAGTTTTCCATATTTATATGCATCCAGTTGCTAACTATCTGACTTTAGTTACAATGTGACATGCCTAAATTAAAATTTCTTTGCTTTTATGCATAAAAGTAATATACCTATATTGCTTAGAAAGGTTGTTCTCAATTCCTATAAGCAACAAAATAAACATGCAAGGCATCACAGGACAAAAGAATTCAAATTGGCTTTATTAGCCTCACAGTCTATTCACAAACATAAACAAGGCAAATTCACTGTTAAATTATAGATAACCTGCTTAACTCTCTACTAATTCTTTTCAATGGTGAAGTAAACACTCATGTAAAAGGGCTATAAAAATTGTCAGTCAAGTCATAACTACTACCTGGTAGCTGTTTTTCCTATGTAGGTTTTAAATCATGCACATTTATAATTTTGAATTTATTGTATATCCTTAATTTATAAGTAGCCATTAAGATACATTTAAATATTTAAGCATACCCTGGGTCCCCTTTGTTATTTTATTTTGTTTTCTCTGCATTTGCAATGGACACAGCATGTTGTAATTTTCAATATCCATGATAACCTCATCAAATATTTTTATAATTAAGGAGTTTTAATTCATTAGTAACAGCATTTTACTGTGTGTTCAATCACAGGAAGAATTTATTTGAATGAAACCATCCTCTACAATGTAGCATAAGCAAAAGTGCATTTGTAGTCTCTGGCTATTTGGTAAAGGAGCTGCCTGCAACGCTGGAGACCCAGGTTCCATCCCATGGTCCATAAGATCCCCTGGAGAAGGAAATGGCAACCCACTCCAGTATTCTTGCAAGAATCCCATGGACAAAGGAGCCTGGCAGGCCACAGTCCATGGGGTCGCAAGAGTCGGACACGACTTAGTGACTAAACCACCACCATACATAAGAATGGTCTCTGAGCTTCAAAAATATCAAGGAAAAATAGAAAATTTGCTGTTTTATATTTTAATGGCAAAAGCATGAAGATTAAAATTAGTTTCCCTGATTTATATAGCTTAGAAACAGTAATATGCACATGGGAAAATTAATACTTAAAGTCATATTTTCCTTTGGGAAGAGATACTCTGTACAGTTAATGATTGCTATGGGGTGATTGTTTATGTCCCTCCAAATATGTTGAAACCCTAATCCCTGAAGATGAGAGTATTAGGAGATTTAGTGCTTAGGTCATGAGGGTAGAGCCTGCATGAATGGGATTAAAGTGAAGTGAAGTGAAGCCGCTCGGTCGTGTTTGACTCTTTGCAACCCCATGGACTGTAGCCTACAAGGCTCCTCTGTCCATGGAATTTTCCAGGCAAGAGTACTGGAGTGGGTTGCCATTTCCTTCTCTAGGAGATCTTCCCGAGCCAGGGATCGAACCTGGGTCTCCCGCATTGCAGGCAGACGCTTTACCGTCTGAGCCACCAAGTTAATTCCATGAATGGGATTAACCCCTTAAAATAGAGACTCCAGAGAGATCTCTCTTTCTACGGTATAAAGACATAAGAAGGTACAGGCTATGAACCAGAATAGGGACTTCCATTAGATGGTGATCATACTAGAGTCCTTGATTTTGAACTTTCCAGACTCCAGAACAATAAGCTATACAATTTTGCTGTTTATAAACTTCTTAGTCTGTGGTATTTTGTTATAGCAGCCTGAACAGACTAAGACAATGATATAGACATGTGGCAGAACATGAAAATTCCAATATGAAAATTTACCAATTATATATATATATATATATATGTATATTTTTCACCTCCTTGCATCATTAGAATATTTTTCCTATACCCTCAGGATATTCTTGGAGATTAAGGCATCCACAACCTTTAAGAAAGTGGTCTGGTTTTTCACTTGCAATAATTTTAGTTATAGAATTTTTTCAATTGTAAGCAGTCCCTGAAAACTGTAAGCTGTTCAAGAAGAGAGGCTGCCAATAACTTCTTTTCTTAAAGATCTTACAATTAGCCAGATAAATAATTTTACCAAAAGACCCCTGTAACAACAAATCTGAAAACAAGAAGCTTACAGGAGAAATTGCTGCTGATTACCTAGCTTCCACAGAGATAACAGAGCCAGTGCCCAAGGCCTAAAAAGTTGAGTCACACATCAGTATGTGTAAAGGGTGTTTACTATCATCAACTTCTACCTCCAATTTTCTGGCAAGAATAATTACCTACACCACAAGACAGTTAGCATCTGTGGACAAATAATTATATGATGACTGTGCCATCTACAAGCTACCTCTACCTCCTTCGCTGTCCCCCCATCCCCCCACAAAAAACAGAAAATCCATAAACACAAGCTGAATAAGTGAAGAAGCAACTTAGGAAAAAACTCAAATACTTCTCAGATTTTCTGAATTAGAAGAATTGTTATGATGCCCAGTTTTAAACAGGTTGCAGAAAACATATTTGAATTGGCATAAAATTGGAGAATTGGTATCTATTTCACAATATCTTAAGAAATGACTCTATGAAAACTAAACATAATATATGAATAAAATATTTACAAACACATTATACTTACATTCTTTTGGTACTTTGGGTTGCCTTATTCTGGTCCAATATCTGAGGGCTATGTAGGAAACAACCCCTTTCTTTACACTCCATGTCTACTTAAACACACAAATAGGGAAACTCACCCAACGTTCCCATTCAGTGAAAAGAATTTTAGCCATTTCTCATTGTTTTTACTTATTTCTTTCCAAAAGATGAGCATCTAATTAAGGAGGACATTAATTAGGCTGCATAGTTGATGGTGGTTACTTTGTCTTTAAGCCTGAAACATACTCCAACATGTCTTTTTTGTGTTGACTTAAGTGCTGCTTGTGAACATAATCTCCTGTCTTGAGAAGTAATTTATTGAGAGTGTGCATAACTTAGATTGTCTAATGACTGACACTTACTATTCATGAGCCCATTAAGCAAATACTCAGGCAGTTTAGAACAGAAATTGACTGATATTCACAATGTGTATTGTATAATCCTCCCAATTAGTGAAAGCCTCCTCAAAGTGGAAGCAATTTTTATTTTACACATTCACAAATAATCCCACATGTTGGATACATTCAAAGTTCTATCCATGGATCTATGCTTGAAAAATTTTCTCATCTATCAAAAATGACTCCAAAAACCTGATGATTATCAAACCATTGGATATCTGGATCATAAAAATTAAGAGGTAAAGCAGTTTGAATTGCAGTTCAGGATAACCTAAAAGGTAATTTCTTTATTGAGGTTTAATTCAAAGGGATCAATTGGAGCAAAAGATCCAATTGCAACATACATTGCATTCAAAAGTTAAGGAACTCCAAATTTTGTGAGTTTTGTTGGTTTTTATTTTTTTGGCAGCATAGGTATAAATTATACAGAAACGTATCTTTCACTAGGCAGATTATGTCATCATTTCCAAGCATATATGATCCTCAGGACTTGAATTAATTGTATGGTCCCTGTATTTTTATAAAATTACTTATTCACAGTTAGATATGTGTCTTCTCAAGAGAACTTGGTGTTATTGCTATTTGTGACTCTATAGATCCTTCCATCATAATGCTTTATAGGAATGTAAGAAAATCTAAGATGATGGGAACCAAATTGCTACATAGAGCAAAAGAGATAATATTACAATAAGATGTCTCTTATAAGATGTACTCTTTCCCTAAAATGTCTTAATGAAAAGTTATGACAAAAGTCATAATCTTAATGGTCTTTGTGAACTTGGATGGGAAGAAAGGGAAGACTTATCAGACCTGTATTTTACCAGGTACACTAAGTTGTGTTGACTTGTTTTAAAACAGAGAACATAAAGGGAAAAGTGCAGAAGTAACCAGCATATTAATTTTATAATGCCCAAGATCCTTGACGTCTTTTCAAACTGCCAAAGAGTTGAAATTTCACTACTATAGTTTCAAGACTTAAATGTAATCTCTGTGGTTTCTCCAGAGTTGGTATCATTTGAGATTTACTCTTGGTTAGGAGGCATTCTACAGTCTTCTGTGCATTCATGCTACTTGGCCATATTTACCACAGCAATTCATATTTCATGGGTCAGGTGTCATGGAGGGCTCATTAGATACATAGAAAAACAGGCAGATGCATAGACAGATACACAGATAGGCACATAGATACACAGATTTTTGCATTTGATATCCAGAGACTCAGAAAGTAATTAAAAAGGAAGGCATCAAGCCTTACACTTAGATCATTTTGAAACAGACTCACATTAAAATTTCATTAATCACCTGGTATTACCGTATCTGTCAAAATCACAGTTTTCCTAGAATTAGTATTAACTCATATCCAGTGTTAAATAAACACTGAGGACATCTCAGTTTTCTTTTCCAAAGTGCAGCTGCCTGTTAGAGATTCCATTTGTAAACTGCTGAGGAAAAGATTCACATGATGCACTTGTCATGTTATTTTGAGGGCTTGTTTAAAAAGCACTTGGGCTTTCTTTATTGAAAAAGTATCAGGTCTGAGAAATAACATATTTGGAAACTGGGCAAAAGGCTGTAATTCTCTATTGCAGTTGCTCAAGTCAGGCAGGCCTATTTTCATATTTAAATTTTGCTTTTTTCCAGTGTAGCACTTACTAATAACTTAGCAAGTTGCCTAACTATATCAGTCCTAGGACTACAGGACCAAAAACTTCCACAGGTCACACTATTCTGATTAACAAATATATTTATTACTTTATTATGGAAATCAAATTTCACATTTTATTATGGAAACCAAATTCACTTTGCATTCAGCCCTGAAATGCCAATAATTGGTCTGTGCCTCACTGTGAACCCAATATTCCCAAAGAAATCAGTGAACTCATTTATAGCATGTCTCTCCATAACCCCTGGCCTATGAATATTGGTCTCTGCTTTTTAAAGTGTAGTTTCTACCTTTATCAATATGTGCCTCATTGTTTCGCTGGAGCATATGACCATGGACCCCTTTATAATAAAGTTTGAGTGTGTGTACATAGACTACAATTAACAATTCCATGGAAGTAGTCTTATCTAAATCTCTAAACTCTATCATGTACATTTGCCAAAGTATTCTGGTTGCTTGACTTAATTTTATCTGCTATAGATCCATATTTCTATCCATTAACCAAATGAAACAAGTGCAAATTCTTCCAGGCCCTCCTGCTGGCACACAGTGAATCTAGTATATCTTGTAGATACATCATGCTGATAAAGTCACTTTTAAAAAAGCTGGATGTTTTTATATTTAGTTAAACATTCCCAGCATTTATATCCTCATGCATTCTCATGATTTTAATTTTTATGTGCTTTATCAAAACACATTTTGCATTTTCAAGTGTATATACTTTTTGTTCAGGGTTTAACACTGTTATTACCCCTTCCACTTCACCCATGTAGCACAAGTACAACTTTCCTTTAATTAGATGGAGATTACAAAGGATGGCCAATTTCAGTTACAAAGAGAATTGTCTGTCTCTTTCAAAATATCAGCCTCTTCAAACTTTGAAGGGAAGGTCATATCAAATGAAGAAAGAAAGTCTGCTTCAGATGCCAAGTAAGATTCAGGAAAGTTTGAGGGCTCAGGACTTAAATTATCAAACTATCTCAATTCTATCTGTTGCTCCTTTATATGCCAATCAATATGATCACATCATATTAGTGACCTGAAGAGGATTTAAATGTCTTTGAAAGTCAATAAGGCACAGGATTGAAATGTGAGTTTGATTTCAGTTTTGCTAAACAATGTGGCTTCAAGGGGAAAATGTAGAGCAGTGTAATATAAAGTGTCTGTCAGTACACAACTTGAGATAAGATTCAGGAAATCTGGACTTGTATTTCCATTTGTTTAAGCTCTCTATAGTTTCTAGAAGAAGGGAAAAAACAAAGACCTCCACATTTAATGCAATTTATCTTAACCATCATGTTCCCTACAGCAACAGTTCCTGCCTGCCCCCAAAACTTTGCATTCAGTGGATGTTCCTTGCAAATGATGATACACAAAAATAGGATCTGTTTTCTACTATTCATGAAAATTTTTTAAATTTTTAAAGAGTAACTGTATTTTCACTGCCCTCAACCCTAAAATTCCCAGAAAATAAATCTTATAATCCCTCATGTTTCTGTCTGCAAATAATCTAGGTTACATTTTCTCTATCAATATGGATTATCAGTTCAAACAATAGAAAGCAATTCCAAAAGAAAAAAGCTTTGTAGAGGATTCTGGAAAAGTCTCAGAATTGTTTCAAGAGAAACTGGCTTGAAACATATTCTGAAAATAACAGTAACCAAAATCAGAATGCAAATTGGTCTAGGGTTTGACGCTTTCACTGGGTATAGACATCACTTGTTCTTCTGAGCTGTGGTGTTGGAGAAGACTTTTGAGAGTCCCTTGGACTGCAAGGAGATCAAATCGGTCAATCCTAAAGGAAATCAGTCCTAAATATTCATCGGAAGGACTGGTGCTGAAGCTGAAACTCCAATACTTTGGCCACCTGATGTGAAGGGCTGACTCATTAGAAAAGACCCTGATGCTGGGAAAGGTTGAGGGAAGGAGAAGTGGATGACAGAGGATGAGATGGCTGGATGGCAACACCTGATCGATGGACATGAGTTTGAGCAATCTCTGGGAGTTGGTGATGGACAGGGAGGTCTGGCGTGCTGAAGTCACATGACTGAGGGACTGAACTGAACGGACAGACATGACTTACTCACATCACCAGCAAAATCACTAGGCGGCTAGAAGCAGCTGAAATCAATACCATTCTAATATCGACAGGCCAATTTTTCAATATACTACTCAAATTATTTTCCATTTCAATGCAATCTCTTTCAATAGTCCCATGACTTTTTTGGAGAAATAGAAAAAAAATCTAAAATTTATATGGATTCTCAACGAACTCCAAATATCCAAATCAAACTTGGGAAAGAGCAAAACAGAAGACTCACACTTTGTGACTTTAAACACTACAAAGATAAAGTAATCAAAACAGTTAGGTACTGGCATAAGTACAGATATATAGACCAATGGGGTACGGCAGATAGAGTGGAAATAATCTCTTGTATGCAAGGTCACTACCGAAGCCCATGCACCCTAAAACCTATGCTCTGCAACAAGAGAAGCCACCACAATGATAAACCCACACACAGCAACAAAGAGTAGCCTCCACTCACCACAACTAGAGAAAGTCTGTGTGCGGCAATGAAGACCCAACACAGCCAAGAACAAAGTCGCCATATTGTGAATTACATATTTGACATATCCAGAATATATAGATAACTCCTAAAACTCAATAACAAAGAAAACTGCATTGAAAAATGGACAATGGACTTGAACTGATATTTCTTCAAATAAGATCTGCAAATGGTCAAGTATATAAAAAAAATGTGCAACATCTTAACCTTTTAGTATGTTGTTGTTGCTTAGTCTCCAAGTTGTGTGCGACCCCGTGGACTGTACCCTGCCAGACTCCTCTGTCCTCAGGATCTCCCAGGCAAGAATATTGGAGAGGGTTGCCATTTCCTTAGTAAGGCTGCTATCAAAAAAGAACGTGTGTTCTGCTGCTTTCAGATTAAATGTGCTCTCTCTCTGTGTCTCTCTCTCTGTCTCTGTCTCTGTCTCTGTCTCTGTCTCTCTCTCTCTCTCTCTATATATATATATATATATCCGTAGGAGTGGAATGCTGGCTTATATAGACTTAATTGTATGTATATATATATATGCATATCAATTAAGTATATATATATATATATTTAAAAACAGTAATTTGAAAAGATATATGTACCCCAACGTTCATAGCAGCATTATTTATATATATATATGTATATATACATACCAATTATGTATACATATCTAAAAAAAACACAATCCTTTGAAAAGATATATGGACCCCATGTTCATATTTATGAACCCAATCATTATTTATAACTGCCAAGATACAGAAGCAACCTAAGTATCTATCAACAGATAAATAGATAAAGAAGATGTGGTACATATATACAATGGAATACTACTCATTCATTAAAAAAGATGAAAATTTTCCATTTGCAACAATGTGGGTGGACTTGAAAGGCATTTGGATAAGTGAAATAAGTCAGAGAAAGAAAAGTACTATATATTATCACTTACATATGGAATCTAACAAATACAACAAACTAGTAAATAAATTAAAAAAGAAGCAGACTCAGATATAGAGAACCAACAAGTGATTACCCTGAGAAGTGGGGAGGGGTACCATAGGCATGAGGGAGTGGGAGATACAAATTATTGGGTATAAAATAGGCTCAAAGATGTATTGGACAACATGGGGAACAGAGTCAATACTATATAATAACCATAAATGGAAAGTAACTTTTAAAAATTTTGTTAAAAAAACTGAAAACTAAGAGAGGAAATAAAATAGAATCATATAAAAAATCTTTAAAACCAGAGAAAAGGGAAAATAAACAAAAGCAACAAATATGAACTGATTTGAGATGCACGCAGTAAAAGACAGCTTGTAGCAAGCAGCAGCCAGTGGAAGATGGAAGAAAGGTCTTGGTTTCCCAGACCTGGAGTCCTAACCACTGAACCACAGGAGGCAGCAGTTAGGGCTAGGGTTGCCTAGTCAAGAATGAATTCAGGCGAGGAGGCAGTAGGTAAAGAGCAAAGTAAAAAGTTTATTGAGAACAAAAGTACACGTGGAAAGGCTCACAGGTGAACTCAGAGAGTTGCACCTTGGTGGTGGTGGTTTAGTCGCCAAGTCACTCTGACTCTTGTGACCCCATGGACTGTAGCCCTTCAGGCTACTCTGACCATGGGATTCTCCAGGCAAGAATTCTGGAGTGGGTTGCCATTTCCTTCTCCAGGGGATCTTCCCGACTCAGGAATCGAACCCGGGGAAGTTTAAGTCTTTCATGAGGGGACAGTTTTCTGGGTCTTTGCCTTCGCTCAGGCCAGTCATCTTGCTTTGTCTCCAACCCCCCACCCCACCTCCCATTTCCACCCTGGTTAGTTTGTTTCGGGATCCTCAGGTCCCAAGGACAGCCGAGATGGGTCTCTAAATGAAGGCTTCTGGGAGGAGCGAGACTCATTATCCCTTGAGTTTTGACACCAAGGAGTTTTTCTGCACATAAGTAGTGTCTCCCTTGTCATAAAATGGGGAGACTGAGAGACCCCTTAATTCTTTACTCAAACAGGTTTTTTGTTGTTTTTTTTTTCCTCTCTTTATCTTTGCCATGATTATTACCTTGAGGTGTTTTCAAGAGACAAACAAGGACTGGCTATTTGTAAATACAAGGCTGACTGTAAATTGCTCAACTGGGGCCTACCTATCTCATGCCTCAAGAAATGCAAACAGGAGGCTAGTTGCAACCTGCAGCCCATCTACCTCCTACCTCAAAACCAGCTACAAACAATATAGTACATATTAATCTAAACACATCAGTATTCACTTTAAAGATGAAAGGTCTAAATACATCAATTAAAATACAAAGATTATCAGAATGAACCCGGGGAAAAAAGACCTAACTCTACTGTTGATAAGAAATCCACTTTAACTACTAAAAAATCCAGATAGATTAAAAGTAAAGGGAGGGAGAAAAATATCCTATGTTAACACTAATGCAGCTGGACTAACGAGATTACTTTCAGATAAAGCTAAGTTCAGAATAAAAATGATTATCTGGGATAAAGGCAGACATTAAATAATAAAACAGTAATAATTCTCTAGGAAGGCGTAATCTTAAATGTGTGTGCACATAACAGAAGAAAGTAAAACTGTATAAGACAAAAACTAATAGAACGGCAAGAAGAAATAGTCCCTATTATAGCTGGACAGACTTCAACACCCCTCTCTCAGTAATTTATGGAATCAAACAGCCAGAAATTCAGAAAGGATACTGTTGACTTGAACAGAACCATCAATTAATGTGATCTAGTTGTCATTTATAGGATGCTTCATCTAAAACCACCAGGATACATATTTTTCTCAAGTCCAGAACAGTCACAAAGATAAAGGACTTTCTGAGCCACAAATGTTAATTTAAAAGAAAAGAAATCACACAAAGTTATGTTTCCATATCACAATGGAATTAAACTAAAAATCAATAACATGCTATCTAATTACTAATTATTTGTTAATTAAATAACACTTGAAAATATCACATGGATGGAAGCAAAATCCTCAAGAATTTTAGAAATATTCTAGTTAAATAAAATAGTAAATTATTAATATTTATGGGATGCAGTAAAATCAGTTCTCAGAGGGAAATTTATAGCATTAAATGCATATAATTAGAAGAAATTAGAATTATACATATAATTAGAAGAAAGATCTATAATCAATAACTTACATTAGAAGAAAAAGAAGAGCAATTTAAGACTAAAGTAATCAAAGAAAAGATAAAATAAAAATCAAAACAGAAAGTAATGAAAATGAAAACAGGATATGGTAATTCCAAAAAACTAAAAACAGGTTTTTTTGAAAAGAAATCAAAACAATTGCCACACTTTTAACAAGTTAAGGAAGAAAAAAAGGAAAAAGACACAAATTACTAGTATCAGAAATGAAAAGACCTTCACTATTGATTTCATGAGACATTGGAAAACTTTAAAAGGAATATTATGAACGCCTCTAGCCGTGCAAATTTCTAATCTAGATGAAATAGATTAATTCTTTGAAAGATGCTGACTACCAAAACTCACATAAGGAGAGACAAGCTTAATAGTCCTATATCTATTAAAATTTTAATTTAATATTAATAACCTTTTAATAAAGAAAGCACCAGGCCTGGATAATTTGGTGTATTTTACCAAATATTTAAGGAAGAAATCATATCGATTCTCTATCATTTCTTCCAAAAAAACGGAAGTAGAGGGAACATCTTCTAACCCACTTTATGTAGGATAAAACTGAAGGCTTTTTGCCAGGGTCAGGGGAGGGTTGAATGGGTCAAGGACAGATTTTTTAGGCTAGGGGAACTATTCCTTGTGATACCTGTTGACCTGAAACAGATAGACTGCCAGATATTTCTCCAGCAAAGATGGATTTTTTTCAGAATCAGCAGAGAATTGCAGTCTGCCACCCTGGCATATTCAGTTTCTCACTCAGCAAGGGAAGGAGAATGCTTTTATAGGAAGAAAAATGAAGTTGAAAAGACTGTAGCAAGCAGTCCATGCCTTTTCATCGGCTGAGTCCTTGGCAGGGAAGTCCAGGTGTTTTTCTTCTTCCATTTGGGCTCTGCTTTTGTCACAGGGCATGAGAGCTCCTGCTTTTGGTCTCCCTTCTCTATTTAACTGAGGTTTCTACTTACTAATCATTTACACACCAATGGTGGTTACAAGACATGCCATATTTAGTCAAATGTCCATAGAACTTCACAGCACAAAGAGTGACCCTTATTGTGTGCAAATATTTTGAAAAGAACATTTAGGTGCTAAAGGGTTGCCAGTATGGTAGTATGTAGAAAACAATCTATTATATTATACAAATGAATATAACTTCACCGAAAGATGTAGGGTAAAAAGATGCTAACCTAAGTAAATTTTTGAATTGAATGTAGTGTGTGAAACTAAAGACAAAAAAAAAACCATACATAATCATTGTATTCTAGATGGTAATTTTTTTCCAAGGCAGCATGACTTAATAATTCTGGCACCTACATACATGTAAATTGGAACTGAACAATTAAATAAACCAATGGAGGATTGGTGAAACAAAGTTACTCACTATGGAAGATGGATTTGCATACAAGGAAGGGAAGGAGGCTCTAATGAAGCATGTGGTCAAAGACATCATTCAGCTCAGTCACTCAGTTGTGTCCGACTCTTTATGACCCCATGGGCTGCAGCACGCCAGAATTCCATGTCCATTACCATCTCCTGGAGCTTGCTTCTAAATTCTGCTCAAACTCATGTCCACCAACTTGATGATGCCATCTAACCCCCTCATCCTCTCTTATCCCCTTCTCCTCCCACCTTCATTTTTTCCCAGCATCAGGGTCTTTTCTAATGAATCAGCCCTTCACATCAGTTAGCCAAAGAATTGGAGCTTCAGTTCAGCATCGGTCCTTCCAATGAACACCCAGGACTGATCTCCTTTAGGATGGACTGGCTTGATCTCCTTGCAGTCCAAGGGTCTCTCAAGAGTCTTCTCCAATACCACAGTTCAAAAGCATCAATTCTTCAGCACTTAGATTTCTTTATGGTCCAATTCTCACATCCATACATGACTACTGGAAAAACCTTAGCTTTGACTAGACAGACCTTTGTTGGCAAAATGATGTTTCTGCTTTTTAATAAGCTGCCTAGGTTGGTCATACCTTTTCTTCCAAGGAGCAAGTGTCTTTTGATTTCATGGCCTCCAGTCACCATCTGCAGTGATTTTAGAGCCCCCCGAAATAAAGTCTGTCACTGTTTCCATTGTTTCCCCATCTATTTGCCATGAAGTGATGGGACCAGATGCCATAATCTTCATTTTTTTGAATGTTGAGTTTTCAGCCAACTTTTTCACTCTCCTCTTTCACTTTCATCAAGAGGCTCTTTAGTTCCTCTTTGCTGTCTTTCGGTGGTGTTTTCTGCTTCCTCCAGCCCAGCGTTTCTCATGATGTACTCTGCATATAAGTTAAATAAGCAGGGAGACAATATACAGCTTTGATGTACTCCTTTCCCGATTTGGAATCAGTCTGTTGTTCCATGTCCAGTTCTAACTGTTGCTTCTTGACCTGCATACAGATTTCTCAGGAGGCAGGTCAGGTGGCCTGGTATTTCCATCTGTTTAAGAATATTCCAGTTTGCTGTGATCCACACAGTCAAAGGCTTTAATGTAGTCAATGAAACAGAAGCAGATGTTTTTCTGGAATTCTCTTGCTTTTTCTATGATCCAATGGATTGGGCAATTTGATCTCTGGTTCCTCTGCCTTTTCTAAGCCCAGCTTGAACATGTGCAAGTCCTCGGTTCACATACTGTTGAAGCCTGGCTCGGGGAATTTCGAGCATCACTCTGCTAGCATGTGTGTTGTGCCAAGTGCTCAGTCGCTCAGTCATGTCCGACTCTTTGCAACCCCATGGACTGTAGCCTGGCAGGCTCCTCTCTCCATGGGGATTCTCCAGGTGCAAATACTGGATTGGGCTGCCACTTCCTTGTCCAGGGATCAAACCCAGGTGCCCCACATTGCAGGCGGATTCTTTACTGTCTCAGCCACCAGGGAAGCTATCATGTGAGATAAGTGCAATTGTGCAGTAATTTGAACATTCCTTGGCATTGCCTTTCTTTGGTATTGGAAGAAAAACTGACCTTTTCCTCTCCTGTGGCCACTGCTGATCTTTCCAGATTAACGACATCAATATGAACTCCTATTTAGAATTACAGAGATACAGACTGTTACATACAGACATATATAGATATGTCTATATCTATACATATATGGATAGTATACATATGTACATATATAGATAGTACACACACACACACAAACATACTGTGAAGATTACTATGTACATGTCAGCTGAGATATCCTGAATCTTGTCTTCAAATACCAACCCAATAGAAGAAATCAATGCACTTTAGTCAGATGGCTGATTTTAGACCCTGTCAGAAATATACAAATGAATCTGGGTCATATTTAGTGCCAGAAAACAAGGAAATAAATACTAAAAGAAAAAATGAAAACAAAAACAAGAAAGCATAATTATAAGTGTATGTCAAACGGACATAGAAGTCAACAGAAATATCTCCCAATGGCCAAAGTGAGAATAATATGAGTAAAAACAAGCAATATTGCTTAAAACCCAAAGTACAAAATGTATTTTTTGAGGCCATACTGATATAAATGAATGACTGAATAAAGCTATGAGTGAAGGAGAATAGATAAATCTCTCAGGTAAAAACATTCAAATAAATTATGGAGATATTGGATCCTCAGTGAGGTGGAACATAGCCCACCTTCCTCATTAAGTAAAGTCTTCCTTCCATAGTGACTTCCTTCCCAAAAGTACACCTTGACAATAAAGAAACCTAACAAATCTCACCTAAAGAAACCAAGGAAGGTGATCACGTGTCACATCAAAGTATTGGAGTTTCGGCATCAGTCCTTCAGAACTGACTTCCTTTAGGATGGACTGGTTGGATCTCCTTGCAGTCCAAGGGACCCTCAAGAGTCTTCTCCAGCATAATTCAAAAGCATAAGTTCTTCGGCGCCCAGCCTGCTTTTTGGCCCAAATCTCACATCTATACATGACTACTAGAAAATCATAGTTTTGACTATACAAACCTTTGTTGGCAAAGTGATATTCCTGCTTATCTCAATACATCCATTCTTTTCTGGATGAAATAGATTTACTAGTCTACAAAATTTCATTCATGATAAACTTTCTACCACTGGTCTGAAGGATAGGAAACAGGTAAGTTCAGTACATTGCCTTTTTGGAGAGTTGAATATTCCTAAGTAAGCTTTTTTAAAGGAAAAATGTTTTTAAAGGTTTTTTAAAGTATAGGAATATAAATTATGTCTACTTTTTTGCTTGTATATACTCGCATTTGTCTATCATTCAACCATTTCAGTAATTCAATAATTATTTATTTCAATTATTCAGGAAAATATCAATCTATACTGTACAAGCAATACACTGTATAATCCTGGCCCTGATTTATTCTTTATACTCTTTATGTCAATTTCTTTATAAGGAAGTGTGCCATCAGGCAGCAAAACTAACACAGACAATACTTTTATACAAATTAGGATATTAAACAAGGACTGACTCTAGTCTCTGATTCTGTGACCTAAGTCTAGAGGGGTGAGTCAAGGGCTAATATGGGGCTAATATGGGGGTTTATAGTACAGGCTCTAGGATCAGACCATTTAATTTGAGCTCTTACTCCACCACTTGCCATATTTCTGATTTGGAGCAAAATATATTACCTGTGCTTGAGTCATCTCACCTATAAAATAGGGAAAATAGCAGTGACTATCATGAGGCTGATACCCAGCCAATATACCAGTATATCCTCACCACTTATTTACAGCCACTGTCCATTCTGAGTGGGTCACATGTACATCAATTGAGATGAATTAATCTGATGTAGCAGTTGTAAATATTTTGAGAGTCACTTATGCCTACATCATAGAATATTTGTGATTACCAAATGAGTTAATTACATGGAAAAACTGATTCAGTGTCAGAAAATAAACAATATTCTATTATAAATCTCAAGGAACTGCATTTCTGTTGGGTATTAACTTGGAGAAAAGAATCTTTGGCTCCTGGGACATCAATGTGCTTGAGCCAAAATATTGTAGGTACCACATACTGAATAGAATGCACTTGAGAGCTGTCTTTGGTTTAAAGAACTGATAGTAATCATTATGGTGGCCAAGAGGAAAGGAAGCAAGAAAAGCTTAGAGCTATTCTACAATGTTCTAAAGAGGTAGGGGGACAGAGGGAGAGAGATCCTAAAATTTATCTATGGAGAATTACTGAAGCAAGAAAAGATAAAAGCACTCAACATAAACACCCTGAAGGTGGCACCTAAATGTACTTAGTAGGGGTTTCTCCACTGCTGAAGATCTCTATAACCTCAGGGGGAAGAAGGTATCTAGGTGTAAATAAGCCTCAACTACATGCAGGGAAATCTTAACTTCTGATAATTCAATGCATTTTAAACTTATTTACTATGATTTATCAGAGAAGGCATGTTAATTTATAGTATATGAGGAAGAATTCCTTTTTAAAAATTGCATTTTTATATGGCACTTATATATCTAAGTCTCAATTACCTGAAAATGTCAAAAACCTAACTTCCTGGTTTTTGTTTTTTTCCCCCTACAAATGAGATGTAACTATTATAAGTCATCTTAAGTCTAGTGTACTTTCTTTAAAAAGTTTGTACTGGTTTTCTAGTTTCTAAATGAACCAACAGAGCGTATCATATTGAAAAAAAAATGTATATTGCAGACTATTAGATGAATAGCATTTCTTATTCTATGTTCAGAGCATACTAAAAATAAGTAAGAAATATTATCAATTGTTTGGTTATTAAGAATGTCATGACAACCTTAGGTCCGAGTTCCTTCTTGTTGGATTAAGTTATGTCCTGAGGGGTTCAGCTCTCCCACACTTCACCAAATAATCTCATTCTGTTTCCTTAGAGAGCAAAGATTAATCATTCAGAAACGTAATGAGCTGGAAAAACAAATACCAATAGAAAAAAGGTACCTGAACACTTTAAATAAAATGAATTAGTTTCCATGTGAAAAGTAAATTCATTGATTTACAAATTTCTTCTTTTTCTCTTCTCTTTATAATCTCTGTTTTACCACCTTCATCAAAAGTCCATCCCTTCAAAGGTCAAGTCCACTTATGAAAACTTTTTTTTGACTTTTGCTCATTTGCTACTTTAGAATCTATTTTCCCACCACAAATATTTTTATGTTTTGTATTTATTTTCTCTAAGTTACAGTTCTAAACATTTACTGATGATTTGCTACTGAAAAACTCTGCAGTTAAGTTTTGAAAATTCATAGAAAAATAAGAGAATAAAAATCAAAGATAAAGGAGGATTTATTTAATAACCCATTAGAAAATATTTTTTGACATATTTTTAAATGTGGTTATATGACTTTTTAAGTTTGTTCTAACATTCAAATATTTTCAAATATACTATGTTATCATGGAATTTTATTTAGAAATATATTTCATAATATGAACAATGTAAGAAACCTTAATAATGTTACTCTAATTTTCAAAGAGGTCTATTGGACTTGAACTAAAATGTATATATCCTTTCTTTAATCAATGTCTGAAATTGTAAGTATTTAATCTATACTTATGTGAATAGTAATATGAATTACTGTCAGGTAAAAAGTTTATGAAGACATGTTAAAAACAACTTATGCATATACATTAAAATTTTAATTTATTTGAAATTTTACTTTCCTTTATCTAAAACTTGCTTTATTATACCATCATTCCTAAATAATTCCCATATTTCATCTTGATTATAGCTTAAATATGACTTACCCAAAAACTTTATCTGACTGCTTAAATCTGAAGCATCAATTCAAGAATTGTGCCCTCATAATGCTTCAACCAACCTTATCATTGACGTATTAGTTATATCTTTTAGCACACAGATAGTGACACTAAATTTTCTAGTCAACATATGGATAGGAGATGCAATTAGAAAATTCCTAACTTGCCTTAAACTTGAAGGTCTCTACTTACTTTGTAATGTTGAGGGAATCACAGGCCTTTGAGAAAAATAACTTATCTAAACAATGCTAGCCTTTGTACATTACATTAAAGGGCCTGGATTTTAATCTGTAGAGTTTATGGAACCATTTAAAGAAATTTAAGCAGGAATGGGACACACTATTTTTGGTATGGAGTGACCCCTCTGATGGTGCAATTGGAAGCAGCATTTTCTCCCTTTTCTGTTGTCATTTCCATTTCGCATTATCCTTAAAAGAACCTAATCACAGGAGTAAGATCACTAAGCAGTTGAAGCTAACTCCTGACTTACACTCTCCCGAATGCACACCATGCCTTGATTCTTTTCCTAAATAAAAAAGAAGTAAGAATGCAGAAATAAGTAGTTAAAAAAAAGCTAGCTCTCTACCCCCAGCAATCCCCATAGCAATCCTGCAGGCAGATCGCCAGAGCAAGATAACATCTATAGAGAGTGGGTCAGTCTGCTCATTTTGGAGAAGGATACAGAACCAAACCTCCTGACCTGATGATTAGCTGAAGTTATCCCCCCATCCCTCATTTTTTCCCTATGAAAACTGTCATGACTTAGCAGAAACTTTGAAGTTGGTCTCCAGATAGGAGACCATCATCTCCCCAGACTGCCAGCTTTTCTGATTGAAGCTCCTTTCCTTTCAGTGGACATTTGCCTCTCGAATTATTGGCTTATGAGCATTGAGCAACTGAACCTGGGTTCGCTAGCACGATGAAATAGACTTGGGGTTGACACGTGAGATGACAACACCAGAAGCATGGTGACCAACAGATTAGAGATTATAAATTCCTAACAGGATGACTGAAATAAGGACTGAAGAAAAGTATGTGTGTGTGTGCTTAGTCGCTCAGTCTGTTAGACTCTTTGTTAACCCCATGGACTGTAGCCCACCAGGGTCCTCTGTCCATGGGGGTTTTCCAGGCAAGAGTACTAGAGTGGGTTGCCAAGCCCTCCTCCAGGGGATCTTCCCAGCCCAGGGATCAAACCCAGATGTCCCGCATTGCAGGTGGATTCTTTACCGTCTTAGCCACCAGGGAAACACCTTGAAGAAAAGTGACAGAGAACAAAATATATGAGAGACGAAAATGCTAGGCAATTGATAATTAACCATATGAGAAAAGTAAGAGAGAAGAAGAGTCAACACTGACAACTTCCCCAATTATACTGACAATAGGAAGACTCCTCACGTTGATTGTTTTTGCTTCCTATGTGAGTGTGTGACTGTGGCAGGGAATGATATTAAGAGAGTAGAGAGACTTTTGCACCTTTTATAGTACATAGTATATAATGAAATATAAGATTTTTCCCCATATTTCTTCATACTTCTATTTTTATTTTTCTATTTTATTTAAACTGTAATATTTGTCTTAAAAACATTGAAGTTGGAGACATACAAATCTGTTGATTAAAGAGGAAATTAGAGAACACACAGCATGTGAGGCTGTTGAATCATTTTTTCTAAATTATTACCATCATTTTGAATTCTTTAACTTCTATTAAAAAATATAACAGCTGTTATCTGGATGTGGCATTTATATACATACATATAAATAAGTTGCCCATTACTTATAAATAAGTGGAAATAGAAATTAACTATAAGCATTAAATTTTAATTTCCATAAATGGATATTCTACTTATTTTAAATAAGTAACTTGGAAATAGCAGTATTTGTGAAATAAAATATGAAATAAATTAAAAAATAAAATTATGCCTGAATAAATTCATTTACCATCTCTCTCATTTTTATAAATCTAAATATTTCCTCTGCTTCCTCTGTGTCAAATTTCAGATGTCTTTAAAAAAAAAATAGAAATGAATTTTGATATTTAATGATTCTTTAGAACAGAAAATCCTTCCCAAGATTGCTCAGTGCAACTAGTCATCAAGTCAAGACAAGCTGGCTGATGAACGGTAGGACAGACAAGGGAGCTATCACTGTGAGAATTACAAATACATTTCCTGTCACAAGTTCACAAAATTTATATGAAATCAGGTTGAAATAACTATCACAAGCGAATATTATTTTGTGAAAATCCTATTGAAAAGGTTAAACGGTTATGGTATCCCCACTTCATTGCCTAAGGATCAGTTGTTTTTTCCTGACCCCAAATTCGTCCTTTGATTTTTCCCAGGATGAGCATCTGCTGTTATGCAGAACTTCACTCCAAAGTCACTTCTTCACAGAGAATTTTCCTGCGCACACCATCTAAAGAGTCCATCTGCCCCAACTCCAGGACTTTCTCATTAAGCTGCTGCTTTTTTTTTTCCTTGGTGTTCCTTACTTTGGAAACAAAAGGTTTAATGTCTATATCTTACCACTGGGAAGGAGTCCCACAGAGGCAGGAAGGTTCCCTGACTTATTCACTGTTATGACCTCCAGACTTAAATCTTTTTTTAGGAGAGGAGCTCAAAAATAGTTATAAAAATAAACTAATAATTTGTTATCATAGAATATTGTTAAAGAACATTATAGATTTTCATTCTTAGACTGCCTATATCAGGGTTAATTAATATTTATATCATTTTTGTCCTTAAAATTACACAGTGTATGTTACAAACGTTAGCCCCTTAGCCAAACTATGCTCAAGGGTAATTTTTAAGAAATTTGATTGTATCTTCACCTCTTGTTCTTGGCTGTCCACCAGCTTTCAATCTCATCTGTCAATTTTCCTTATTTTTTGACTTTATATCTCACTCATCAGGTTCTGGTGCCAATATTATAAAATGGTTCTTGAAAATCAAGTTAGTACATGATGTTTGTTACATACCTATTTTTGGTCCATGATGTAAAGGCCATATAAAATGCCAAGAAACAAATCAAACTATGTTATGCTTTCCTAGAAGGGTCACTGGGAATTTTAGTAGACTATCTATGTAAATGTGTTACCTACAAATACAATTAAAAGGCAATTCAAAGGTCATTAGGGTTAGTCTATCCCTACCTGGCAATGTATATGTATTTATAATTTTTTAATACAGACACTGTAAAATTACATACACACTGTGTGTGTATGTGTGTGTATACAAGAATATGCCTATAGGACACAAGGATCATCATAATTAACTAAATATTATATCCTTGCTTCTATTACATAGAGAACAGGATTCCTAACTATATTTAAGGTTTTTAGAGATTTAAAAAAACAAACACTATGAAGATAAGTTACTTTTCCTCATAAGAAAAATCAAATGTTTTCTGTTTCCAAATACATATTAATGTCCCTTTAGTTGTTTTCTATGCTTAAAATTATATTAAAATAAAAAAGTTGATATTTAATTTTATATGGAAGTTGCAGTGGATTATGTAAATAGCAAAATAATTCTCAATTTATTTCCATCTCAATGATATACTACAGAAATGTGAATCTAACTTGATATCTATTTTTGCTCAACAGCTTTATCATTGGGAGAATAGAGGACTTATTTTCTTCAGCGTTATTAATTTTATTTCCTTTCTTTGTTGTGCTTAATTTTGACATTACCTGGGTGTGCTTATTAAAATGGATGAGTTGCCATAAATTTTTGACTTATGAAATGATTAACAACCTCTTCTTCTTGCACGTTTAAAAACTCTATTTTGAATAATTTCAGATTTTCAGATGTTATAAAGATGATACAAATGATTATCTGGCATCTGGTATATTATTGGGTGCTTCCTGTTGCCCATTTATTTCTCTGCCCCCAGTTCTTAGGGATTCAGCAAATGTTTCAAGATAAGGTTCCCAGATTAATCCAAGGATTCCAAAAAGGCAGGATGACCAGTTACATTTAAATTTCATAACAGTAAATAAATAAGAGTAAATATTTTGTACAAGTGTGTCCCATTCAATATTTGACATACATTTTAAAAATATTGAAATATATACATTACCATATGTAAAACAGATAGCTAGCGGGAAGTTGCTGTATCACACAGGAAGCTCAGTCTGGTGATCTGGGACAAACAAGAGGGGTGAGATGGGGAGTAGGGTGGGAGGGAGGCTCAAGAAGAAAGGGAAATATGTATACTTATGCTGATTCATGCTGTTTTATGGCAGAAACCAATGCAACATTGTAAAGCCATAATAATCCAATTAAAAAATTTTAAAACTCACTGTTTATCTAAACTTCAAATTAACTAAGTGCCGGGTATTTTTCCTAGCAACCTAAGATGGAAATCAGTCAAATGGTTTAGGTCTCTTGAGTTTTCAACATTCCACTCCAACCTTGTATGACCACAAAAACTTGGCTAATTTCTCTCTCTCTCAGGGGCCCTATGCCACGTTTAGACTTCAAATCAGACCTTCTAGCTCATAAATAGAATAGGCAACCAGAAAAGGCAGAATGCTTCCAAACGTAGCTGAGGAACATCAGCTTATTTCTGAAAGTCTATCATATTTATGGAGTCTTATTTCTTTTACTCCTCATGACTACTTCAACAATATCCTGCCTCTGGGCCTTAGGAAGCATCACTACGAACAAAGCTAGTGGTGGTGATGGAATTCCAGTTGAGCTCTTTCAAATCCTGAAAGATGATGCTGTGAAAGTGCTGCACTCAATACGCCAGCAAATTTGGAAAACTCAGCAGTGGCTACAGGACTGGACAAGGTCAGTTTTCATTCCAGTCCCAAAGAAAGGCAATGCCAAAGAATGCTCAAACTACTGCACAATTGCACTCATCTCACACGCTAGTAAAGTAATGCTCAAAATTCTCCAAGCCAGGGCGGCCCGGGGTCCGAGCAATGATCCGGGCTCCCCGCGGGGGCCGGACCCCCGCAAAAAAAAAAAAAAATTCTCCAAGCCAGGCTTCAACAATACGTGAACCGTGAACTTCCAGATGTTCAAGCTGGTTTTGGAAAAGGCAAAGGAACCAGAGATCAAATTGCCAACATTTGCTGGTTCTTGGAAAAAGCAAGAGAGTTCCAGAAAAACATCTATTTCTGCTTTATTGATTATGACAAAGCCTTTGACTGTGTGGATCACAACAAACTATGGAAAATTCGGAAAGAGATGGGAATACCAGACCACCTGACCTGCCTCTTGAGAAACCTGTATGAAGGTCAGGAAGCAACAGTTAGAACTGGACATGGAACCACAGACTGGTTTCAAATAGGAAAAGGAATATGTCAAGGATGTATACTGTCACCCTGCTTATTTAACTTCTATTAAGAGTACATCATGAGAAACGCTGGGCTTGATGAAGCACAAGCTGGAATCAAGATTGCCGGGAGAAATACCAATAACCTCAGATATGCAGATGACACCACCCTTACGGCAAAAAGTGAAGAAGAACTAAAGAACCTCTTGATGAAAGTGAAAGAGGAGAGTGAAAAAGTTTGCTTAAAGCTCAACATTCAGAAAATTAAGATCATGGCATCCAGTCCCATCCCTTCATGCCAAATAGATGGGGAAACAGTGGAAACAATGGCTGACTTTATTTTGGGGGCTCCAAAATCACTGAAAATGGTGACTGCAGCCATGCAGTTAAAAGATGCTTACTCCTTGGAAGAAGAGTTATGGCCAACCTAGACAGCATATTAAAACGTAGAGACATTACTTTGTCAACAAAGGCCCGTCTAGTCAAGGCTATGGTTTTTCCAGTAGTCATGTACGGATGTGAGAGTTGGACTATAAAGAAAGCTGAGCACCAAAGAACTGATGCTTTGGAACTGTGGTGTTGGAGAAGACTCTTGAGAGTCCCTTGGACAGCAAGGAGATCCAACCAGTCCATCCTAAAGGAAATCAGTCCTGAATATTCATTGGAAGGACTGATGCTGAAGCTGAAACTCCAATACTTTGGCCACCTGATGTGAAGAGCTGACTCATTTGAAAAGACTCTGATGCTGGGAAAGATTGAGGGCAGGAGGAGAAGTGGATGACAGAGGATGAGATGGTTGGATGGCATCACCGAATCAATGGACATAAGTTTGAGTGGACTCCAGGAGATGGTGATGGACAGGGAAGCCTGGAATGCTGCAGTTCATTGGGTCACAAAGAGTCGGACACAACTGAGCAATGAACTGTACTGAACTGAAATATATGATTTATATAATTATTCTGGATTTTCCTATTTGATCTCGGGGTAATGGCTGGGCTACTGCTATGTACTTCACATTGTTTAGCATCCCAAAATGATCTTATGTGAATTTTATTTTATTTTGCCTTTTAGTTAAAATATGTTTAAATGTGTTAATATGTGTTATTAGCCCTATTATAATTTCTTTTCTGACCCACAAGTTAAAGTGCATCTTTACAATGTTTGACATGCAGTTTTTCTAAAATTCTTTTTCTGTCACTCGTTTATGACAATTCTATTTTGGTCAGAGGATATGCTCTACATAATTTAAATACTTGAAACCACTGCAGATTTTCTTTATGACTCATTCTTTGGTCCAGTTTTGTAAATATTCTGTGCTTTTAATGCACACAATTTGTGCAGTATTTTAAATGCCAATTCAGTCATATATGTTAATTATATGGTCAAATATTCCATATCAACACTGTCTTTTTTACCTGTTGGTTCAGTGAACAAAACAAACCATTTATTTTAAATTAGTTGTTTATTAATATTTTAGATGATTCTCTTATATTGCTGGATTGTTTTAGGCATACTGATAACCTTTGTCTTGCAGATGGAGTGTTACATTGTTTAATATATATTTATTCATTGATATAACACCATTGTATTATTTGGAGTCCGCTATTGCTCTTTTTTCTTCATTCCCTTTTCTTTGCTTTATTTAGTATTTTTTAAATAATTACACATAATCCTGTCTATTCATTTGAGAGATAAATACAGGATTTCTTTTAGAAGGTGCTCTATGTATTTAAACATGAATATATAACACCAAAATCTGAGATAATTAGCACCTTTACTCTCTTTTTGAATAATAACGTGATGTTGAAAACTCTTCTTATTATATTTCATTTTGTGTTATTATTTTTTTTAATTCTCACTTTTTAAATTGCACTGCATAAGTTTGCATGGGGCCCCATAGCAGAATACCACAGACTGGGTGCTTTAAACAACATAAATTTATTGTCTCACAAATTTGGAAGCTAGATGTTTAAGATCCAGGTATTGGTAGGTTAGTTTCTCCTGAGGCCTGTTTCTTTGGCTTATTGACGGCCACCACTTGCTGTCTCCCTACAAGCTCATCCCTCTGAAGGTACTACCCTTGTTCTAATCTATTCTTACAAGAAACAGGAGTGACTCAGACAGTGAGGAATCTGCTTGCAATGCAGGAGGCCCAGTTCCATCTCTGGGTCAGGAAGATCCCCTGGAGAAGGGCATGGCTACCCACTCCAGTAATTTTGCTTGGAGAATTCCGTGGACAGAGGAGACTGGTGGGCTACTGTCCGTGTGGTTTTGCAAAAAGTTGGACATGACTAAGCGACTAGCACTTTGAACACTTTGGACTAATAACCTCATTTTACCTTAATTACCTATTTATTTAAAGGCCCTACTGCTAAACAGAGTCACATTCTGAAATTACCTGTGTTAGAATTTGAGCATGCAAATAGGAAGGGAACACAATTCAGCCCATAATCCCACTAAACTTTGCTATTGTTATTGTTTTATTCAACCAAACTGGTAAATTTTATTTAGATGTACCAGTTTATTACTTTCTTGCTCACTTTTTTTTGTTTTGGCATTTTAGGTGTCTACTATGAAATTACTTTATCTTGTTGAATCACTTGAATGACATACTTGCTATTGTCCTTGTTAAGAATTCGTGGCCTGAAAATGACTGCACACATTATTTTCCTCGAACACACTGAATACATCATTTCACATATTTTGGCTTCCATCGTTTCTGATAAAGAGTGAGTATTTATGTTGATAGTGATTACAAGTAATACGTCCTTTTTTATGATGATTTTAAAACCACTGTTTCATTCAATATATCATAGTTTCACTATGATGTTATGTATGCATAAGTGTCCCTTTTATTTATCCTGTTGCCAGTTTTCAGTATTATTATTTTTTGATCTGCAGAACCTAGGAGGGTATAATGTAAGTGATACATGGTAGCAAGTATAGCAAAATGTTAAAAGTAGAGTTGATGTGTATGTTGCAAAATTCTTTCAGCTTTGCCATTTAGCTGACATTTTTTATAACAAAATGTTCGAAAATTAATTATCCTCTATAAACCAGCACAAAATATAAGAGCAGTCATATAAGATCAGTCAGCAGCTCTCACGGATATGAGAGTTGGATCATAAAGAAGGCCAAGTGTCAAAGAATTGATGTTTTTGAACTGTGGTGTTGGAGAAGACTCCTGAGAGTCCCTTGGACTGCAAGGAGATCAAACCAGTCAAGATCTTTTTTGTACAGTTTTTCTGTGTATTTTTGCCACCTCTTCTTTATATCTTCTGCTTCTGTTAGGTCCATAACATTTCTGTCCTTTACTGAACCCATTTTTGCATGAAATGTTCCCTTGGTATCTCTAATTTTCTTGAAGAGAGCTCTAGTCTTTCCCATTCTATTGTTTTCCTCTATTTCTTTGCACTGATCACTGAGGAATACTTTCTTATCTCTCCTTGATATTCTTTGGAACTCTGCATTCAAATGGGTATATCATTCCTTTTCTCATTTGTTTTTGGCTTCTCTTCCTTTCACAGCTATTTGTAAGGCCTCCTCAGATGGCCATTTTGCTTTTCTGCATTTGTTTTTCTTGGGGATGGTCTTGATCCCCCCTGTACAAGGTCATGAACCTCCTTCCATAATTCATCAGGCACTCTATCAGATCTAGTGCCTTAAATCTATTTCTCACTTCCACTGTATAATCGTAAGGGATTTGATTTATGTCATACCTGAATGGTCTAGTGGTTTTCCCTACTTTCTCCAATTTAAGTCTGAATTTGGCAATAAGGAGTTCATGATCCTAGCCACGGTCAGCTCCCAGCCTTGTTTTTGCTGACTGTATAGAGTTTCTCCATCTTTGTTTGCAAAGAAAATAGTCTGATTTAGTGTTGACCATCTGGTGATGTCCATGTATAGAGTCTTCTCTTGCGTTGTTGTAAGAGGGTGTTTGCTGTGACCAGTGTGTTCTCTTGGCAGAACTCTATTAGCCTTTGCCCTGCTTCATTCTGTACTCCAAGGCCAAATCTGCCTGTTACTCCAGGTGTTTCTTGACTTCCTACTTTTGCACTGCAGTTTCCTGTAATGAAAAGGACATCTTTTTTGGGTATTAGTTCTAGAAGGTCTTTAGGTCTTCATAGAACCGATCAAGTTCGGCTTCTTCAGCATTACTGGTTGGGGCATAGGCTTGGATTACTGTGATATTGAATGGTTTGCCTTGCAAAGGAACAGAGATCATTCTGTCATTTTTGAGATGGCACACAAGTACTGCATTTTGGACTCTTTTGTTGACTATGATGGCTACTCCATTTCTTCTAAGGGATTCTTGCCCACAGTAGTAGATATAATGGTCATCTGAGTTAAATTCACCCGTTCCAGCCCATTTTAGTTCACTGATTCCTAAAATGTTGATGTTCACTCTTGCCATCTCCTGTTTGACCACTTCCAATTCGCCTTGATTCATGGACCTAACATTCCAGGTTCTTATAATATAAAGTCACTCTTTTCATCCCCTTTCCATCCTGTATTCTTTAGAAGAAAGTCACTATGTGAGGCCCATACTTAAAGAATAGGGAGTTATATTCCTTCTCAGTTAGGATGGAATATCTACATAATTTATTTGGAGTTATTTTGTACTAGATATTTCTTTCTTCTCCTGTATTTATCAATTTATTCAATAATTTATTTATATCAGAATGAATTTGTGTCTTTATTTTATACTATGAGTTGTAAACTAGTGTCACTGTATTTTCTTTCTCAAAATATTCCAGCTTTGGCCACTGGGGGCTCTTTAAGGTTGTTCCTGGGATCCTTTGACATATGTCCATCAATTTAGGTGAGTTTTTAAATCACTTCTTCATTTTCAATAAATGATTTTTATGACTATTTAATATGGATTTTGTTCTTGTTTAAACATACATGTGCACACACATACACACACAAAGAGAGGCAAATGCAAAGAGATATTTTTGTTATAATAGAGTCAAGCAGCAGTTGGAAAGGAGGATTATCAGTTTTGAGATACTTAATTTCCAACTAGTGGATGTAAAACCAATTCAAATTATATTATTCTGATACATGAGGTAATTTTTGAATGAAGATAGCTTTTTTATATGTCTATGTGTAAATGAATACTCAAAGAGAGGGGAAGAGAAGAATAATTACTGATGTCAAGATTGCAAACAATTTTGTCCTACCTCACCTCTGAGCTTCAGGGTCCAAGAATACAAGATCACAGACTGCATTTATGGGTTTTGGTTCATTTTACAAGTTTGACATAAGAGAGTGAAGCATAAAACAAAAGCTGTGTTCTACTTGTGCATATTTCACACCATCATTGACTCATGTAGATTACTTACTAATTATACTGAATGATTAATTTTATTTCTTATACCAAGATATAAAAACTAATAACAAGGTAAGCATTATTACTCTTTTTCCTTCACATCTACTTCTCAGTCATTCCTATGAGATGCTTATTTAATCTGGTGATTTTAATAAAAGACTTAACTCAGTCTTCTGAATAATTAAGAGCACAGATTACTTCATTAGTAACTGTTGGCAGCAGTTATTTAGTAATACCCACATATGGATATAAGATATTCTCACTTTATTCTGAATTATATATCTGGTATCAGTTATTTTCACTCAAGTGTTTGCAGAGTATAACTGAGTAATCAATAAGTGGTAGAGATAATGCCCATTATGTCAGAGAAACTATGCATGACTACATTCCTGACAGGAACACACATTTTTCAGATGTATGTATTTTGTCAGCTATATGTATCTATGTCAGTACAAAGGCAGCCTCATTCTTAAAAAAGATGACCAATTAAATCATTACTCTAGTGTCATTCTACTATACTTCCCCCTTGAAACTCATAATTATTTCCTGACTAATTTAAATATTCAGTCACATATTCAAATAATGTTTGCTATTCAGATGTTAGCAAGTACTCAGAATTTCCAGTGGAGATAAAGTCCAAGAAGTTTTCTCTACCCTCCCAATAAATCATCATGTCCAGAGAAGTCCAACATTTTGGTTTTCTTGTGTACCATTTAGGAGCTGAAGGTTTGGAGTCAGTTAAACCTGATTCAATCACTTACTTGTGATCTTTTCTAAGTTACTTAACCTTTTAGCACTCCAGTTTCTTTGCCTGTTAAATGGCCTCGTTAGGAGCTTTATAAGGATTAAATGTTGTAATCTGTGCAAAGCACATAGTGCAATGCCAGAAACCTTCATTGTAAAACTCTCCATGGGAGGTCAGCCGTGTACAGAAACTGTGTGATAAATGGTAGTTATTTTTCTTATCATCAGGATCATTATTATTCAAAACACTCTGCTCAGCTGCTCACAGCCAGACTTAACGAACAATTGTTCAAGAAGAACATTTCTCAAGGTTTGCTTGAGACTACATGATCACCTTATGCTGCAGAGAAAATGAAAGGGCTTTTATTTAATTTCTAGGCTGCTTTGGAAACAAAAAATCAGAGGCAGATGGTAAAGGAGAGATGGACTGCTGAATAAGACCCTCAAATTTGTAGAAGACTTAGACTATCTAATGTGATTCAGACAGTTTCAGCAGATTTGAGTTCTACTCAGTACATAGAAATAGGAAGACAAACTAGGCCAGGGGAACTCTGCATAATTTTAACATGTTCTATCCCTGAAAAACACTAGACAGATGAGTATTCTTGAAAGAAGCTGTTTCATGTGCTAAAATCTAAAATATGAGATTTATGTCAGAATGTTAATATTCAAAAGAAAGTGCTCAACAGATGTCATTTGAATCAAAATATATTAATGCTTGCTAGGTAACATGTTGGGGGCTGCCCTGATGGCTCGCTGACAAAGAATTCACCTGCAATGCAAGAGACTCGGATTTGATCCCTGGGTCGGGAAGATCCCCTGGAGAAGGAAATGGCAACCCACTCCAGTATTCTTGCCTGGGAAATCCTATGGACAGAGGATCCTGATGGTCTACATTCCATGGGGTTGCAAAAGAGTCAGACTTGACTTAACAACTAGACAACCACCACCACAGGGTAATATATTAGGATTAAAGTCCTTAAATTAAACAATAGTGTCACAAACAGTGGCTAGAAGGAAAAATTTAGATTAAGTATTCAAACATTATTATGTATAGATCCAATTTAGTGGTAGATGGGATCTTATAAAGAATTTTATAGAGCAGCAACGGTAGATGTTTAGAATCCAGAAAATCTGGTTAGGTCTCCCATGCTGGACCCACTTCCATTTATTAGTATATTTATTTCATATACATAAAAAGAATTTGATAACCAGCTGTTTAGCAACACATACTATAAAAATTTGAAAAGCCAATAACTTAACAAATTATACAAGCCTTTTGGAATAAAAGCAACGTGAAGAAATGGAGCCTAGGACAGAACTCTGAAAGAGGAAAACGGAAGACAGTGTAATAGTCAGAAGCTAATTCCAAAGAAGGAGGAATACCCAAATATATGACTAAGTGGGGTAGGTGCCTGAAGGTTGGTACACTCTGTCCTGAAAGAGCTGATCATATGAGCAAGAGTGAAGTAGAGAAGGTAACAGTGAACCTAAAGGTCAAGCACCTTCGAGCAAGGATCAAAACATCAGACTTGAGGAGAAACACAATGGGCAGCTATGCGGAATAATGCGAAGGAAGGTCATGTTGCTTTGAGGGAAATAATTCCAGTTGCCGACGGTTGAATAAATTGGACAGGAGAGAGGTTGGAGACGGGTCTCTACCTTGAAAGCTGTCTCAGTAGCCCTGGCACATGGTAAATGAACTCCAGATAAAGATTGTGGCAGTGTGAATAATGAGTGGTTCTCAGCAATGTCCCAAAGGGCAGAGTGACAAGTAGTGATGGACTGAGGGACAGCAGAGGGTGAGAAATCAAACATGATTCTATTCCTGTGGCTCTCTGAGGTGTTCAGACACTGGTGTAAGAATGTTTCTTAGGAAAGTCAGTTCAGTTCAGCTCAGCCACTCAGTCGTGTCCGACTCTATGCGACCCCATGAACCGCAGCACGCCAGGCCTCCCTGTTCATCACCAACTCCTGGAGTTTACTCAAACTTATGCCTATCGAGTGGGTGATACCATCCAGCCATCTCATCCTTTGTCATCCAGTTCTCCTCCTACCCCCAATCCCTCCCAGCATCAGGGTCTTTTCAAATGAGTCAGCTCTTCACATCAGGTGGCCAAAGTACTGGAGTTTCAGCTTCAGCATCAGTCCTTCCAATGAACACCCAGGATTGATCTCCTATAGGATGGACTGGTTGGATCTCCTTGCAGTCCAAGAGACTCTCAAGAGTCTTCTCCAACACCACAGTTCAAAAGCATCAATTTTTCAGTGCTCAGCTTTCTTCACAGTCCAACTCTCACATCCATACATGACCACTGGAAAAACCATAGCCTTGACCAGATGGACCTTTGTTGGCAAAGTAATGCCTCTGCTTTTTAATATGCTATCTAGGTTGGTCATAACTTTCCTTCCAAGGAGTAAGTGTCTTTTAATTTCATGGCTGCAGTCATCATCCGCAGTGATTTTGGAGCCCACAAAAATAAAGTCTGACACTGTTTCCACTGTCTCCCCATCTATTTCCCATGAGGTGATGGGACCAGATGCCATGATCTTAGTTTTCTGAATGTTAAGCTTTAAGCCAACTTTTTCACTATCCTCTTTTACTTTATACTGAACTAAAAGCTGTGTTTTCGTCAAGAGGCATATAGACTCTGATAAATATAAATGCTAGAACAGGGGAGTCAAAGAAGCTTTACATGTATATGAACTCCTGGAAAATGAGGACAAATTATTTGGAGAATGAAAACATGTAGGAAAAAACTATACTGCAGATTTTAATATACCAGGGACATCAGACACACAAACCCAACTTCATTTATGTAATCAAACTAACTTCTAGACAAATAATTTTTTTTCCTTTTTTATGATGACTGAAGTGCTTTGGCATATGAAAGCTCAAAAACACTTGTTAAAGACCAGCATAAATAACCCTTGCTTACTTCTCTCTACTTCCATGTGAAATATGGGGCAAATCACCAAGTAATTTGATTGAATAATTTGTGTGAAGTAAACAGCATTTGTGTGGGTGTACCCACCTCATAAACAAGCTAAAGGAAATGTTGAGTCAGGGAATTAACTTCAAAAATGTGTAAAATTCTCTCTGCTAATTATCAGCTAGCAGGTTTTTCTCAGTTAAACAAGTCTCCCTATTGACTAAATCATTTGTGTTTTTCCGTTTTATCCTTAAGTGAGTTAACTAAAACTCAACTTAGACTTTTTAGGATGAATACTATTTTTCTAGAACATACAGCACATAGCTCAAAAAGAAAAGCTCTTTTCTTTATTTAATGGGAAAATGTTTATAGAGACTCATATTTTTTAAAGAACATTGTGAGTTAAATTAATATAAAAAGAGTAAGATTATTGAGACATCTGGGTTTTAAAAATCAAGGCAACTTGTATTTTGTACTTTGCCTTCTCTAAGTATTTCTTATTTCTCCTCAGTGCACCTACTATGTTCCAAAGGACAAAAGAGGAGACAGGGACAGTTGTTTTGATCTTCACTTTTAAAGGCATCTGTGTAAGGGAATTAAAAGGAGTCCTAGGGAGAGAATATATACTTATTCCATTCTAACACAATGATTTTGGCAAACAATACTGGGTCAACCTGGAAATTCTACTCTCTTTAATATGCTAACTAAAATATGATACATTCCTCTTATGTTTTGATAAAATTATAATACACTCATACTTCACACAATTTGCATTATCTTTGAAATTTTTATCAATATTTTCCAGGAAAGGAAAAAGAATCTCCTGAGGTATTAATTTTACTACAGGTCTGTTAATGAAATGCATGCAATAATAATTAGCTATATCAAAAATCTATATGTTTTGGTAATATCTAAATGTAAATTAGTTATAATGAAATTTCTATCTCATCGAGTTATGTCATCTATCTTAACAAATGAAATATTTTAAATAAAGCTAGTTACAGTGTAAAACCACCTGGAACTTATAAGTTAATTTAAGAGGGCGAAAAGCAGGAGAAAATCAAATATCTCTGTATACCTACTTCAGTGCCTTTTCTAAAGCAATAGCTATATCCCCTAAGAACTACAGCTGCCGACCAAGCCGCCCCCTTTCATGGCTACAGCTTTGAGTGGACTTGTGTATATACTTTGCTGCCCTTGTTTCTTCAATCCTAGACACGGTGATTTCTGCTGTTCTCTTCACCCTGCTTACATCTCTGCCACGTGTTCTGTCTCCTTCATCACTGAACCTGCTGGGACCCTGACTGAAGCAGTCATTGGTACTAGAATCAGCCTCAGGAAACAGACCCTCCAGAACGTTTACAGGTACAGGATTTTATACACATTTAAAATATAGATGGATAATCTCCATGCCTGGAGATATTCAGAACTAGTAATACATGACATTGTAGAATAATTTTGTGCTACAAAATTATTATTTTCTAACATAAATATCATAAATACTTTTGTGCAGACTTTTCTTTTTTGAAGTTCTCAACAGATCTCCCTTTCCTAAAGGTGTAAGTCTAAACCAATCTATCCATCACCAAGTAGGCTAATGAGCAGCACTCTATTTCCAATTTTTATGGGTGAAAAGCTTAAAAGTTATCTAAATGAGCAGATATACAAGTTTTATACTGAGAGAAGTAGATAAAAAATTATTATATGAAAATAGCAATATTAGAAATTGTGTTTCCCCTTATGATTCTTGTGTCTTGAGCTATATTTGTCAGGTTGCATGTGTACATGGTTTATTCTTAAAAGAACTGGTTTAAATCTATGCCCTTCCTGGTTAGTGGACCTGTAGCTAAATGGGGGTAGGAGAGAAAACAGAGCCTGAGAGCAGATTCGCAGGTGAAATAAGGAGGGTTAAGGTGCTTTGGGAGATAAGCTGGCAGCAGATGAATATGTGCTAAAAGAAGGATGGCTCATGGCAGCTGAACAAGGAGAGATGAACAAGGAAAACAAGAATTTAACCAATGGAAAACTGGGAGCATCTATTTTCCTTTGCTCAAATGCCATGATTAGCTTCATGTGTTAGTGATTAAAAGGAAAAGGTAAGTCAAAAATAAAGCAGAGCAAGTAAAAATGAGGTTAAGAATTTAGAAGACAGAAAAATGATAAAGCTAAAGACAAATCTCAAAACATAGGGGCTTTTTTTCATATACTATTTTGGAATTGATATTCTATTTAAAGTCATAATTCAAATTTTAGTAGGAACATAAGTAGAGAAAGAGGAAATTTTTTAAAAATGCAATAAAATGTATATGTCATATACAATATACATGTATATGCATATAATAAATGTACATGAATATATTTTACATTTCCACATATACATGTATGGTGGTAAGCTAGGAACTGTTTGTGAATCAATTAAATGTAAACAACAATCAAACAAAGTGGCTTCATTCTAACTTCTAGCATCCTTTTTTTTTAAATATTTTATTTATTTTATGTCTTTGTTGCTGCCCGTGGACTCCCTAGTTAAGGCGAGTGGGGAATACACTTCATTGCGGCGCACAGGCTTCTCATTGCAGTGGCTTCTCTTGTTGCGGAGCACAGGCTCTTGGCTCACAGGTTTCAGCACTTCTGGCTTGGGCTCTCAGTAGCTGCGGCGAACAGGCTCTAGAGCGTGGGCTCAGTAGCTGTGGCCCACAAGTTGTGCTGAGGCATATGGGACCTTCCCAGACTAGGGATCAAACCTGTACCCTCCTGCATCTGCAGGAGGCTTCTGAACCGCTAGCCCACCAGGGAAGCGCTAGCATCACTTTAAAATTCTATGTTGCTTGAGAGTGTTGAGTTTCTGATTACTTATGAACCTGGTTCATGATTTTAAATGTAACCCAGATAAAACTGTCTTCTTCTTGTATTAAATCTAGTTTCAGTCTAGAAAAATAAGAGCTGTCTTTCAAAAACATTAAAAAGCTATGGAAATCTTTGGTGGGGCTTTTGTCAGAACATCAAGGAGGAGATGACATAGCATATCACATTGCATTCTTTCTTTAAAAATATCACTAAACATTTATTCTTGCTAAAGTTCCACTCATCATGGCAACCTCGTAAAACTCTTTCCTCTGTGTACCCTACTCACACTTACTCTGTTTCACTTTATTTCAGGTCCCTTTAACCCTTCCATGCCTTTGTCTCTATTTCTCTATAATTCTTCCTCATATACAAAGCACAGTTTTGAGGCTCAACATTTCAGGCAGAATTTGGCTGGGTGATTGTTGGGTTTCATGCTATGTCCACTGGAGGTTAATCAGTGGTATTTAGCTGGTCTATTCTGAAAGATCCTGGAAGTCTTACATATATATGACTCCTCAGAAGTGATGGAGGGAAAGCTAAGCTTCCCTGGCTCTGCCTTTCCATGTGATCACAGAGTTTCTCCATACAGTCTGTCCAGTTGAAGAGTCAATTCCCTACATGGCAACTCAACTAAACACTTCTAGGGTCTCAAGAGGAAGCTGCAAGACCTTTTATACCTAGTATATAAATTAACATCATTTTCTACCATTCCCTCCATTCCATTGTATTGATATCTACATTTCCTACATATTCCCTGGATTGCAAAATAACCATACATTCATTTAGTGGTCATGTCAAAAGTTAGGGATCATTTTTTATTCTGATCCTTTTACTCTCCAAGTCTCATCAGTAAGATTAAATAGATTATAACTTTTAACAGACTATTCCCAGCTGGCGTCTTGCTGCTTAACTTGTCTTATTTTCTCCCTGGTGTGCTTCAGTCTACCCTAGATAAAATACTCAGAAACCAGAATGACTGAAAAGACCATGGTATTCTGTTCAATAAATAACCCTAACCCTAAAGACTCTTCCAGAAAATTACTAGAGCTAATCAATAAATATAGTAAAGTTGCAGGATATAAAATTAACACACAGAAATCCCTTGCATTCCTATATACTAACAATGAAAAAACAGAAAGAGAAATTAAGGAAACAATACCATTCACCATTGCAACAAAAAGAATAAAATACTTAGGAGTATATCTACCTAAAGAAACAAAAGACCTATACATAGAAAACTATAAAACACTGATGAAAGAAATCAAAGAGGACACAAACAGATGGAGAAATATACCATGTTCATGGATTGGAAGAATCAATATTGTCAAAATGGCTATTCTACCCAAAGCAATCTATAGATTCAATGCAATCCCTATCAAGCTACCAACGGTATTTTTCACAGAACTAGACCAAAGAATTTCACAATTTGTATGGAAATACAAAAAACCTCGAATAGCCAAAGTAATCTTGAGAAAGAAGAATGGAACTGGAGGAATCAACCTGCCTGACTTCAGACTCTACTACAAAGCCACAGTCATCAAGACAGTATGGTACTGGCACAAAGACAGAAATATAGATCAATGGAACAGAATAGAAAGCCCTGAGATAAATCCACGAACCTATGGACACCTTATCTTTCACAAAGGAGGCAAGGATATACAATGGAAAAAAGACAACCTCTTTAACAAGTGGTGCTGGGAAAACTGGTCAACCACTTGTAAAAGAATGAAACTAGAACACTTTCTAACACCATACACAAAAATAAACTCAAAATGGATTAAAGATCTAAATGTAAGACCAGAAACTATAAAACTCCTAGAGGAGAACATAGGCAAAACACTCTCCGACATAAATCACAGCAAGATCCTCTATGACCCACCTCCCAGAATATTGGAAATAAAAGCAAAACTAAACAAATGGGATCTAATGAAACTTAAAAGCTTTTGCACTACAAAGGAAACTATAAGTAAGGTGAAAAGACAGCCCTCAGATTGGGAGAAAATAATAGCAAATGAAGAAACAGACAAAGGATTAATCTCAAAAATATACAAGCAACTCCTGCAGCTCAATTCCAGAAAAATAAATGACCCAATCAAAAAATGGGCCAAAGAACTAAACAGACATTTCTCCAAAGAAGACATACAGATGGCTAACAAACACATGAAAAGATGCTCAACATCACTCATTATTAGAGAAATGCAAATCAAAACCACAATGAGGTACCATTACACACCAGTCAGGATGGCTGCTATCCAAAAGTCTACAAGCAATAAATGCTGGAGAGGGTGTGGAGAAAAGGGGACCCTCTTACACTGTTGGTGGGAATGCAAACTAGTACAGCCACTATGGAGAACAGTGTGGAGATTTCTTTAAAAACTGGAAATAGAACTGCCATATGACCCAGCAATCCCACTTCTGGGCATACACACCGAGGAAACCAGATCTGAAAGAGACATCTGGCACCCCAATGTTTCATCGCAGCACTGTTTATAATAGCCAGGACATGGAAAGCAACCTAGTCCATCAAGCAGATGAATGGATTAAGGAAGCTGTGGTACATATACACCATGATATATCAGCCGTTAAAAAGAATTCATTTGAACCAATCCTAAAGAGATGGATGAAACTGGAGCCCCTTATACAGAGTGAAGTAAGCCAGAAAGATAAAGAACATTACAGCATACTAACACATATATATGGAATTTAGAAAGATGGTAACGATAACCCTATATGCAAAACAGAAAAAGAGACACAGAAATACAGAACAGACTTTTAAACTCTGTGGGAGAAGGTGAGGGTGGGATGTTTCAAAAGAACAGCATGTATACTATCTATGGTGAAACAGATCACCAGCCCAGGTGGGATGCATGAGACAAGTGCTCGGGCCTGGTGCACTGGGAAGACCCAGAGGATCGGGTGGAGAGGGAGATGGGAGGGGGGATCGGGATGGGGAATAAGTGTAAATCTATGGCTGATTCATATCAATGTATGAAAAAACCCACTGAAATGTTGTAAAGTAATTAGCCTCCAACTAATAAAAAAATTAAAAAAAAATAAACATTTGATAGGATTTTCTAATGAAAAAAAAAAATAGCATGTGACTCCATGGCTGATTCATGTCAATGTATGACAAAACCCACTGAAATGTTGTGAAGTAATTAGCCTCCAACTAATAAAAAAAAAGAAAGAAAGAAAAAATTTAAAAAAAAAGAAAAATTTAAAAAAATAAATAAATAAGATAAAATAAAATAAATAACCTGCAGATTGACTTATACCTATCTATCAGTCTAGCTATCCTGTAGGCAAAATCCTAAAATAACCCCCAAGATTTCCACACCCTGCTATATATGCCTTGTTCAATTTCCTTCCCCTAGGTGTGAATGATACTTATAACTTTCCTTTGAATAAGATAAAAGTAATGGTTTATCCATCCATGATTATGTCACATTATGACAAAGATGAGAAGATTTTTCAGGTGTAACTAATATCTTTAATTAGTTACTATGATTAATAAGAGATATTTTCCTGAATAGTCATGGCCTAATTAGGTGCTCTTGAAAAAAAATATGTTCTCTTGCTGGCCAAGAAGAAGCAAAGAGCTTTCGTATGAATTCTAATGGGGAGGAACAGCCTCTAGGAATTGGTGACCTCAGTCTTAAAACTGTAAGAAACTCAATTCTGAGTTTGAATAAACTTAGAAGTCTCCTCATTCCAGATCTGATCACAGCCTGGTCAACATCCTGATTGTGAAAGATTGAGGGCAGGAGGAGAAGGTTGTGACAGAGAATTAGATGATGGGGTGGCATCATCGACTCAATGGACATGAGTTTGAGACGGTGAAGGACAGGTAAGGCATGCTGCAGTCCACGGAGTCACAAAGGGTTGGACACAACTAAGCCGACTGACCAACAACAAGACCCTGATCAGAGGAATTAGAGCCTGGATTTCTTTCAGGTGGGGACTGTGAAATAACGAAGGTGTGTTGCTTTAAGAGGTTGAGTTATTCAACAATTTCGTTTAGAATATTTCAATGGGTTTCCAGGGCGTTGGGACAAAGTCTTCAGTATAGCTTACAAGATGCTCCCTGCAGAGGGCTCTGCCCCTCTCTCCAGCCTTCCCTCTTACAGGTTCTCTCTTGATGCACAGGGGCCAGTTATTTAAGGCTTCTTTCATTTTTTCACAACTCAGACTCTCTCTTGCCTTCACGGTTTTACACTCATCTGATCAACTCCACCATCTCACTGACACCACTCTGATAAAAACCACAGTCAACTTCTTCCTGAATTGCTCTAATCATCTCCGACTGATCCCCATGCCCTTTCCCCTTCCCACTCCCACTACAGCCTGCATGACAGAGTTGTTAGACTAAAAATGTTAAAATATAAGTCAGATAAAAATCCTGCTCCACTCAGAACTTCACAAAGTCTCTCATTTCTTTTTGGTTTTTCACTCTGGTAAAAACCATAGTCGTCAAAATGGCTTCAAAGACGGTGCACAGTCTGATCCTCTATTGCCTCTCTAATCTAATTTCCTTCTGTTTTCCCTGCTAAGCTCACTTTGCTCCAGATTCTTCTTTTTTTTTTTTTTTTTCCCTTTTCTTTATACTTCAGCTTGTTCTACCTGAGAGCACTATTGTACCTTCTACCTGAAATGCTCTGCCCACTGGCAGACACATAGAATATACTCATTTCTTTCTGGTCACTCAAATGGCAACTTACCAACGTGTCCTTTCTTGACCATGTTATTTGGAATAGCCACATCTCCCAGTACTTCTTAAATCTCTTCCCTTTTTTCTTCTCTATACCACTTAGCATGGTCTCTAATTCTGTATGCACATGGTTGTTTCGTGTGTTTGCCCCCTAGAGTGTAAGCCCCCAGGAAGATATCGATTCTGGTCCCCATCAGTGCTGGATCCCCAGTACCTAATAGAACAATGACTACTACATAGTAGAAAGTGAATAAATACTTGTAAAAAAAAAGCTTTAACTAAAAAATAGCTTCACTAAAAAAATGGTTTCACTGATACAACATTGTAAATCAATTAAACTCCAATTTAAAAAATTGCTATTTTTTTCTAACACTCTCCTCTCCCTTTCTCTTCCAACTCCCCAAAAGCACACTTTTCTTAGTCTTTCTAATTAAATTTAATTAATCCCCCTATTTTTAGAATAGATTCAGTTCAGTTGCTCAGTCGTGTCCCACCCTTTGCAACCCCATGAATTGCAGCACGCCAGGCCTCCCTGTCCATCACAGACTCCCGACGTTTACTCAAACTCATGCCCATCGAGTCGGTGATGCCATCCAGCCATAGAATAGATTATGTCTCTCTAAAAAACACTTTTACAAAACCCTATATGTAGCCCAGTTAGAGTAATAATTTATATTTAGTTACGCAACCCACTCCAGTATTCTTGCCTGGAGAATGCTGTGGACAGAGGGGCCTGGAGGGCTGCTGTCCATGGGGTCGCAGAGAGTCAGAGATGACTGAAGCGACTTGGCAGCAGCAGCTGCTGCTACTAATTACTGTTGTTTTCAATTGTCAAATGTGCACCCAAAAAGATAGGTAAGTACTGGCATTCATTATTTGACCCTTTGTAACGGACACAGTACCTGGGACACACTATGTTAGCAGTGAGGTATACGGCATACAAAACACACAAGCAAACCAAATGCATGCTTTTTTCTTTTCTTCAATTCCTCCCTTCAAGCTGTTTTTCCTAGCAGCATGTCTAGCAGATAATTATTGCTAGGTACATATTTATTGACCGATTCATCTGTTAATTGAAAGATCTTTTAAGTATACTGAGTTACATAAAGGTAAGCAGTGTGAGATATCATTCTGCTTTGTAAAACTAAATGCCTTTACATATTCATCACTAGAAAATAATAAGTGACTGATGGCTTCAAGTACCACAATAATACCTGAGAGGCAGAAATTGAACGTTACAGAGAAACAACCAAACCAACCATGAAGCAATGAGGTGGAGCCACGGATTTCAACCATGGATGGAGATAAGTAGGTGTCTCCACGATCAAAAAGACTATGTAAAAATTAAGGATTAAAAATGAACTATAATTTAGAAAGTATATTTGTATGAAATGAATGCTTCCAAGGTCTCAATCATGCTATTTTGAGATTAAAGAACACACACACACACACGCACAGCTTAGGACAATGTAGCTTTCTTTTAAAAAAATTTTAAATAACATTTTTCCTTTAGATTTTTAAAATATATGAATTAGTAACAGACTGTGTTTATCATCAAAAGGATATGGTAACAATCTTTAACTCCATTTGAAACAAACATGGTATCTCTACTTTAAACACATTACTTTACGTGCTGCTTTTACATGTAAAGCTGGGAAGCACAGGATTCTGGGTCAAAGCTAAATTCCTCCACTACCAATCTCTGTCATAATTTGTTAAGATCTAACCTACAACAGAAGAGGAGCTTCCCATTCTGTTTCAATTCCTTACAATCCCTCTATTCAGACCCCCTCAAACTTCATAACAATTAAATAAACCATTTCACCAATATTAGGGGCTTCCATGGGGCCTCAGACAGTAAAGAATCCGCCTGCAATGCAGAAGACCTGGGTTCAATCCCTGGGTTGGGACAATCCCCTGGAGAAGAGAATGGCTACCCACTCCAGTATTCTTGCCTGGAGAACTACATGGACAGAAGAGTCTGGTGGGCTACAGTCCATGGGGTCACAAAGAGCAAATAACACTTTCACTTTCACCCATGTTACCTATTTAATAAACCACATAAATAAGTGAATCCTTCCATTTCTACTACCCTTCCTGCTATTGTTATTCAAATATTTAGCATATCCGACTGAGCCCAAAACAAATGACCTATTAGTAGAAACATGAAGACAAGGAATATATTGCTTAATAAAGAGTGTTTTTAATATTTCAGTCTTCCCAACTGAAGAAATTTATAGACACTTAAGCTTAGTATACACACTGCAGTTTTATAAACTTGTGTATAATATTTTATGTACTCATATTTAGTGGAATGCTGTTTTCCAGCATCCTTTAATAGCTTCATTTTGTGGAACAGGATTTATTTATTCCAGTGCTGTCAGTTTTACAATAGTTCTTGGGTGTCATTTAGAGGCATCCATCCAACATAATGATAAATTATAAAGAAAGAGGACACCAGAATAAATGGCCACAATAAGAGAAGGTAGATACAGCAAATGCCACTTCTTGATTCTCTTAATCAAAGCTTCATTTTCTATGCAAAAAAATTTTCCAATCTGTCATTAGGCTCTACAAATGAAAGAATCACAAGTGAAATCATAAGTATTTTCTACCTTAGTGCCAGACATTTTAAGGAAGAGAGAAAGGGAAGGTTGTGGTTTGGGATAATAAAACCAGACTTCTTAGAAAGTGAAAATGAATGATGTAGTTTTAATTTCATTTTTCCTCACACCTATCCAATTCATAGTCCCTTCTACACTTAGTGAGTACCTTGAGTTTTCCCACCTAATTACCAGCTGAGTTATTGTTTAACAGACAATGGACCACAAACTTGAACCTCATCAACAAAACTGAGGTGGGAAGATAATCAGTGTGAGGACATTGAAAGCAAAACTTACCAAGGGATGCAGAGATGACAGATCAAGGGTGAGTAGTATATGTCTGTCAAACAGGCACAACTGTGCTGTTCCTTTGAGGACTGTTATTTGGGGGCAAAATGGGGCTTCATAAGGGAGTTAAGCTACATAGTAAAGGAAACATCTCCAACTTTCTACTTTCTATAGTAATTTTTTTTTCATAGAATTCAAGGAAAAATTGATTAGCATTTTGATTTTACAATGGCTTGAGGCCCTAGGTCAAAAGAACAGTCTCCATTAATGTTAGCTACTTTATAGATCTCATTACTAATCTTTAATCCTTGCTTAAAATTATGATATGCCTTATTATATGAAATTGTGATTTATAAATGATAGCAGTATAAAAGTGTCACTAATTCATAATTTTAGAGAGTATAGCTCAACGAAATTCTCTCTGATATGCTTTATGAAAGAGGAAAAAATTCAAGCCCTTTAATTAATAACCTCCCCTGGAAAACCATCTTTCTAGAAGAGTACTGAAAAGACTTCAGGATAGCCAATAATAGCCTGACATACTCTTTTATTTCAAAAGGAATCATTTGCTATTAATAATGGTAAGCAGGGTTTCTGGACATTTAATGGGAGCATCATTCCTTTAACTTGTCAGTTGGTTTTATGTTATAAAGAGGAGGTGATGGGGTGAACCAAGCTTGCAGGCATATATAACATTATGGAAGGTGAAGAATCTACAATGCTTCATCAGACAAGCCATTTCATTTTGTCATTGAGCCATAGCAAAGTCATTGCTATCTGAGGAATTATTGTGAAGTTATCATCTGCTGTCTCAGGTTTTATAAAACTACATATAAATGTCAGAAATCAGTTTCTATAATTGTATCATACAATGGAAATTAAATGCAGATATGTAAAATATCTTGCTCCATTAAAAATAGGACATGTACATTAATTTTAATTTTTTCAGCAAAATTAGGAATATTATAAACAACATTTTCACTGCTTTACATTACTACTGGTTGGTGAAAATATATCGAAACTGGACCCTAAGGGGGCCTTCCTGGGACAGACCCATCCCCCATTATCCTCTGCTTTAACTCCTCTCTGAAATACCTAGATAATAGTAACTGATGCATATTTCCCGAGTTTTTCAGATGCCAAAACCACCACCAAATGAAAGAAATTAACTATTTAATGATCATGAGCACTTGGCCCCCAGACCTGTCAGTACGTAAGGACTGATCACCAGGAATCAATCAGAGAATTGTGCACAAGCTGATCACACACCCTGGGAGACCCCTCCTTCACTTTGCCTTTAAAGATGCTTAGGGAAAGATGGTAACGATAACCCTATATGCAAAACAGAAAAAGAGACACAGATGTACAGAACAGACTTCTGGACTCTTGTGGGAGAAGGCAAGGGTGGGATGTTTCCAGAGAACAGCATCAAAACATGTATATTATCTAGGGTGAAACAGATCACCAGCCCAGGTTGGATGCATGAGACAAATGCTCGGGCCTGGTGCCCTGGGAAGACCCAGAGGGATCGGGTAGAGAGGGAGGTGGGAGGGGGGATCGGGATGGGGAATACATGTAAACCCATGGCTGATTCATGTCAATGTATGACAAAACCCACTACAATATTGTAAAGTAATTAGCCTCCAACTAATAAAAATAAATGAAAAAAAAAAAAAAAGATGCTTTACTAAAACACTCAGAGATTTGGGAGTTTCTAAGCATGAGCACAAGCCACCCATTCTCCTTACTTGTCCCTGCAATAAACCTTTCTCTGCTCCAAATTCCAACATTTTGGTATGTCTGGCCTCACTGTGCGTTGGGCACACAAACTTGTGTTTGATAACAAAAACAATTATAGGTAGACTGAATGTATTCTTCCTTCCCCTGCTCAAATCCTCTCCCCTCCCAGCAGTAAGCAAATCTGAAATACTAAGGAACATTACAACAGCAACAAATACTTAGGATATAGAAACGGACGGACATAGAATCAGACAAGCCAGAATATTTGCCTACCACTCGCCTAATACCTTGAGAAGTAAAACCTCTGAGAAAATGAAAGAGCAAGAGATGTTTTCACCAAAATTTTATGAACTCTAACATGACAAGAAAATTTATCATGTTCACTAATATTATAAGTAAACTTATCATGTGAGATGCTCATTCAGTCAGAAAACTATTTAGAAGAGAGATTTGTTCACTTAGTAGAAAGAACTGTGAATAAGACAACTTTCATTGAGCTATCTTATCACATCATAGCTAGTAATGACAAAAAAAAACAACAACCCACACATGTAGGTAATATCTTAATCACATATATTATAGATAAGGCAATGTGCTATAGGAAGAAATAAAAAAAGCATCCTGACATAGAAAGTGGGTGGGAGGAAGGGATTGTGTTCATGGAAGATTTTTTCCAACAGAGCATCTAGCTGAACCCTGAATGACGAGAATAGAATAAACGGAGAATGCTGAAGGGAAGCAATCCAGGCAAGAAGAACAATAAACGGCAGTTGTCTGTCGCTCCCCATGCAGAGTGTTGATAGGTTCCATCAGCCATATACTTGCAGCCTACCAATACTATGAGATCGTCAGCACCTACCTAAATACTGAACGCTTGAGCATCACAGACTTTCTAAATCAAAATCCTGAAACCCTGGAGTGCTGAATTCTAGTATGCTTACAGTACACTTAGATAAACTAAGGATTACAACTCAGTTAGCTATGGTTTAAAACAAAGAAAACACAGATGTCTGGACATTTAGAAGTGTTTTGCCTTGAAATGTCTCCAGCAGTGAGTAAGCAATGGAATAACATTTGAGATTTTTTCTTCTTCCAATTTCACCTCTAACTTTAATATCAGAACTCGTTTAGTATTATTTCTCAAAAAAAAATACTAAGGAAAATCCTAAAGGGAAAGGTTATCAGAACTTTAAAATGTGAATGTATATCATGAGGCATCTTTGAATGTGCTCATGATTCCTTAGCATCACAATACCTAAATCAGAAAATCTCACCCCAGAGAGAGTATCCAATAAGGACGCTGATCTGGGTTCAATCTGGAAGTCCAACACTTGTCTTTTATCAATAACATGCCCTTCAACTGTCCACAAACTGCATAAAAGAAGTGGACAAAAAAAATCAATGTTTCGCAGTGGACACAATATTGGGGATGAGAAAGATGTTATGAAGAAATGTCTGTCTTACAGTACATTAAGGGTCCCTGACTCTCACCCTCTAAATGTCACAGCAACTACCCAGTCATTGTGACAAATAGAAAAATGAAGTGTTTCACACATTTCCAAGTGTTTATAGGGCTGAACAGTCATTTTTTAAACTGTTTTCTTAATAACATTCTCCCATGTGGTATTCGTGTTACAAAAAGAAAAAGTGTTTTCAGGCCAAGCATTATGTTTGTTATCAGTTCAGTTCAGTTCAGTCACTCAGTCGTGTCCGACTCTTTGCGACCCCACGAACCGCAGCACGCCAGGCCTCCCTGTCCATCACCAACTCCCAGAGTTCCCCCAAACTCATGTCCATTGAGTCGGTGATGCCATCCAACCAGCTCATCCTCTGTCGTCCCCTTCTTCTCCTTCCCTCAAGTTTTCCCAGCATCAGGGTCTTTTCCAATGAGTCAGCTCTTCACATCAGGTGGCCAAAGTATTGGAGTTTCAGCTTCAGCATCAGTCCTTCCAATGAACACCCAGGACTGATCTCCTTTAGGATGGACTGGTTGGATCTCCGTGACAATAGCAATGATAATCAAACATCCATCAAAGCCTGACAGTGTTCTAAATGCTTTGCATACATACATGAACTCATTTAATTCTCACAACAACCCTATGGTGTGTGTGCTATCCCTGTTGCCACTTTATGAATGACACAATTGTAGTGAGATCTGGTGATCAGTGAAAGGTACAACCAGCAGGTGGTACCCAGAATTCTAGAATAGGCTGCCTGATTCTGGAATCTATGCGCTTCAATGCCCTGCTCTGCTGCTTCTCCAAGTCCATTTTCCCACAAATAGCAGGCTTCTTGACATAATTTCATCATTTCTATGTGCCTGACTGTTATGAACCAAATGAACAATGTTTTGTTATTTTTTTAGAAAAAGTGGATAAATGAGGATTTAAGACTGTGATAAATATCTTTTCTATTGTCTATTTAAATTACAGTAGAGGTAATGAGGACCAGGCTTATCTAGATCTAGATGGCACGGCACTATATTAAGCTAATAATTACCATTTCACGACATCTCACCATCATTTGGTTTCAGGATTCAGTGCGATTTGTCTTTGCTTAGAAAATGACCACTCACAGCAAACCTGTTATGATAGACTGCTTAGCAAAGGTACAAACACACCTAGGTCCTTAGATTTTTTACAAATAGATATACTTTTAGACTGTAAGTAGAACATTAATACATAATATTTTGGGATATTTTCAAAAGCCCAAATATTTGGCATCGATTTAATAGATGGCATGTAACTCAATTCTGGCAATCACTACCCCCAAATACCTTGGTAAGTGGTTTGGTCAACAAGTGGTGTCCAACTCTTGTGACCCCATGGATTGTAACCCGCCAGCTCCTCTGTCCAAGGGATTTTCCAGGCAAGAGTACCAGAGTGGGTTGCCTTTTCCTTCTCCAAGGGATCTTCCCGACCCAGGGATTGAACCCGGGTCTCCTTCATCGCAAGCAGATTCTTTCACGTCTGAACCAGGCATGTTATTAAATTCTTTAACCAGGGAAGCCTAGGTAATCACTCAGTGTTCCTAAATTGTGTAGCTCTGTGGGTGTCCTCCTCTGTTCAAAGCAGAAGGCACTTACGAATGGAAGAGCATCACTCTGAATCAGGACAGGACTGATGGGAGAGTGGTGGTATTAGTATCAGAGCCACACCAGGAATCTTGGGGCACTCCATGTACACTGGTCTTATTCGGAATCCATCAGGGAAAGCCTAACCACAGAAGAAAGAAAGAGGATGGAAACGCTCACTATTTCAGCACTGTCCTGAGCTATAAAGAGGAACTAGAGAATCCGAGGCAACCAGTGACTGCAATACCACTCCCTATCACGCACCAGGCCTGTGGTTCTGTGCTGGCAGCTCAAAGGTACATACTCAGCTAATTTGCTTAGGAACCCCACCTAGAGGAACCAGCTTAATACAAAGTCTATTGATGTAGAGACTATAATTTTTCTTATTTCTAATACAACCTCCTCATATTTATACCCCATCAAGAGTCTGAATTAGCCAGTTGAACATAGGTCACTGAACAAACACTACTAACAAGATCAGTGTAAAGTGCTTCTTTTATTCATTAATGGGACTCAAAATATAAAGTATAAGGTTCAGATTTCTAAACTCAGAGGTGACTTTTTAAAATTTTATTAAGCCATTATAAGACCTCTAAATTATCCAGACTCTGCTGCACAAGGGAAAATTTTTCAACTAGATGTCATTTGGTTCCTGCTCTTTTTATTTTTTCCAGCAGTTTTGCTCTCATAATAGCTCTAAATTATTGTGTATTAAAGTGCTTAACTTGGTTTTCATTCAATACTGTTGGAAAATAACATTTCTTTCACAAATAAAATGCACAAACATGTCCTTGAAATCTTTAAGTACACAAATATTCTCTCTTGTTTAAGTGAGATATTCCCCAAAGTGGGAAGTGTAAATAGATTAATGTTCTAAGTATAGATATTTTTATCACACTTACAAGTAATTTCTTCCCTCAGGAGAAGCAGAAGAGGGTTTTAATATCCATTGAATCTTGATTATTTATTCTAAAGTTTGACCTAACATACATGAGCAAATGGAAGACACATACATTCCAGTGATTTCTTCTTTCCCCTGCTTTTTAAGGTTTATCAGAATCTATCCTGTAAAAATGACAAAATAAACCCTAGTCTCTGCCCTTCTCACTCCCCCCATATCCCCTCCTTTCCCTCTCCCTAACCAAATCAGTACTGACACAAATTTTTCTCAGAACAAAATACCTTTTTAGTGTTTTATTCAAGAATATAATTTACAACCAAATTAAAATAGCATTATCCTGTTTCCTGTGCCAATAGAATTAGGGGCATCAATGTCTTTGAAACATTGTTTTGGAGCCTTACAGCAAAGGTAAACATCAAAGTATAACATTCAAAATTACAACTAAAAGATGGCAAAACTTGGTCAAGGACTGCTTGAAAAATATTTAGTTATCCAAGAAAGAATATTGGAAGGGATCACTAGGTTAAGTAGGTTAAGAAGCAGTTAATAGCTTCAGGCAAATATAACCATAACTTTGGGATTATTTTTAATTTTATGCAGAAATCACTTGAATATTGATGAGATTTAACTTCATAGTCTATGGCTGTAAATAGTAAATAGCTTGTCAAACAAAACTTTTTTTTTCTTTTTTTCTCTGAAACAAATCTTTTAAGTGGACCTGTTAGACATCTGGAAATGGTAGTGCAAGGGTACACAGACATTCTTTTCCCTTATTTCCTTCTCTTGGGTACCTTTAATTTCTTCCTTTAACTCCCATAACAATAAGGCTTTATTAGCATAATTAACATTTTAATAATATTAACATATACTATTGAATATATACCAACAGGTAACATCACAGTGAAAGTGAAAGTCACTCAGTCGTGTCTGACTCTTTGAGACCCCATGGACTATTCAGTCCATGGAATTCTCCAGGCCAGAATACTGGAGTGGGTAGCCATTCCCTTCTTCAGGGGATCTTCCCAACCTAGGGATTGAACCCAGGGCTCCTGCATTGCAGAGAGATACCAGCTGAGCCACAAGAGAAGCTCAAGAATACTGGAGTGGGTAGCCTATCCCTTCCCTGGTGACTCAGAAGGTAAAGAGTCTGCCTGCAATACAGGAGACCTTGGTTCAATCCCTGAGTCGGGAAGATCCCCTGGAAAAGGAAATGGCAACCCACTCCAGTATTCTTGCCTGGAGAATCCCATGGACAGAGGAGACTCCCCATGGAGAAAGGAGCCTGGCAGGCTACAGACCATGAGGTCACAAAGAGTAGGACACGCCTGAGCAACTAATGCTTTCACAAGTTCACATTAAATATGTACCTTATCTTCATCTGAGGTGAATAAAAGTAAGTTTTAGATTAAATATACATTTTTTAACAAGTGAGAGCTGACAACAAAGAAAAGAGATATCAGCTTCCTACAATTAGCAAGATAATATGTGTTTGGGGTTTGTGGTGACCCAAGGACAGAAGAGCAGATAGAACCAAGGAGGGTCTTAGAATCCAGGGTTGGAAAAACCAGACCCTTATCATCCTTCCCTCCCCTGTGTTGTAACTATTAAGGGATTTCAGGTTCTCCTAAGCAGTATAACCTGTCTCCCTTCCTACCTCAAACGAAGAAGATATTTGCCTTACTCTTCCCCTGCACCCCCCACCCAGTATATGTGCCTCAGCCAATCAGCAAATGATATCCCACCCCTTGTACCCTGGGTATAAACCTCGACTAAGGATTCGTGTTCAACGTTGGTTCTCCCTTGAGCTGGCCCGCCGTTCTAACAGCGTCTCCCACTCTAATTAACTTTATTTCCCTCTCATTCTGTCTATTGTCTGGAAATTCTTTTCCAACCTGCGTCCAGACCACGACAGGATTCTCTAAGATGGTTAGTTGTTCTTTCTCAAGTTCTTTTCCCATTTAGGTTACTAAATGTATTAAGAGTAGATGCATGTGTATGTATAACTGAATCACTTTGCTGTACTCCAAAAACTAACACAACATTGTTAATCAACTGGACTCCAACATAAAGTAAAAAAATTTAAAATATAGTTGTGATTTCATTTTGAGAGAGTCAGTTTCTAGGTAGGTTGATAAGAAGTCTGACATGGGGGAGAGTAGGAGGAGGGGGAGGGGGAAGGAGGAGGAGGAGAAAGAGGTCTGGGGCTCTTGCAAAGGAGAAAATGACAAACTTTTTATTTGACCCATTCCTTAGTTTTAGTCACATAAAACATTTTTTTCTTTAAGCCCAGAGCTGATGATCACACAACAAAGTACCTCAGCTTAAACTCTGCACTAAGGATTAAATAACAACAAGGTATCCTGCTTGAGGACATGTTTCTCCTTCTTGAGAACCTTCTGAATAATCCTGTTATCTTAAAATGTATATTGTGGGAGTGGGCCTGGTGAGGTCTTTCTATTGTTAGTTCTAATCCTGTTACATTGTGGGAGTGGGTCTGGTAAGACCCTTACTTAATAAAGTATATAGCTCCCTTGCTAAGACTAGAGAGGGGAGCACTCTGTGTCCCCCTTTTGATGTCTATGTCAGAAGCTTTCTCTGTCCTTCTTCACTTTAATAAAACTGAGTGATCAAGCCTGTTCCCTGGTCCCGAAGCTAAATCTCCTTCTTTGGAGATAACAAATCTGACATCGTTCACCATAAGTTATCAGTATAATGTTATTTTCAATAAAGTTAATTTTTGTAACTAACAGATGTACTTAAAATCTTTCTCATGCATGCTAACACAAAGAGACTCACATATTAGAAAGATATTCTTTATATAATATGTTCTGATTATTTTTTCAGAAAATAAGATGATCTAATTGTTACATAAGGTTGTTTCTTCAGTCAATAAATATTTATTGAATATTTACTACATGCAGAATAGTAAGAGAAGGTTGAAAATATGAACAAACATGGTTTTTGTGCTAAGAAGTTTATGATCTAGATGATACATGAGAACATTTAGTTACAACCTATTAAATACTGTAAGTGGCATTCTAAAGAAGCTGGTAAAATACCACATTGGAGCACAGGAAGGAGAAGTCTTTAGTAACTAGTGGGGACACCTCTAATTCCAGTCATGAATGAACAGGTGAGATTCTAACAGCTGAGACGTAGCAGTTGGCAGAGAGAGGGTTTCAGGGATATCAAGAAGCAAGCATGGGAAGTCAAAAGGAGATTTCCTAGGAATTTCAGATATTTGACTTAAGGGTATTATACACTTACAAGGAAGACTAAGATAAATTATGTATGAAAAGTCAGGTTGGGCAGTTTTTGCTTTATATTAAAAGTTAGCAATTCTGTGTTTCTATAGAAAACTGTGTCTCACAACTTAGAACAATGTAGATATTTCATCAATTCTCTACAAAGCATAAATGAATGAGATTATCTCTGTTGTATTTTTTATTTCTTTACCTGTGCTTTTGCGTGTACTTTTTCAGTAGCCATACATAGAATCTCTTATATGATGGCCTATGTTTAAACCTTTTAAAAATATAATTTACCAGTATGAACTAACAATTCTACGAAGAACTCTGGAAATTTTAAATGATCCACTTTGAAAGTCAATATAATTAGACAACTGGGACTCACCGGAGAGTTTCTTCTAAAGAGCACCATATAATATAATCAAATTGTACTTAAGGGTAATCACTCTGGTCACAGCAGAATGAACTGTAATAAAGACAGAAGGAAAGTGGATGAAACAGAAGGTCCTAAAGTAATAATAAACATCTGTGTTCATTTTAAGGTGAAATAACTTGGCAAAGAAAAAATAAAAACATGAAATTGATATTAAATTACAATTTCATTTCATTACGTATTGTTTACTTATTCTGAATCAAGTCAGCTAGAAAAATAGCTCTTTACAAATTATTTGCACTTTACATATTACTTCGCAATAGATTTTCCATTATGGACTTGTTTCATAATCTAATACAGTATATCCAGAGCAACAGTATTTAAATTATTAATGAAGATATTAAAATAGACTTTGATGAAGATACAAATACCCAAACTTAAAATGAACACAGCAGAAAAAGTACTCTTTCCCAATTAATAATTTGCAGATTTTGAATAGTGAAATGTTATTACAGAGTGACAGCCTCATTTAACCACGTGATAAGTCATGGGACAAATATAACGTATATTCTGGGCTCATTGAATATTTACAAGCCATAATGAGTTATCATGATTGTACAAATAACCTATTGGTTTAATTTTATAAGAGGCAAGCTATGCTTTATGGAAACAGAGAAGATAGAGTGAAATAATGTTTGTGGTATGTTCTTTGACAGGATTGTAAAAATATTCCACAGATATGATACCCACTTTGGATATGTTTATCCCTTATTCTGGTAGTTAATATGAGGTGTAGAGTTTTAATGATTTATGTAGCTGAGTAATGTAGTGGCATATAAGAAAGTAATATGACCTAATTAAAATTTAAAAACAATCTAAAAGTACCCAGATAAAAGGTATAGTACATAAGAGTATGGCATAGTAATATTTCTTACCTGGAGGCAATATCTGTCTCCTTCCCCACCCCAGCTCATGAGACAACTGGCAACATCTAGGATTTTTAATTATGTGATTATGGAAGGGGTGGGGATCGCTGCTGGTAACTAGCGGCATATGGCCAGGACATTCAGGCTGCTAAACACCCTACAATGCAAAGGACAAAATGCTCCCCAGTAAATAGTTATCTGGTCCAAATATCAACAGTGCCAAAGTTGAGAAACTAACGTAGTATTGGTTTAAAAGTAAGTTGTAAAAGTCAAATTTACTGAGTTAAATGCATTTATATGATTATCTCTTGATGGATGGGCAAACATATTGTAAAGATTAAATAACATTCCTTATGCAGCAGATTTCACTTTATTTCATTTGACAGTCTTTTTGGTTTTTTTAGTGTATACATAAGAACATGGTGACTGATCATGTTCATTCTGTGTTTATGTGAAAGCTAAGATCTAGCAAAAACACTCTCCTACTCATTTTCTGTGGGCATACATACTTATTTTAAATGTTACCATTTTAAAATGAGAATTTATCTATTTTACCAACAAGAAGACTTTTTATTAAGCAGTGCTTAGTCAAAAATGAAATCAGCTTCAAAGGACAAAGGAAGCATAAATTTAGAATAGGAAGGTTCTATTTTGTAAAGTGGCAAGGCTCAATTTTTCATCAATTTAGAGTCAGGCAAGAGGCTGAAACCAGAAAATGGAGAACACAGAACCCTGAAGCTTTTAGATGGGCATTTTTTTATCGCTTCTAGATTCATCCCTATTTTTCTTTCCTCAGATTTGACATGCAGTTTCATCTCTCTTCATTTATATTTCATCATTTCCACCCACACATTTCCTATCTCTTAGGAGAGAGCTAAAGGAAAGTACAGAAGAAATTGGGTTTACTGTCACCTGAACAAAGATAAGCAATATTAGGCAATAAAATGAGTGCAACCAGTAGGTCAACAACTGACAAAGGCTCGGTACGTTATTTCTGGTTTAGTGTAGATCATGCAAAATACTGTAATTTGTTATGGTTTTTAAGAAATGTTTTAAAATATGTGTTCAGTAAACTTTTGATGATGGTGGATGAAAGATAATATAAGAGGATGATGGTGATGAGAAACAGAGGGGACAGACTTCTGCAGGAAGTCAAAAACAACATTGTTCTTGTAGTTTTCTGCAGAAGGAAGCAGAAAGCAAAGTAATAAACTCTTTCTCAATGTAGTATGGAAAAAAATACTTGGAGACAATAAACAAACAATAAGAATGGAAGACTGGTAATGAAGATCTGTGAGATAAGAAACCAAAACTTAGCAATAATTAAAAGCTACCAAAAGTGTCTTTTCCAATTTGGGACACCACCATGAACAAGAAAGAGAAAACTTAGAAAATCATTGGGGAGTGATGACTGAAATATAAAACACAGTATACAAAAATATTAATATGGTTCAAATCAAAGAACATTATAAAATGTCATGATAATGTGAATAGAAACTTATTTTTACAGACTGCTAGTGGGAATATGAATTGATATAACCATCTGGGAAAATAGTCTGGCAGTAACAATGAAAATTTAATATAGTACATCTTTTAGGTTTGTTGAGGACTGAAACCTAATAATGGCAGTTTCAAAGATAAATTAGAGGATAGGTAATATATACATGGGCTTCCCTGGTGGCTCAGATGGTGAAGAATCTGCCTGCAGTGTGGGAGACCCAGGTTCAATCTCTGAGTCATGAAGATTCCCCAGAGAAGGGAATGGCTACCCACTCCAGCATTCTTGCCTGAAAAATTCCATGGACAGAGGAGTCTGGCGAGTCCATGGGGTTGCAAAGAATCAGACATGACTGAGTGACTAACACTTTTCAAATATATACATACTGAACTAAGATAAAAAAGAAGAAAACAATTATATATGCAAAGCTGTGAAGTAATTATTTGCACAGATATATCATCCAAAACAAACAAACAAAAAAAACAGGTCTCTTAGAGAAGGCTTAAGTTTTAATAGTTTTAAACTATTTTGAAATTTACTTACATCTCACTATAATGTAGTCTGGTATGCTGCAGTCCATGAGGTCGCAAAGAGTCAGACATGACTAAGTGACTGAACAATAACAATAATGTAGTCAGCTGGAATAATTATAATGAAGTAATATAAGTCTTATTCAAATGTGTTATCCATGCCTTCTAATATAAAGGTCTTCTTTACTGTTATTTATTTTAAGATTAATTAGAAACATGACTAAAGTTAAAGAGTAATCCTCACCTGTTATTTAGATAATAATTCAAGTGAGAATACATTCTGGGGATATCACAAAGTTCTAACAACTGCTAGGGATCTATCTAATTCATTTATTAATATCTGAAAATAAAAGAGTGAAATTGCTACTCATAGAAATGTAACAAAACCTATTTGTATAAACTAGTTGACAAGAACAAATTTTTCAACAAATTAACTCCCCAAATGTTTACTGAGCTACAATGTGCAAGGTATTAGTCTCTACCAGCAAAGATCAACAGTAACACAAATGCCTATCCCCACTGAGGTTATGACTGCAGTAAAAAGAAAGATAAGCACTCAGGAATTAAATTATATAATGCATATACAAATATATGCATTATTTATAATTTTAATTATTTGATATATAATTATTCTATATTGTGATAAGGGCTACGAGGACAAAAGATAGGAAAGGGGGATGGTAAGCACGGAGGCACTGATAGTAGTGAGAGGAAGATTTTTAAAAAGGTGGTCAGGGAGGGAACTGCAAAGGCATTAATATCTCAGTAAAGATCTGAAGGATGCTGTTAGAGGCTGAAAAATGCCTCTTTCCCCAAAAGATCCTAATCTCTGAAAACTAGGATTGTCACCTTATATGGAAAAAAGAAAGAGAAAAAAGGTCTTTGCATATATAATTAAATTAAGGATTTTGAGATGGTGAGATTATCCTGGATTCTCCAGTTGGGCCCTAAACACTAAAGGTAATTACCTAAGAGAAGAAGAGTTTTTACCCATAAACAGAAGAGAAAGAAAACTGATCACAGAGTCAGATACTAACATAATGTGCCCACAAGTCAAGGAATGTTGGTAGACACCAGAAGCTGGAAGAGGATTCTACCCTAGAACCTCCAGATGAATCATAGTACTGTTGATACTTCAATTTTAGCCCTGTTATACCTGTTTTAGATTTACGGCCTCCAGAACAATAAAAGTATTTGCATTGTTAAGCCCTAAACTTGTAATTTGTTAGAGCAGCCATAGGAACTATTACAAGGCTGAGGATACAAATCCTGCAGACATCCAGGGGTAAAACAGATTTGAAGGGGAAATATCAAGAGCTATCCTTTGAACATGGTAAGTGTGAGAAATCTATTAGACATCTGTGAAAGAGATAGTCATTAGGGGTTCAGGGGAGAGCTCCAGGCTAACTCAATAAATCTGGCAATTATCATCATGTAGATTGTTGTGACGCCATGGAACCAGATGATTAAGATATTCAGAAAAGAGAGAAAATCAAATCACTGAGCTCCAGAACCCTCCAGTATTAGAGAAGATGGATATAAGAGAGAGCCAGCAGAGAAGGCTGAGAAAAGAGTGATCTGAGTGGTAAGAGGAAATCAGGTAAGAATGGGACCCTGGAAGTCAATGAACAAAGTGTCTTATTGAGGATCGCGCTACTCCTATCATACCGTGCTCCGTCATGTCCAGGTCTTTGCAGCCTCAATACTGAGTTACAAATCGTGGACCTTCACCTTGGCCATTCTGTGCTCTATGGATCTGGTTTTACTTTTGTGAAACCAAAAGTATTTCCTCCAATTTGTTACTTGTATTTTCTCATTATATTTATCACATAGAAATACTTTTATTGTCATGATTCTAATCTCTAAAGTGATTTAAAGTTAAATTTATATACATAATGACCAGCAAAATATTGGGCTCTTAATAAATATTTAATGAATATTTGCTGAATAAGCAAATACATAATTTTATTGTTGCTAAAGATATTATGATTGACATTTTGTAAATGGTTCATTACAATCACAAACAACTGTTTACCAAAGCAAGGTAATAGTGAAATTCATTTTCAAGAATCCCCACCCAGTCCTCACTGAACCGGATGGAATTATGATGACCTCTGGAGATAATAAAACACATCTCTTTTAAGGCTCAACTCCTCAGAGCCTCTGCTTTTCACATGCCTAATAGAAATTATCTCATTTATATAGAATATGTAATTCAGGTCCACACATTATAGTTATTAGTGATTTGTAAGATATAGTAATGCTATATCCCAAGGGGGACACCAATTCTGAAGCCACCTTATTATTTCTTTACTTATGACAAGAAGTTAGCAATGAAGAACAAGTTGCCGTGCACAATGTCTCATTCCTTGATAGCTGAGGATATTAATTCATGAGCTCGAGGCAAGTACATTGATCTTTTTAGCCATCCAGAAATAAAATGCCATGTAGATCAACTACTTCTTCATTGCTATTCCAGCACAGCTTTTTCCTCTCCCTTGAAGTTTCTTTTTCACATTAAGAATCGAAATGTAGCCACTCTCTCCTGAGGAAAGATGGCAAATACAACCATGGGTTTAGAGATGCTTAATCTCATTAATGTTCTTTTGGATGAGCACCGCAGTATGACCCAGATAATAAACATACACTATGTTTATCAGCTTCTCAGAAGCAAAACTCTTTTCCTCTTCTTCTGGATTAAGTTAGTATCTCCTCATAATGACCCCAAAGAGATCAAAGCTGAGCCTAGATGGATACCCAATCATATACGTGGTGGAAAATATGGATGAAAGGGTAAAACACACAGACCTCTATACAAACGTTTTCAAGTAAATTCCCCAATAATAGATGAGTGAATTAACATGAAGCCAGAATTCCCTGCCTAAATTATACCCATTTTAACAGGCAGCTTGAATATAGTATGATATGTGGATGCACACACACACACACACACACACAAAGGAATTTATATTTTCCACAAATGTTCCAGAAGATATGCTGAGTATAAAATGTCATACTGAGCAATGCAAAGAAGGGAAAATTGAGCTAGAGTAACAAGATCCAACCATTAAGAAATTCCAAAATTAAGTAGGAGAATGAGAAAAAATACCAGTTAATGCAATATATATAATAAACATTGGCATCAATAAAAATGTAATTATATTATAGAATATATACATCTGTTGAATATTAATCCTATGGTGTTTGCACACTTCGTTGTAATGCTTTTGGGCTAAAAGTCACTGAATTTCAGGATATAGTGAACTAGTGTTGTAACTGGCCTTAAGAAAATGACATGTATTATGAAATGTTCTGTTTTAACAGAAAATTTTTAAAATCATGTATTTTGAGGGTAGAAAAACTGGGTTTCAATCATCCCTGCATTTTATCATTTGAGTATTATGTACCCTCCCTGAAGGCAAGTACTGTAGTACAAAAATTGATAAAAAATACAACCATACTATTTCAAAGGGTTTTGACATTTAAATAAGACAACATATGTAAAATTTAGTCTCTGAAATAGGTACTCAATATATATGGGAAGGCAAGATGGTAGTATTATTAAGTAATTTATGGACACAGAAACAAAGTTAAATTCTGGCTTTGCCATCATTTAGTACTTTTTAATACATTTGATATGGTATTTACTTCTGTGGGCATAGCTTATCTGTAAAATAGAGACATAAATATAAGTAACATTTCCTCCTGTGTTTTCACACAGATGACACCACCCTTATAGCAGAAAGCGAAGAGGAACGAAAGAGCCTCTTGATGAAAGTGAAAGAGGAGAGTGAAAAAGCTGGCTTAAAGCTCAACATTCAGAAAACTAAGATCACGACATCCTGTCCCATCCCTTCATGGCAAATAGATGGGGAAACAATGGAAACAGTGACAGACTTTATTTTCTTGGGCTCCAAAATCACTTTAGATGGTGACTACAGCCATGAAATCAAAAGACCGTTTCTCCTTGGAAGAAAAGCTATGACAAACCCAAACAGCATATTAAAAAGCAGAGACATTACTTTCTTGAAAAAGGTCTGTCTAGTCGAAGCCATGGTTTTTCCAGTAGTCATGTACAGATGTGAAAGTTGGACCATAAAGAAAGCTGAGCGCTGATGAATTGATCTTTTGAACTGTGGTGTTGGAAAAGACTCTTGAGTGCTCCTTGGACTGCAAGGAGATCCAACCAGTCCACCCTAAAGAAAATCAGTCCTTAATAGTCATTGGAAGGACTGATGCTGAAGCTGAAACTCCAATATTTTGGCCACCTGATGTGAAGAACTGACTCATTGGAAAAGACCCTGATGCTGGGAAAGGTTGAAGGTGGGAGGAGAGGGGACGACAGAGGATGAGATGGTTGGATGGCATCACCAACTCGATGGACATGAGTTTGAGCAAGCTCCAGGAGTTGGTGATGGACAGGGAAACCCGGCGTGCTACAGTCCATAGGGTCACAAAGAGTTGGACACTATTCCTTGTGGCTGAACTGAAGTGTGTGTTTCAACACAGCCCCTGGGTTTATGTTTTATCACAAAATGTGCCACACTACTACACAACTACTCATTTACTTCTCTGCAACCACTATGAGAAAAAAATGCTCCTGTTTTCAGGTATCACACTAAGTTTAATAACATATACCCAAAATCCACCACATAATAAATAATCAATATATATGTATTGGATCAATGGCTGAATTATCTACCTTATAAGGGTATTGCCTTTCTATGGAATGCCATTTAGAATACAATCATAAATGGTAGCTAATATTATTTTCTCTCCTTCATAGTCAAATCAAATATACAAGCAGATCATGTAGGTCAGTATCAAAAAAAAAACAAAACAAAAAGTCAACCAAAAATGTGTGGAAGATCTAAATAGACATTTCACCAAAGATGACATACAGATGTCCAAGAGGCATATGAAAAAATGCTCAACACCACCAATTGTTAGAGAAACAGAAATCAAAACTACAATGAGTTATCACCTCACACCAGTCAGAATGGCCATCATCAAAAAAGCTATAAACAAGACATACCGGAAAGAGTTTGGAGAAAAGGGAGCTCTCCCACAGTGTTGGTGGAAATGTCAACTGGTGCAGTCACTATGGAGGGCCGTATGGAGGTTCCTTAAAAAACTAAATACAGAGATACCATATGACCAACAATCCCAGTCTTGGGCATACACCTAGAGAGAACTCTTAATTCAAGAAGGCACATGCACCCCAGTGTTCACTGCAGCACTGCTTACAGCAGCCCGGGCCTGGAAGCAACCTATATGCCCATCAACACAGTAATGGATAAAGAAGATGTGATACATGTGTAAAAGGGAATACCACTCAGCCATAAAAGATTGCCATTTGCAGCAAGATGGATGGCTGTCATACTGAGTGAAGTAAGTCAGAAACACAAAGACAAACATCATGCAATATCACTTATATGTGGAATCCAAAAAAATTGTACAAATGAACCTATTTACAAAACAGAAATAAAGTTACAAATGTAGAAAATAAACTTACGGTTACCGAGGGGGAAAGGCCGGGGAAGGACACACTCGGAGACTGGGACTGACACATACACATTATTATACATAAAACAGATAACTAATAAGAACCTGCTTACAGCACAAGGAACTCTACTCAATACTCTGTGATGACCTCATTATAAAGGAGATCTATTTTCTCAAAAACTAAGCAACATGATAAACAAGGAAGATTTTACAGTTAGCTTTGCATACAATATATAATTTAAAGTTAATCCTCTTACAAATTAAAATTGCTTCCTGAAGCTTTATAAACTAAGCATTATTAGGCTTGTTTTATATGTTTAAATCTTGGTTGTTACTGTTTTTTCCAAAGTATTACGATATTTCTCTTTACATATGATAAAAACCAGGTAACATTCATTTATAGAAGCCTAAATCTATCCTGGCCAGCAAAACTTGCCTGAGTCCAAAGTGCACACATTATTCCACGTAAGTAAAGACAGCGTGAGTCAGAAAAGACACTGATCAGTCTTCCCTGTGTGGAATGAAAAATAATCGAAGTTAAATGCTGTTCGTGACTATTCAATCACTAACCTGGAGAGAGAAAATTTAAATGTGTATATTATAAACCTACTGGTAATCAACCGACAGTCTTCTGGCCTGATGTTGGGGGACTTGGGGTGGGGATGTGATTCACGATTACATATAATGTTCTCATTATGATTTGTCTGGTAGTATACATCTGGTAACAGTCCTCATGACAATAATATTTCCTACTGGAAGTCAATAAATTAGCATTCAGGATGTGTGTGTGTGTGTGTGAGTTTGTGTGTGTGTGTAAACTGCCTGGATTTCCATTCACTCTGGAGAATGTGTTACATGTCTCCTGGTGAGGCCACATCCTATTCCACTGTGAAGACTTCACGTTGAAATATATTTGAGTCAGCTTCCCTAAAATGACTAAAATGTAATCAGAATCTATGTTAACAACTTACTGACCAGAAACATATTAATATGTCTTTTTCTACCCGAACGTCATTGACCAGAGTGTTTCTATATTCACTGACATAACAAATTGCCAGCCACAGGCATTAGTTTCTGCAAAAATCCCTTGGCCAATAATATGTTAAACTCACACTAACAATGACATTCTATAGCTTGTGTTTATTAAACAGGCCACTGAAAGTCTTTTTTTAACCTTTAAATGAAGATTCTATAAGAATATTAAGAGAATAGGATGTTTCTTAGAGGAGGGCATGGCAACCACTCCAGTAGTCTTGCCTGAAGAATCCCACGGACAGAGGCTGGTGGGCTACAGTCCATAGGATCTCAAGGAGTCGGACACGACTGAGTGACTTAGCAGGCAGGCAGGGAAGATGTTTCTTCTTGTTGTCACATGTTGGCGCACACAATAATTTCATGATATTTTTTCTAGGGACCAATACAAATAGATTAATTCTCTTCAAATGGCAGACATTAGGTCTTTATTTCTAATATAATTAAATAATAAATTTAGAATAAGAAATGGGCTCTGGCATAATAACATATGCTAAACCAAAGAATAGTCTCTATTTTGTATTTCTATGTTTTGGTGTGTAACAATCTCCAAGGCTCTACAACTACCTTAAGTTTTTGATCATTTGATGTTTTCATTTAACATCCTTCAGCCTCTTGTACATCGATTACTAATGTTTAGCTGACCTCACCAGTGCTGGGCCTACGGTGAGAAAAAGCACTTGTAGTGGGCATAAGTGCTAAGGATCCTTCAAAATGTTCAAATGGGCTTCTCCGGTGGCTCAGCAGTAAAGCATCTGCCTGTCAATGCAGGAGATGCAGGTTCAATCCTCGGGTCGGGAAGATCCCCTGGAGAAGGAAATGGCAACCCACTCCAGTATTCTTGCCTGGGAAATCCCACGGACGGAGGAGCCTGGCGGGTTACAGTCCCTGGGATGGCAAAAGAGCTGGGCATGACTTAGTGACTAAACCACAACAGAAATACTTAAATAAGCAAGAGGTAAAACATCTCAATAAAAATTTCTTAAGAAATAAAATTAATATAAATATTTATGGTGAACAAAATATCAAATAAACACATTATCAGTATTACTGAGTTTCCCTTTTGCTTCAGGTTCCAGTATGGCTCAACACAGCATATCTCAAAATAACTTGCATTAGTCCAAACTATGGCTAGCTTATATTTCATTAGAAGAATATTAGGTGGCTTACGGTACATGTACACAATGGAATATTACTCAGCCATTAAAAAGAATTCATTTGAATCAGTTCTAATGAGATGGATGAAACTGGAGCCCATTATACAGAGTGAAGTAAGCCAGAAAGATAAAGACCAATACAGTATACTAACACATATATATGGAATTTAAAAAGATGGTAACAATAACACTATATGCAAAACAGAAAAAGAGACACAGATGTACAGAACAGATTTTGGGACTCTGGGAAGAAGGCAAGGGTGGGATGTTCTGAGAGAATAGCATTGAAACAAGTATACTATCAAGGGTAAGACAGATCACCAGCCGAGGTTGGATGCATGAGACAAGTGCTCAGGGCTGGTGCACTGGGAAGACCCAGAGGGATGGGATGGGGAGGGAGGCAGGAGGGGGGATCGGGATGGGGAACACATGTAAATCCATGGCTGATTCATGTCAATGTATGGCAAAAACCACTACAATATTGTAAAGTAATTAGCCTCCAACTAATAAAAATAAATGAAGAAAAAAAACCAAAAAAAAAACCAAACCAAACCATTGTTAGGAATTTAAAGAACTAAACTCATAAAACAGGTATAAAATAAACATTTTAGAGAACAAGGTAAGCAACACTGTAGCAGCTTGATGATCATGGGGCCAGTGTCATTTTTTCCCACTGAATACATCATTACCAGGCTCTGCAATAACTCATTTTTAAACCTCTCTGCATCTTGTGTCACTCTTCTAGATTTGAGTTCTTGGATGAAAACAGAAAATCAGCAGAACCCAGGACTAATGCATAAGTCTTAGTTTTTAAGAATTAAGTAGAGCTAAATCTTTCTTCCTGTCAAGATCTCTACAGTGGAAGATTCCACTGAAATAAAAACATTCAATTTCAGGATAATAATAAAATGGCCAATGCCTGTTATATTTATTATTATCTGAAGCCCTGGATATATCAAAGTCAGTTCAGTTCAGTTCAGTTGCTCAGTCGTATCCGACTCTTTGCGACCCCATGAATCGCAGCACGCCAGGCCTCCCTGTCCATCACCAACTCCCACAGTTTACTCAAACTCATGTCCATCAAGTTGGTGATGCCATCCAGCCATCTCATCCTCTGTCGCCCCCTTCTCCTCCTGCCCCCAATCCCTCCCAGCATCAGGGTCTTTCCCAATGAGTCAGCTCTTCGCATCAGGTGGCCAAAGTATTGGAGTTTCAGCTTCAGCACGAGTCCTTCCAATGAACACCCAGGACTGATCTCCTTTAGGATGGACTAGTTGTATCTCCTTGCAGTCCAAGGGACTCTCAAGAGTCTTCTCCAACACCACAGTTCAAAAGCATCAATTTTTTAGCACTCAGCTTTCTTCACAGTCCAACTCTCACATCCATACATGACCACTGGAAAAACCATAGCCTTGACCAGATGGACCTTTGTTGGCAAAGTAATGTGTCTGCTTTTTAATATGCTATCTAGGTTGGTCATAACTTTCCTTCCAAGGAGTAAGCGTCTTTTAATTTCATGGCTGCAGTCAACATCTGCAGTGATTTTGGAGCCCAAAAAAATAAAGTCTGACACTGTTTCCACTGTCTCCCCATCTACTTCCCATGAAGTGATGGGACCAGATGCCATGATCTTAGTTTTCTGAATGTTGTAAAAACCCATTATTGCCAATTGTTCAAATGCAAGAACAAAGATTAGAAACGAACAAAGAGAAAAGTGGTATCACAATAGAAAGAATAGCCTTTGAGCTAGCCATTTAGCTGTATAACTCAGATTTATAACTCAGTCAAAAATTTCAGCTAGGTTCAAAAAAACAACAGGAAAATACAAAGTATTCTTGAAAGAGTAATAGGTAATTTCCTTAGTATTAAAACTAGAATCACTTATGCAATGCTCAAATAAACTTTTGCTTACAAGACAAAAAGCAAATTCAAGGAATTCTAGATAAAAATCCAAAGGAGAATACTTCCTTTTATCCAATTATTATAGATATACTAAATATGTTATCCAAGAATGTGTGTGCATATGAGGCAGAGTATTAATAAGCAACCACTTGATAGTTCATGATGAGGTCGGGACATTTTCCAAAGCAAATATACACAACCAAATTGCCCTCCCAAATCATTTCAAGGCTCTAGATATTGATGAAAATAAATCAACAAGTTAAAAAAGAAAATAAATCTGTGGGAAAAAAGCTGAGTCTGCAGCCTTCTTGCCTAGGTTACTGCGATCCACCCAGACAGACGTATCAACAAGGGGAGGAAGCTTTACAAGATCACAGTGTTTGAGCACAACTTTTGCCTAAATCATTGGCTGAATATTATGCTAAGCAGGCATAGGACACTCCTTAGGATGCTAAGCTCAAAAAATTAAAACAAGAAATAAAAATCTGAGCACAGACAACAGAGAAGATATATTCCAGAGATTAATGGCAGGGAAGTAAAAAGACTTGCCACAGAAAAATCAACTCAAGTTAAAATACTAAGTTTCAATCAAAAAATTACAAGAAGTTCACAAGAACAAACAATCAAAAAAAAATTAAAAAAAAAAAAGAACAAACAATCAAAGAAAAAACTTCAGGCTACTATAACTTTCAGTCAGGAAAAAAACAGTAGTCAATATAAATGGATTCTGAGTTCAGACGCTGGATTTAGCAAACAAGGATTTCAAAGACACTACTATAAATATATTCAAAGATTTGTAGCCAACTGTTAAAACATTGAAAAAAAAATATAATGGTACAACAAAGGGAGAATCTCCATGACAAAAATGAGAAAACACACTCTAGAATTGAAAAATATAATAACAAATGACAACTTCACTAGATGGGCTCAAAGACAACTTAAGAGGGCAGAAGAATCAGTGAACTAAAGAAAGAACAATAGAAATTATGCTATTTGAAGAACAGAGAGAAAAAAATCAAAGAAAAATGAACAGAGCCTCAGAGATAGGAAAATAGCAATATTTTAGTAGAATAAATCTACTAAAAATCATTGAGCTGTGCACTTAAAATGAATGTACTGATAGTATTCAAATTTAACCTCCATAAAGGTTTTTCTTGTTTTTTTTAAAGTATCCAAACATTTTTGCTGTCTTTTCCTTTAATAATATCTGTATCACTATTTACTTAATTTTATATATTTGCTGCCTATTTTATGCTCAAGAAATATGTGGAGAGAGTGATGAAAAGACATAAGGCAGATTTTAGGCATTGGGCAAGAATATTTCTTTACCTGAAAGAATGAATAAAAGATTCTTAACCAACTGCAACATAAACTTGAATTTTCTGTTTTAGTAACTATCTTCACATTAGCATGTGATTATAGAACTTACACAAAGCTGGCTTAGAATAAAACTGTCCCCCCAAATTAGGTTTTATATTTGATTTATATTTAAATTTATAATTAAGATTTATATTTAAGCTATATTTTTAGATTAAAAACAGAAGCGAGAACCACTGAACCACTGAGACCCACTGCCAGTTCTCTAGTCTCAACCACAAGCATCGCCATCCTGAATCCCTGCAACGTCTTTCAAACCAATCTCCCTCCATCTGCATTTGTTTTACTCTTTACAAGACTTGTCTGATGTCTTGTCAAGTCATGCCTAGCTTTCTGGCCAATGCCACATCACTCTCACTCTGGTTCAAACTCTGCTCACTGAGATCTTCATTTAATCCTTGAAATTATGTCTCAGGGCTTTTGCCCCATCCTTTCTCTGACCAGTATATGATACCACAACTTTCCCTCAGTTAATACCCATGTATATCTCGCATTTCACCACAAGTATGGACAATTTGGAAATCAGTAATATTTTGCTTCACGAGAAAGGATACCTGATTAAAAGCAACTTTTACAAGCCTTGAGTTTATTATAATACATTATAATAGTGACTTGGACTTCTCTTGTGGCTCAGCTTGTAAAGAATCCATGGGGGAGACCTGGGTTCGATCCCTGGGTTAGGAAGATCCCCTGGAGAAGGTAAAGGCTACCCACTCCAGTATTCTGGGCTAGCGAATCCCATGGATTGCATAGTCCATGGGGTTGCAAAGAGTCCCAGGCGACTGAGTGACTTTCACTTTCTAATAGTGACTTGGCATTACAATTACATCAAGCCTCTAGGTCAAGTTGCTTTGATTCTCTTGGTAACAAGATGGTTCTTGCAACTCAGCCTCAATCCTTCCAAAGGCTGGGGAAAAGGAGGTAGAGGGTTGGGCAGAAAAATTAGATTTCTTAACAGTAAAAATAAGAATATTTTCTACAGAATGCCCAGAAAACAACTTCTTTCACTTCATTCAACAGATTCAACAAGTGACCGCCCTTGTATTCAACAAATATGAGGGAGTACACAAAGTGAGCTTCTGGCAAAGAACAAAATGCATCCTCACGTAACTGAATATTCTGTCGTCCAGAACAAAGTCACGTTCTCTTAGTAAAGACGAGAGGAGCAGCTATGAGTTAGTAACTAACTGTGTTTGTCATCATTACTGTTTTCATAGTAATTTGATTTCTCTGTGTCATTTCCACTGAGACGCTGAGCCTCATAAAATCAGGGACTGGAGATGCCTGGCTCACCACTATTTCCCCAAGGGCTTAACAATGTAAAAGTGAAATATAAATGCTCTCCCAAACGTAGTCACTGCGAAAATTCAAATTTCACACAGAAATAAAAACAATACGCTTAACACAAGTTTTTTTGTTTTTTTTTTTAAGAGGTGTTCTTCCCAGGGAATAGTTGATAACACCAGGAGACATTTTTGACGATCACAAGGAGAGGGGGAGATACTATGTGCCTTGAGCAGGTAAAGGACAGGAATTTTGCCAAATGTGTTACAATACATATTAATAGATAGCTCCCACACAAAAACTTGTCCCATCTAAACTGTTGTAAGGCCCACAGTACCAAGGTCTATGCCCACAGTACTAAGGCTGAAAAACTCTTGCTTAAGCCTGTTTCATTAAATTTGTAATACTCTGGAAAGAGTGAAAAATAGCTTCAGCAATCACTTTTCCTCTTTTCCCTTCACACCATCTCCCTTTCTATCATTTTTTCTGATAGAAAGAAAAATACATAGAATATATACGACATATACACTGTATCACTGCTCCTGATTGAATTTGAAAAGTTCAGGACTAGCACCCCCAGGATGTGTCAGGAAGACGTTTGTATTCCGTTCTCTTGTACGTCTCAGAACCCGTCCATATAACCTGGGATGATTTCATCTCAAGATCCTTAACTTAATTACATCTTCAAATAGCCTTTTTCCAAATAAGATAACATGTATAGATTCCAGGGATTTGATGAAGGTATCTTTTGGAAACTCATTTTTCACCTTACCACATCATTTGATATTTTTCTTTTATTTTGAAGATGAGCTTTTAAAAGATTCCATACCTCAGTCATTTGATCATAGCAAGGCTATTTTTGATTGAAAATATGACCCATACTTACGTGTCTATATCTAAATGAGCTGTTAGTTAAAAAATTCTCAACCATTTGTTGCTTTGCTGTAGGGATATTTTACCCCTCTGTTATAGAGCTGACAAATACCTTGCTCATTATCTGTTAATATCAGCTGTATTATCCTTTCACAATTAACAGTATTAAACAGAGTATTAAGAGATATCTAGAACATTCTTTCTCAATACTGAAATCTGCTCTCTTGGACTTATACACCATGGCATGTGTGCTATCCTATGAAATGTTCTCTGACATTTTAATCTTCCTTATTGTTAAAAACTGAAAATTCTACAAATACTTCCAAATATGTTTCCTTGTTAAACTGATGTGCACTATGATTAAAGGTCTTAATTTCTCAAAGGAATTTCAAAAGGAAGAAATTATATGGTGAGGCAGAGTACACAAATTTATTGTGATCATTTTGAAATGTATAGAACAAAATCACTATGTCTTATAATAGGAACTAACAAGAGCTGTAGGTCAGTTACACTTCAAAAAGAAACAATAAACTCATAGAAAGGGTGATCAGACTTGTGTTCCCAGAGGCAGGGTATAGGGAGAACAGGGATTTGGACAAAGACAATGGACAAGCACCTTAAGATACATGAAAACTAGGGATTTAGTGTACAATGATAGGGGGCAGAGTGGTAAAGAGTTCACCTGCCAATGAAGGAGATGCAGGAGACGTGGGTTTGATACCTGGGTCAGGAAGATTCACCGGAGGAGGAAATGGCAACCCACTCCAGTATGCTTGCCTGGGAAATCCCATGGACACAGGAGCCTGGCAGACTACCGTTCATAGCATCACAAAGAGTCGGACATGACTGAGCACAATGATAATGAAAAAGTGATAAATACAATTAATATTGTTGTATGTTATAGATTAAAATTAAGAGAGTAAATACTAAGAGTTCTCAATACACATAAAAAGTGTTTCCTATTTCTTTACTTTTGTATCTGTATGGATGATGAATATTTAGTAAACTTACTGTGATAGTCATTTCATTATGTAAGTCAGATCATTATGTTCTGCTCCTTAAATTTATGTAGAGCTGTATGTCAATTACATCTCAATAAAACCAGAAGAAAAAAAAAGTATATATCTGTACTTTTTAATTTAATTTTCACTGTGTATCTAATAAAATATATATTAATAAGCGTATATAACAGTTGATCAAGAACTTCCCTCCACCATCCTAGGTTCTGTGGCTAGCTAGGATCTATCTATTGAACTGACAAAAGACAGATTAACAAGAGAAAAGCATAGAAATTTTATTTATTATTTTTACATACACTTAAGAGCATTCATAGGAAAAGTGAAAATCCAAAGAAGCGGTTAGGATTGAGAGAGCTTATAGGCTTCTTAACAAAGAGTAAGTTTGAAGAGAAGAGACAAGACAAAGGAAAAGAGGACTAAGTCTCTAGGGGTGATAACCTGCAGGAAAGTAACTTGGAAATATGGGGGAAACTAAGGAAGAATCAGGTTAGTTTAGTAGGTCTGTTTGCACAGATTCATCTCAAACTCAACTCCCAGACTCCAGTGATATAAATGTCCTTTCCTCCCCAATGCAGGGAAAGCACATTTCTCATAGGAAATTTTATGCCGTTTTTAAGTAGAAAGGGGGAAAGAAAGTAGTAGAAAGTAGCTTTCCTGCAGCTACTGTTTTTCAAGTGTCTTCAGCTCAAAACTGTTAATATTGCAGGTGGCATGTCAAGAGGCAGGTTTATAAGGTGGGCAGAGATACCTGGGTTGGGAAGATGCCCTGGAGAAGGAAAGAGCAACCCACTCCAGTATTCTTGCCTGGGCAATTCTGCCAACAGAGGATTGGGTGACAGTCTTTGGGGTCGCGAAGAGTGAGGCACAACTGAAGTGACTGAGCACCACAGATACACCAAAAGTGGGTGGAGAAAGAATGGGGGGTCTCAGTTTAGTATTCAGCAGTCTTGGCAGCCTCTTGTTCCCTAGAGATACAGTATCAGTATCCTTAAAGTCTGAACAGAAGTCATTGTTGTGTGGGAGCATGTCTAACACCACAATGTCTGACAAGAGACATACACTACAGGACATATCTAAAAAGGTTGTACTAAAATATCGCAGCAATTATTTGCTTGGCAACAAAGGTGAAAATATTTATCAAAATTAGATAAGCCAAGAACAGAGGCAGTGGACAGTTGCAGAGGCTGCAAGAGCAGCCAAACTAGGAATTTGTTGGCAACAATAGCAGCCGCCTTGAACAATTTACATAGTTGTGTTTTTGCTTTCAGGAGATAGATGGACAATATTAAGGCCTGTCGGTGTGAGTTCTGAGTGCCCTAAGATAACTTGTCTTCTAAGTAGGTAACAGTTGTCTGTAGCCATTGAAGTCTATATTTAGAGGCTTAAAAGCCTTGTTCTGCTAGTGTCTTTAAGAGAATGAGGGAATATATAGAAACACCTTACTTTGTTTGGTTACAAAGTAAAGGCTGTTAACACAGTGAATGATGGTAGAACCTTGGGTAAAGCCTAGAGTTTAAGCCAACTTTAAGGATTTGGGAAAATATTGAGGGAGACTCAGAATAGCTCAAAGCTATTCAAACCCAGGTCAATTGCCTTCCTCAAAATGTAAATGCAAAGAGAAATTGTGCAATGGAATTAGAGAGCTGTGCAGGAGTCGGTGACTGTAAATCCTTAGCAGGAATTGTGATAAGAATAGTAGTTGGATTGAGGAGTATACCAGAGAAGGAATTACAAAAGCAGTTATATCTCTCACATTTTGTAAAAATCATTCCCATCTGAACCAAATTTCCCTTCCTTCCTTACTGACAAGATTGAGGTATTGCTGAATGAAGAAGTAAATATAAGAACACTTGATTTTATTATAGACTCAATTCTTCTTTTTTTTTTTTCCTTTGCTTCTTGAGACAGAGGGTGTTGGGCTACTGTTGGGACAACTTTATTCCTTTTCCAGAAAATATGTAGGGGCACTGATTGCACTAAAAAGCAATCCAACTTCCTTTGCATGTGAGGACCGGAGACTAATTAGGACATCTTTTAAGGCTGCTGTCCATCTTTGGAGGACTTTAAATTGCGATAGGTCTCCATCAGGGAAAGCAGAAAGTTGTGATTTGTTCTGAGGGTATGGAAATAAAAACACTTTTCTCATTAGATTGTATGATGGCATTAAATTTACATAATATGCCTCTACCTAAAATATTTGCTGATGAGGAACCAGAAACTAGAAAGATACGATGAGTGGTGAGAGGGCCTAAGGACTTTGCAGTCTGAGATTTGGCAATAAAATAGGTTGCCCAGAGACTCTGGCAGCTTGAACAGAACTCGAGATGATGGGCAAACATACACCCTCTAAGTAAATGGTAGACAGTTGCACTGGTATCAATCAAAAACTACAGTTTCTAATATTCTATTGTGTGTTGTGTGTTGTTGTGTTAAGTCACTTCAGTAGTATCTAACGCTTTGTGACCCTATGGACTATAAGCCACCATCTCCTCTGTCCATGGGATTCTCTAGGCAAGAATACTGGAGTGGGTTGCCACTTCCTTCTCCAGGGGATTTTCACAACCCCAGAGATCGAACCCATGCCCCTACATCTCCTGCACTGCTGGGGGGGGGGTCTTTACCACTAGTGCTATCTGGGAAGCCCGATGTTCTATTGGGTTAGTCAAAAAGTTCATTCAGGGTTTCCACGTTATGGGAAAACCCCAACCAATCTTTTTGGCCAACCCGATAGTTTAAGTTATGATGGGTTCTGAGGTGCAACTGAGTACTGACTGACCCCATCAATCTATGGAAAATTATCCCACAGAAGGGAAGAAAAAGACCCTCTGAGGCTGCTGGGGTCTAGGGATACTGTATTTAAGCTTACTTTTGTCTTATATGCAGAACAATTGCCTTTCCAATGTTCTGCTCTTTTACAATATCTGCTAATATCTTGAGATGGATAGGGAAGGCTCCAGAGTTGGCAAGAAAAATGAGTGGATATTAAGTTACCCTTAGATTCATACTTCTGTTTTTTAAAGATTCAATTTGCAAGGCAAGGATTGTTGATTTCAATTTCTTTTTGCTGCTGCTTTCCTGAAAGCTATTTTCAAAGAATTAAATAGCAACTTGAATAATAACACTGAGAAATTGTCCTGCACAGCCAACCACACCATTGTGGATTTGTCTTACATTAGGGAGAAGATTTCTTACTAAGGAGGAAATAAAAAGATGTATATGTTCTGGCCCTTCAGGGTTTAATGCAGTGTGCCTTTGACCTTGGGATGCCCCCTTCTTTCTGAGTGCATAAGTCAATCTTAGACCTTAAATATCAGCCTCCAGATGATCACTGGAGGAGGACTTGGGAGATGTTTGAAACATCTGTGTTCTCTGTTAGGTAAGGGGAATTTCCCTGGGGGCTTTTTGGATGGTCTTGTAACTATAACTTAAGCATGGGTAGAAAGAACACTTCTTAGTAAATGGTTGAGGCCCTTATGATTGGGGCTGTGAATGACCACCAAACCTTCTAGCTCTCTAAATTTGGTAGAATCTTTCAAAAGCAGATGTAAAGGGCTTCATGGTTTAAAAATCTGGTGCTGGCTTCTCTGGTGGCTCAGTGGTAACGAATCTGCCTGCCAACGCAGGAGACACGGGTTTGATCACTGACCCAGGAAGACCCCACCTGCTGTGGAGCAACTAAACCCTGTGTGACACAACTACTGAGCCTGTGATCTGCAGCCTGGGAGTTGCAACTACTGAGTCCATGTGCTGCAACGACGGAAGCCAGAACGCCCTAGAGCTCATGCTCCACAACAACAAAGACGACACAATGAGAAGTGCATGCAACACAACTGGAGGAAAGCCCACAGTGCAATGAAGACCCAGCACAGCCAGAAATAAATACATGAATGAAATAATTAATTACACAAATAAAGAAAAGAGCTGGTGCTGTCCAAAGACATGTATTCATTGTGGTGGGGTTCCAGGATACATCCACAAGGGACAATGCATAAAAACGCTAAATCAGTTCGTTACAGTTCAGTCCCTTAGTCATGTCCGACTCTTTGCGACCCCTTGGACTGCGGTATGCCAGGCCTCCCTGTCCATCACCAACTCCCGGGGCTTACTCAAACTCATGTCCATCGAGTCAGTGATGCCATCCAACCATCTCATCCTCTGTCGTCCCCTTCTCCTGCCTTCAATCTTTCCCAGCATCAGGGTGTTTTCCAATGAGTCAGTTCTTCGCAGCAGGTGGCCAAAGTTTCAACTTCAGCATCAGTCCTTCCAATGAATATTCAGGACTGATTTCCTTTAGAATGGACTGGTTGGATCTCCTTGCAGTCCAAGGGACTCTCAAGAGTCTTCTCCAACACCACAGTTCAAAAGCATCAATTCTTTGGTGCTCAGCTTTCTTCACAGTCCAACTCTCACATCCTTACATGACTACTGGAAAAACCACAGCTTTGACTAGATGGACCTTTGTTGGCAAAGTAATGTCTTTGCTTTTTAATATGCTATCTATGTTGGTCATAGTTTTTCTTCCAAGGAGTAAGTGTATTCTAATTTCATGACTGCAGTCACCATCTGCAGTGATTTTGGAGCCTAAGAAAATAAATTCTCTCACTGTTTCCATTGTTTCCCCATCTATTTGCCATGAAGTGATAGGACCAGTTGCCTTGATCTTAGTTTTCTGAATGTTGAGCTTTAAGAAAGGCTAAATAGATACCCAGAAAGTAGGTAAAATAATAAGGGACATCAAAATGAGTCCTATTGCTTGACCCTGGTTCCTCTGTCAGTTATTTCTTGGCCATCAGTATTTACATAAGTAACCTGTATACCAAGTCCTGGAAATCAGGCTGGATTATTTTCTTTAATTTTTGCAGGATAGAGAAGAATGAGGTCAGTTGGAATTTTCTGGGCAAATTGATGGAGCTGCAGGGATTAAAGGAATTTTTGAGGAGGCAGGGTTTGAACCATAGGTCATAAGATCCAAAAGATCTTCTGGAAGGAAAGGGACAGAGACTTAGTGATAAATAAGGGTACAGAAGCAGGGAAAAGAGGAATTCACTGTGGGTGTGGAATTCTGTTCTCATTTCTATTCTCATTTTACCTGTTAAAAGTGTAAAGCCATAATATTCTTTGGTGTCTTTTTTTCAATTGGCCATTCCAAATGTACCAACAGGACATTTATTTAGGATGAGAGCTCTGTAACATGTTTTATTTTTCAAATATAAACGTCGTTCTCAAATAAAAAGATAAATCATCTGGCCATTGACAAATAGACTATTTAAAAGTATACCCCCTTTTAATTGTCTTTAAACCCAATAAGTATTTCTATAAAAAGACCGAGAGATAAATTTCATCTCAATATTTTTATTATGGATTAAGAATTATACCCCCAGAGAGGGTACAGCCCATGATTCAAAAAGTCATTTATAAGTATATTTTAAGATATTGCAAAGCTACAGTAATCAAAACAGTATGGTATGGACCAAAAATAGACACACAGATCAATGGAAAAACATGTAGAGCTAGGAAATAAACCTAACATATGGTCAATTAATATACAACAATGGAATAATAAATAACAAAGAAAATACAGTCTCTGTAATAAGTGGTACTGGGAAAACTGGACAGCTACATGCAAAAGAATGAAATTAGAACCTTTTGTCATCCTATATACAAAATAAACTCAAAATAGATTAAAGACTTACATGTAAAACTGGAAACTATAAAACTCCTAGAAGATAACAGAGACAAAATACTCTGTGACATAAACCATAGCAATATTTTTTTTGGATCTGTCTCCTAGAGCAAAGAAGAAAAAAATAAAATAAATAAAACAACAGAAATAAACAATCTAATTAAACTTAAACGTTTTTACACAGTAAAGGAAAGCACTGCCAAAATGCAAAGACAACCTACTGAATGAAACAAGATACTTGCAAATGACAAGACAGATAAAAGGGTTAATATTCATCATATAGAAACAGTCCATACAATCAACATAAAAAAAATCCTACTGAAAAATAGGCAAAAGACATGAAAAAAAATTTTTCCAAAGACATACAAACAAATATATGAAAAAATGTTCAGTATTACTAATTATCTGAGAAATATAAATCAAAACTATAATGAAATGTCATCTTATACATGTAAGAATGACCATCATCAGAAAAGATGACAAATGGCAAACGTTGGTGAGGATATGGAGAAAAGACAAGTAGGTGAGAATGTAAATTACTGCAGCTACTGTGGAAAAGAGTGTCGAGATTCCTCACAAAACTAAAAATAGAACCACCACACGATTTAGCAGTTCCACTCCTGGGTCTATATTAGAAGAAAATAAAAACACTAATTTGAAGAGATACACACACCCCAATATTCATAGCAACATTAATTGTAATTGCCAAGATAAGGAAGCAACCTAAGTGTCCATCAATTGATAAATGGATAAAAAAGATGTGGTATATATGCAATGGAAAGCTATTGAGTCCTAAAAGTATAATGAAATTTTGCTATTTGCAACAATATCAGTTCAGTTTGTTATGCCCGATGTCCGAATCCCCGAGCGGGAAGAGAGAGAAGGCTTCCAAGACAATGCAACTCGCAAAAAGGGAAGTTTATTACTGTCTCGAGCCAGGGCCTTCTGCCACAAACATCACAGTGGTGCAGGGTCAGAAAGCGCCGAGCTCAAGCTTGTTACACAGATTTATAAGATATGCAAAAGCGGTTAGTAGCTGGCTTAAGCGGATTGGTTACATGTTTGCAAAGTAATTCTATCGGTACAGACTTTCGCGGGCTTTTCAGCTCTCCCTTTGTTCTTACTGGGCGCATATTGATTGGCTGGCTCCAGGTTACCTGATGGGGGTAGGGAATCTTACCATTTCGGGGGAAGCTAAAACTTAGGTCCAGGCCGCCCGTCATGGTATTAACCCTGGCAGCCTCACAAGTTCAGTTTAGTTCAGTCGCTCAGTCATGTCTGACTCTTTGCGGCCCCATGAACCGCAGCACGCCAGGCCTCCCTATCCATCACCAACTCCCGGAGTTTACTCAAACTCATGTCCATCGAGTCGGTGATGCCATCCAGCCATCTCATCCACTGTCATCCCCTTCTCCTCCTGCCCCCAATCCCTCCCAGCATCAGGGTCTTTTCCAATGAGTCAACTCTTGGCATATAGATGGACCTAAATAGCATCATGCATCGTGCTTAGTGAAGTCAGTCACTAAGTCAAATCAAAGACAAATACTAAGACAAAGTATTTGACAAATACTTTGACAAATCAAAGACAAATACAAAGACAAAACAAAGACAAACTAAGTCAGTCAAAGACAAATACTATATGTTATCACTTATATGTGGAAATCTAAAAAATAAAACAAACAAATATATGCAACAAAATAGAAGCAGACCCATACATATAAAGAACAAATTAGGGGTTACCAGTAGGGAGAGGGAAGTGGGAGGGGAAATATAAGATTAGGGTATCAAGTGATACAAACAACTATGTCTAAAATTCATAAGCTACAAGGATCTATTGTACAGCACAGGGGACATAGCCAATATTTTAAATAACTAAAAATGGAATAAAAGCTATACAATTTTGAAACAGACCATGAAACTAGTATAATATTGTAATAAACTATATCTCAATCAAAAATAAACAAAGACCTTTGTCATCATAAATAGTAAGAATATTATTTAAGAAAACTTGTATCACCAGTCACCCACTAAAGTAACACACCTCCAGTCACAGACCTGATAATGCGATCTTAGGCAGCCGATACTGATATGTGACTTTTCTACCACTAAAAAGACAATAAGGGTAGAGATAACAAATGCCATTCAAAGGCTGAGACCCCCTTTTATGGCACATTCCCCTAGAATTAGCAAAGTCAGGCACAGAAAATGCTGCTAGCACCCTCGGTGTCTTGGGTTCCTGGTCTGGTCTGATTGCTAGCTACCTGATGCGGGCCCAACACCTGCACCTCCTGGCTGGCAGAAGGCGGATTACAAGGCACACATTCACAACACTAAACAAGGTGAACGGAGAATCCCACACAGCATTTTCATTACTGAACCACAGCAAAACTTGTCCAAACAGACTCCAATCCAGCAAGAACCATAAACTCACTAGTCAGCAAGACCACCTCAAACAACAAGTTTCTAAGACCCATGCCCGTGTTCTACGCTATGTTTATCCTCCTTATGCAAACAACACAAAAGATAGAGACAAAGGAAAACAATGTCCATCTCTGGGAGGGAAGAGACCAATTAAAACAAAGAATACAAAGCGACACTTAGGTTTTGCTGGTATTTCAGGTGTGCCTCAGGTCTCAGCTACAGCCTCTGAAGTGAGTAGGGAGTTCCAGCTAATGACACCTGACACTCATCATCGTCATGGTAGGAGATGAACCTCCTTAGGCCCTGGGTCCTATGGGTTGAAATTACAAAATGACATATTAACAGGAAGAAAGTACACATTGTATTTAATATTTTTGCATGCATATAAGAGCTTTTATAGGAAAAATGAAGACTCAGAGAAGCAATGAAAGCCAAGACCTTATATACTTTTTTTAACAAAGAATGATTAAATTGTGAAGTAACAATACAAAAGAAAAAGGGGTTACACTTTTAGGTGAGATAAATTCTGAGAAAGTGACCAAGAAATATTTGGGGAAAACGAATGCAAGATAAAGATTATTTTAGTAGGTTCCTTTGTATACATCCATTTCAGCATTGACCTCCCATCTCCAGTGATAGGACTGTCCTTGTCTTACTAGGGCAGGAAGAGCAACTTTCTCATGGGAAATTGTATGACCTACTTTCAAGTAGAAAAGAGGAGGTCAGAGAGTCCTTCTGCATCTGTTGTTTTTTCAAGCATCTTCAGCTCAAAATTGTCAATATGCCAAAGTGACTTATTTTGGAGTGGCATATTCTGAACCCCTTAACACAGACACATAATCTGGCAGATTTTTTCTGGGGTGAGTAACTTGAAACATCAATTTAAGTTGCATTGATAAGATAACACCTAAAGCGGCAAAAAAAGTTTTTTCCTTTGTTTGTTAGCTTCCAAGCAGATATTTTTATATGAAAGGGTACATTTTTAAAGAACTGCGAGGGAGTTATGTGCAAAAATTCTGTTCGTGTACAACAGCATTTGTTCTAATACCTCCTACACATCACTTTCAAAATGCACCCCTTTCTGTCTTATAGATGGTTGTCTTGAGAGTCACTGTGACTTGGTAGGAAATGGGTATTCTTAGAACAAAAAATCCTGCTACCAGCAAAAAGTCTTAACAAAAATGGTAACTTTAAAATGCCTGATGATAGATACAGACAATAGATTCATAGATGATAGGCAGATAACCTTTACACTTTAAGGCTTATTTTGAAAAAAACGAAAACGCTAAAACTGAATGAAGATGGCAAAACAACATTAATCACAATGCAATTTTCTGTTCACAATTCCTGTTTTCCTAAATCCCTTTATGATAGTGTATTGGAATGAAGTCTGATATATAGTATATAAGAATACCAGTACAATAAGCTGAACAGTTGCCTTTGACCAAGAAAAAAGAACTATTTACATTAGTATATGCCCAAGTACTCGCTTTTACAAAAGAAAAATAATGTCAGGAACTATAGGGCTGGCCAAAAGCAAAGGACATTTGACAGTTAAATCCAAGGAGGAGGCAGGAAATGAATGAAGACAAACAAGAGGAAATGATTATTTGATTGTGGCTGAAAAACTAAAGCACACAAAGCCACTCAGATTAGCAAACCAAAAGTGCCAGCATTCCTTCTGAGCAGTAATTTCCTGAGAACAAAAAAGCATTAACCAGGTAGCCTCAATTCACAATGCTTACTAATTGCCAGTGATAAAAGTGAGTCCCCTGCTTCTAATTCCCAAACCTCCCACCATATTTCTGTGAATACCATTTATGAATTTGCTCAATCTATTTCCACTATGATAAAGGCACTCCTGGAAGTAGCCTAGGTGTTTTGTATGCATGTATATTAAAAAATAGATCTAATCAAAACAAGGAACAAATGAATTAGAAAACTTTTAAATAAGACTTCTTATAATTTAAGTTGTTGGTTAGTCATTTTAAATTATGCACCCATGAAGAGATGGTCTTTTTAAGAAGAAAAGCTGTATGATATAACACCTGATAAAACGCCACTATATGGTAAAATAAATGTTTAATATTAGGGTAAACAAAAACACTCCATAGGCTTCATGACATTTAAAAACAACTAAATCAGGGAGAGTAAGTAAATTTTCATATGCAGCTTTCCTACTATGTTTCAGGATTCTATACTTATTACTTGCTCACTTTAAATAAAGAGTACACCTTTTTCTAAGTTAATAAAAATACTAGTTTTTGGTAAAGACTGGAACTATGCGAAGCAAACTAACAAAAATGACAATTTTTAAGGCCTTAATATATGGGTAATGCCAAAGAATGTTCAAACTACCACACAATTACACTCATCTCATACGCTAGCAAAGAAAGTAATGCTCAAAATTCTCTAAGCCAAACTTCAACAGTACTTGAACCGTGAACTTCCAGAGGTTCAAGCTGGATTTAGAAAAGGCACAGGAACCAGAAATCAAATTGCCAATATCTGCTGGATTATTGAAAAAGCAAGAGAGTTCCAGAAAAACATCTTCTGTTTTATTGACTATGCCAAACCATTGACTATACAAATCACAACAAATTGTGGAAAATTCTTAAAGAGATGGGAATACCAGACCACCTGACCTGCCTCTTGAGAAATCTGTATGCAGGTCAAGAATCAACAGTTAGAACTGGACATGGAACAACAGACTGGTTCCAAATTGGGAGAGGACTATGTCAAGGCTGTATACTCTCAAGCTGCTTATTTAACTTATATACAGAGTACATCATGAGAAATCCCAGGCTGGATGAAGCACAAGCTGGAATCGAGATTGCTGGGAGAAATATCAATAACCTCAGATATGCAGATGACATCACCCTTATGGCAGAGAGTGAAGAACTAAAGAGCCTCTTGATGAAAGCGAAAGAGGAGAGTGAAAAATTTGGCTTAAAGCTCAACATTTAGAAAACCAAGATCATGGCATCTGGTCCCATCACTTCAAGGCAAATAGATGGGGAAACAGTGGAAGCAGTGACAGACTTTGTTTTGGGGGCGCCAAAATCACTGCAGATAGTGACTTCAGCTATGAAATTAAAAGATGCTTGCTCCTTGGAAGAAAAGCTATGACCAACCTAGACAGCATATTAAAAAGAAGAGACATTACTTTGCCAACAAAGGTCCATCTAGTTAAAGCTATGGTTTTTCCAGTAGTCATGTGGTGGAAGTGAAAATGGATGAGATGAGTCATGGGTGAGTGGATGAGTCATGAGATGGAAGTCATGGATATGAGAGTTGGACTATAAAGAAAGCTGAATGCCGAAGAATTGATGCTTTTGAACTGTGGTGTTGAAGAAGACTCTTGAGAGTCCCTTGGACTGCAAGGAGCTTCAACCAGTCCATCCTAAAGGAGATCAGTCCTGAATAGTCATTGGAAGGACTGATGCTGAAGCTGTAACTCCAATACTTTGGCCACCTGATGAGAAGAACTGACTCACTGGAAAGACCCTGACGCTGGCAAAGATTGAAGGTGGGAGAAAAAGGGGACGACAGAGAATGAGAGTGCTGGATGGCATCACTGACTCAATGGACATGAGTTTGAGTAAGCCCGAGGAGTTGGTGACAGATAGGGAAGGCTGGCATGCTGCAGTCCATGGGGTCACAAAGAGTCAGACATGACTGAGCGACTGAATTGAACTGAACATATACTTTAAATCTCTTTTTTGTGGTTGCTACTTCTAAGTTATTAATAGTAAATATTTTACAATCAGCTTTGTTGTAAATTCAGTGAAATCTATACCCTAATGTAAGGAAAAAATTCACTTTTTTTCCCCTTTATTCTGTCAAATATCAGATGTTTTTCTTCTTTTTTGTTCTTTGTCAAATATCCCATAATGTCTTACTGGCTTCTTTGTCTCTGCCAAATATCCTACAATGTCTTATGGTTTCTTTTCCTTCCCAGACTGGCCACACATTTGTCAAATAGTGGCTTCCCACATCGCAGAACAACCTGTTGTTAATACATGTCTGAGCTTACTGCTCACCACGTTAGGGTGAATTTCCCCTATGCAGAGTTTTGGCAGTGTCTGGGAAAGGAGGGAGAAAAGTGTGAAGTGAATATATCTCCTGCCATATTAATGAACAAGAAATTTCACAGTCATCAACAATTTCCGGCCTCCAAATGTGAATGAGGGCTCCCCAAGTGCTATCCAGTGGATGGCGGCACTTTCCATGGGGACTGCTGTGGAGCTGGGGTAATGCAAGAAGCAAGGTGAACAAGGAAACTGGATTGGCTCCAGAGAGCTGAGGTGCACATAAAAGGAATGAATTCAATGAGCCCAGAGGCTTGAATCTTCCCATACATAGAATGCTAAATTCCTTAACTTGATATGTGATCTTTGATATTCAGACTGCCTGCTCCCTTTGCTGTAAACTTACATGCAGCCTGACTTCCCCTCCTGCCTCCTTGGAGCAGTTTCCTCAGAGCTACTGAGATACTGTCTCCCAAGCTCAGAGTCCCAGATATGTCCCACCATAATAACTCTACTTTCATGTTGTGACTATATTTTTTAGTCAACAAAGGCAAGGTGTGAATTTAATGAAAATGGGAAGCTTGGCTTACGGAAGCCATTGGTAGGAAGACAGTGGATTTTATCAGGATTGTCCAGACAGTCATGATCAACAGTGAAACTGGTAGAAACTGCAAATTTTGAAGTGAAATATTCAAATGATGCTAGGGCATGATGGTGTTTTTCGATGCCTTCCTTTGGTGGAGTTGATGGAGTACTCTGTAAGTGCCTGTAATGTACAATTAAGCCATTTTACAGGTAAGAACTTTGTGTAAAAGTAAAGGCAGAGGAACCAGAAATCAAATTGCCAACATCCGCTGGATCATCAAAAAAGCAAGAGAGTTCCAGAAAAACATCTATTTCTGCTTTGTTGACTATGCCAAAGCCTTTGACTGTGTGGATCCGAGTAAACTATGGAAAATTCTGAAAGAAATGGGTATACCAGACCACCTGACCTGCCTCTTGAGAAACCTATATGCAGGTCAGGAAGCAACAGTTAGGACTGGACATGGAACAACAGACTGGTTCCAAATAGGAAAAGGAGTACATCAAGGCTGTATATTGTCACCCTGCTTATTTAACTTATATGCAGAGTACATCATGAGAAATGCTGGGCTGGATGAAGCACAAGCTGGAATAAAGGTTGCCTGGAGAAATATCAATAACCTCAGATATGCAGATGACACCACCCTTATGGCAGAAAGTGAGAGCAACTAAAAAGACTCTTGATGAAAGTGAAAGAGGAGAGTGAAAAAGTTGGCTTAAAGCTCAACATTCAGAAAACTAAAATCATGGCATCTGGTCCCATCATTTCATAGGAAATAGATGGGGAAACAGTGGCTGACTTTATTTTTTGGGCTCCAAAATCACTGCAGATGGTGATTGCAGCCATGAAATTAAAAGACGTTTACTCCTTGGAAGGAAAGTTACGATCAACCTAGATAGCATATTAAAAAGCAGAGCCATTACTTTGCCAACAAAGGTCCATCTAGTCAATGCTATGGTTTTTCCAGTGGTCATGTATGGATGTGAGAGTTGAACTGTGAGGAAAGCTGAGCACCGAAGAATTGATGCTTTTGAACTGCGGTGTTGGAGAAGACTTTTAAGAGTCCCTTGGACTGCAAGGAGATCCAACCAGTCCATCCTAAAGGAGATCAGTCCTGGGTGTTCATTGGAAGGACTGATGTTGAAGCTGAAACTCCAATACTTTGGCCACCTCATGCGAAGAGTTGACTCATTTGAAAAGACCCTGATGCCGGGAGGGACTGGGGGCAGGAGGAGAAGGGGACGACAGAGGATGAGATGGCTGGATGGCATCACCGACTTGATGGACATGGGTTTGGGTGGACTCCGGGAGTTGGTGATGGATAGGGAGGCCTGGCGTGCTGCGGTTCATGGGGCCGCAAAGAGTTGGACACGACTGAGCAACTGAGCTGACTGGACATACTGATGATGAATACAGTTGAATGGCAAAGTCATGCGTTTTTCTGTGTCCATGCTGAGCACTGGGGGGAAGTTATAAATGATCATGACACTATTGCTCTCAGCACATGCATGCACACACATACACACACATGCATATATAAATGAAGTGCCCAAATAAGTCATTCCTGCTTCCCTGGTGGCTCAGATGGTAAAACGTCTATCTGCAATGCTGGAGACTCGGGTTCAATCCCTGGGTCGGGAATATCCCCTGGAGAAGGAAATGGCAACCCACTCCAGTACTCTTGCCTGGAAAATCCCATGGACAGAGGAGCCTGTAGGCTACAGTTCATGAGGTCGCAAAGAGTCGGACACGACTGAGCGACTTTGCTTACTTACTTTACTAACAGTGTCTATCAGTTACAGCTATTATCAGCTCAAAACTGACTAAACAGCATGGTCCATATACATTAATGATGAAGCTACTGTTTCCCCAATTAGATAAACTAGATAAAGTTTTGTTAAGTTGATTTTTACTGTTTTATGATTAGTTAGTTCTCTCTTAGCAATAGGAGGCCTTTGGCTCTTTAACCTCTTGAGAGCACACATTTTTAAACTGTTCTGAAAAAGATTGCTAAGTGAATCAAAAGTACCAGGAATTAAACTTTAACTTGTAACTCCACCCTGCCTTTTGTTGACTTCAGTCTCTCTTTCCTTTACGATAGTTTGATCCCCATTTCAACAGAATAAGGTCTTCCTTGCCTGTTGAACTGTCCTATTCAATTTTTCTTTGGCATAAAGCATTTTCTGACATCTTGAAATTGAGGAGGACACTGTGGGGCCCTCCTGGGTACAAATCCTCTCCCAGTCCCATTTATTGCTTGTAGGAAATAGGCTTCATTCAGCCTCCTTGACATTTCCTTGAATTTCAAAGAGCAGGTTCACACAGTTGCTAATCAAGGAAGGGAGGGAACCCAGAAACAAAGGAGGAGCAATCAAGAAACAATAGTGCAGGGATTTCCTTGGTGGTCCAGTGGTTTAGACTATGAGTTACCAATGCCACAGGTGTGAGGCTGGATCCCTGCTTAGGGAACTAAGATCCCCATGCAGCACAACCAAAAAGTTTAGGGAAAAAATAATAGTGCAGGGTCCTTGTTCCTCCTCAAGGGACACACATAACAATACTCTTGAGTTCTTCTGCAGGAACTAAGGTTCCCACTCAGGTGGATGGTACCTTTAGGCTGAGCCAAAGATCCCTGGAACATTACTCTATCATCTCACCACCAACCAATCAGAAGAAAGTTTGCAATAGTGGAAGATAATGAAGACTCTGACCATACCTACCCCAACCCCAAAGATTAACTTCCCTTTAAAAACTTTCATGGTCAAGCAGACTCTTCGGAGTTGATTTTTGGACAGGAGCCTGCCTTCATCCCAAGCTGCTGGTCTCCTAAGTAAGGAAATCTGTCCTTTCCTACCAACATTTGTCTCTGAGTATCAACTTTTGAGTAGTGAGCGTGAACCTGAGTCTGGTGAAACCTCAACTACATTGCTTGATCTTTTCAGGGATGGGAATGTCTCCAGCAAAAAGACCACATATCCCTTTCAACTTACTATTACCATTCTATGTGATTATAATATCATACACTATTATCTCTAAAATGTTTATAGCTGTTTATGTACACATAAGATTTGATTTCCTCTTTTATAAGAGTCTCTTTTATACAGTACAGTTTGGAGAAAAATGTGACTACAAACAAACATTTAGAAACTCTTAATATTTACTGCAATGTTATCATAAAATTAATATCAAAAAACTCCCCTCCCTCAAACTCAAGAACAAGTTCCTCATAAGCCATTACTTAAAGCATGTTTTTGAAATCTTTCAATCTTTGTACATAAGAATACTCAATTTTGATTATTTCCCATGATATTCTTTAAAACAGTTCATATTTCAAATTAATGAATTCCCTACTTTTTCATTTATTTTATTTTGTTTCTTCAGATATATTTTTTGTTTGCTTGATTTCTTGTTTTGTTATTGCTCTGACATAATCATTTCCTCGGACACCTTTAACCTTAAGCCTATAAACACGTATCCACTTAACATGTTTGTAATGCCATTATCACGTAGGATGTGTGTAAGTAACTGAACAGGATTCTACTGGGGCCTTCACAGGCAGACCCTTCTCCCATAATTCTCTGCTTTCGCTCCTCTCTGAAGTAGCTAGATAACAGAACCAGATATACATTTCCTGAGTTGTTTTACAGATACTAAAACCACCACCAAATGGAAGAAACTGACTACCTGATGACCATGAGCCTGTGGCCCTCAGACCTACTAGAGTCTGAGGATTAATAATGTAACATCACTCTACTAGTTCACCATCAACCAACCAGAGAAATGTGCATGAGCTGATTACATACCTGTGACCTCCCTTCCTCACCTGGCCTTTAAAAATGCTATCTTGAAACCCATCCAGGACTTCAGGCATTTTGAGAATTAGCTGCCCTGGACTCCTTCCTTGGTCTTTCCAAAAACTGCTGCACTTGCCTTCACCACAACCCACTGTCAGCAGACTGGTTTTATTGCATGTGGACAAGTGAACGCAAGTTTGGTTAGGCAACATGCATACTGTACATAATTTCATAGAATATACAGAAGAATGATGGATAAGTTTAGGAGATGTACTCTTTAAATTTTAATTGGTTTTTCCAGGTTATTTTCTGGGAAAGCTGTACCACTTCACACTCTTACTAGCATTTTTCAAAAATAATATTTGTCCACATTAACATTAATATTGGATTTTTATCACTGAAAACACAACAAACTAAAATTTCCTGATCAGTCACTTAAAATTAAACCCCAATTTTGCCAATTTACATTTTGCTGAATATTTATGAAAAGGATTTCCTTTTTCCTATTATTTACATTCAAATATTATTTCAGAAGGCAAAATCATAATTCTCAGAGAAATCACATAAATTTCAAGAATTTCTCCATTTATGAATATTAACTTCTCTGTCATTAATTATAATATGAAATTTGGCTTTAACTTCTGTATGTCTTCTGAATTTTTGTTATAGAAATGTTTTTTATGCATTAAAATACATTTCTACTTTTCTTTACACTGTACAGTTTTAATATCTTCTTTAAAAACATTTGGCTCACTTCAGTTATAGTTTTCAACTTTTTAAAATTTATTTTACATTTCAACCTTTATTTCAACTGGGATTTAATTTTGAATTTTGAATTTTATGTGTGCTAAAGATCTGAATTTATCCTTTAGGTAGACAGTCAACCTTTTCAGGACTATTTGGTAATTGAAAGAAAGTGAAAGTGTTAGTCCCTCAGTCATGTCCCACACTTTCAGACGCCATGGACTGTAGCCCACCAGGCCCCTCTGTACACAGTGGCTCAGATGGTGAAGAATTGGCCTGCAATGCAGGAGACCCAGGTTCGATCCCTGGGTTGAAAAGATTCCCTGGAGAAATGAATGGCTACACACTCCAGTATTCTTGCTTGGAGAATTCCAGGGACAGAAGAGCCTGGTTCATGGGGTCACAAAGAGTTAGACACAACTGAGCAACTAATTTAGTAGTTAAATCCCTTTCAACAGTTTTATTTCTGTGGAAACGCACCAACTTTAACTATAATTCTATTCCTCTCTTTCTAATAGGTGTCTCCTTAAGTCAGTCATTACTAGTAGGCTTCAAGAACACTGCTTCTTAGGATCAGTACTCAGGTCAATCTGTTAGGCTCTTTCATATAGCTTCAAACCAGCCAGTGATGATTGGTAAAGTTATCTCCTTTTAATGCAACAAACAGATTGAAAATCACTGGACCCTTTGTTATGCCATAGGAAGAAGCTTTTTTTTTTGCCCTCAAAATCTCTCCAGATACTGGAGTCAATTTCTTCTAATGCTAAAGGCCAGAAACAGTAACTTAGTCCACCAGTACTGTCCATGTCTATATTATTCCAAAGTGCTCACAGCCAAATGCTTTGCTTTCCTAAGGAGATTCAAAGGTCTTTGAATGTTGAGCGTATTCAGGGGACAATGGGATCAGAGGCCTTACTTCAGGGATCTCTCAAGCTGATTATCCAGCTTTCCCAATAGGACAGAAAAGCATCCTCTCTCTTTTGGAATTTCCAATCCAGTGCAACCATAATCTCTGTTATGGGTTAAACTGGGTCCACCCCTACATATGGTGAAGTCCTAACTCCCAAGACTGTGAATGTGACCTTATTTGGAAATAGTGTCTCTGTACAGGTAAACATACAAAGATGAGATCATTAGAGAGGTCCCTAACCCAGAATGACTGGTGTCCTTATAAGAAAAGGAAGATACAGACAGGGAGAATATCATGTAATAACAGAGGCAAAACTTCAGTGATGACTAAACATGCCAACTCAGGCCAAGGATTGCTGGTAAACACCAAAAGTTGGGGACTGATGTAAAGGAAAGATCTTCTCCTGGAGCTCTAGAGAGAACACAGCCTTGCAGGTACTTTGATTTTCAACTTCGAGCCTCCAAAACTGTGAGAGAATTAATTTCTGACTTTTTAAGCTACCTAGTTTCTGGGTATTGTAATTCTAGGAAACTAGGAAATAATATCATTTCTCACCTCCATTCCTGACCAGAGGGCCTGTTACTAAGTCCAAGCTCATTCTGCTCGTTGCAAAACAGGCCAATGAATCTGAGAGACGAGGTGTTGAAGCAAGGAAGAGACTTTAATTGGGGAGCGGGCAGACTGAGAAGATAGCAGGCTAGAACCTCAAAATAACTATTTTATTGGGGTCTGCATGCCAGGTTCTTTTACAGATCAGAAAGAAAGAAGTCATGAGGAGCTAAAGTCAAAAGGCAGAATACAGAGGGAGAGGTGCAGGGAGCCGGCCTGAATGTACAGGCCCCTTACGGCTCTAAGAGAGATCAAAAGGTCTCTCTTTGTCCTGCCACCCCTTCTTGTTAAAGTATAGACTGGCATTTGTCTCCTTCAGGGAAAAAACACACCGGTGACCTTTTTGACTGTTTTTCTGGTGCTGATAAGCTCATCATGCCTGAAACCTGTTTTCATCTAATGTTCTATTGATGAAGCCTGTTTTCTATCTAATGTTCTAATGATCTTAATCATGTTGGGCGCTAGGGTAATTAACGCTTTACTGATCTTGAGTGTGGGAATTTAAAACATCTGTAGCTCTGCACGTATGCAAACCCTCGATCTATTCTTAGTAACTCCTGTTAGCGTATATATAGGCGTGGTATTCTTCAACAAAGTTGGCGGAGTCAGACGCAAGCGGACTCCGTCCCTCTCAACCCCATCTTTCTCTTTCTGAGTCTTCTTTCTGAGTCTTATTTTTCCTAGGTACTCTGGTAATTGCGTTCTTGACCAGTTCGTTTGCCGGCAGGCTCCGGCAGTGAGGCAGTGGGGAAGTAAAGGGAAAGGGTTTTCAGTCTTGCAAAACATCTCCAAGGGAATGGTCAGCCTTTGGAAGGGGTTTGTTAATCGCTTCTGTTCACAGGTGGGCAGGGACAAACTCTCTCTCCCTGAGCTGAAGAAAGGCCCTTTAGTTTACAGTCAAGCAGAGGGGCAGGGTCCTGCAGGCAAGTCATTAAGTGTGATTATAATAACAAGAGCACTAAAAAGCAAATCAAAGAAAGAGTTTCCGACATGGAGTCAGAGTTGGCTTCTCCCTGCAACAGGCCCATTTCTCAGGTTTAGAGAGAGAAAATGTTCCTGATGTCAGATATGCTTGTGCCCCAGCTGGGGCCTTTACACTAGACTGACAAAAGAGACTCACAGAAAAACAAAAGAAAGAAGTTTGTTGGCATGTGCACTACACACAGGAGTGCAGACACATGGGACTACCCACAGATGGGTAACCAAAGACGTGGTTAGAACTGGGAATCTAGGTATTAGGTAGTTAGGATAAGAAAAAGGAGTCCAAAACGGTGGTGGCTAAAAGACAAAGAAAGGGAAAAGAATGTGAAAACAGAGAAAAAGAAAAGCCAGGGACCAGAATGAGAACCTCAGGTGAAACAAACACATCCCTTCCTGGCTGGCCCAATGTGCACAGGTCAGGCTCCTGACAGGGAAGACAAACCATATAAAAAGAGGAAGCCAAGACAGATTGCTTCCATAAGCTTCTTATCCTTCTCCATCAGAGGGAAGAGAGACTGAAAACCACAATCACAGAAAGCTAACCAATCTGATCATACGGACCACAGCCTTGTCTAACTCAATGAAACTATGAGCCATGACACATAGGGCCACCCAAGACAGATAGGTCATGGTGGAGAGTTTTGACAAAATGTGGTCCATTGGAGAAGGGGATGGCAAACCACTTCAGTATTCTTGCCTTGAGAATACCATGAACAGTATGAAAAGGCAGAAAGATAGGACACTGAAAGATGAACTCCCAGGCTCGTAGGTGCCCAATATGCTATTGAAGATCAGTGGAGAAATAACTCCAGGAAGAATGAAGAGGCAGATTCAAAGCAAAAAAAAAAAACAAAAAACAAAAAAAACACACTGTTGTGAATGTGACTGGTGATGGAAGTAAAGTCCAATGCTATAAAGAGCAATATTGCATAGGAATCTGGATTGTTAGGTCCATGAATCAAGGCAAATTGGAAGTGGTCAAACAGGAGATGGCAAGACTTGAACATCGACATTTTAGGAATCAGCAAAGTAAAATGGACTGGAACGGGTGAATTTAACTCAGATGATCATTATATCTACTACAGTGGGCAAGAATCCCTTAGAAGAAATGGAGTAGCCATTATAGTCAACAAAAGAGTCCAAAATGCAGTACTTGGATGCAATCTCAAAAATGACAGAATGATCTCTGTTTATTTCCAAGGCAAATCTTCATTATCAAGGTGACCCAAGTCTATGTCCCAACCAGTAATGCTGAAGAAGCTGAAGTTGAACAGTTCTATGAAGACCTACAAGACCTTCTAAAACTAACACCCAAAAAAGATGTCCTTTTCATTATAAGGGACTGGAATACAAAGGTAGGAAGTCAAGAAACACCTGGAGTAACAGGCAAATTTGGCCTTGGAGTACAGAATGAAGAAGGGCAAAGGCTAATAGAGTTTTGCCAAGAGAACACACTGGTCATAGCAAACACCCTCTTCCAACAACACGAGGGAAGACTCTACACATGGACATCACCAGATGGTCAATATCAAAATCAGATTGATTATATTCTTTGCAGCCAAAGATGGAGAAGCTCTATACGGTCAGCAAAAATAAGACCGAGAGCTCACTGTGGCTAGGATCATGAACACCTTATTACCAAATTCAGACTTAAATTGAGAAAGAAGGGAAAACCACTAAACCATTCAGGTATGACCTATATCAAATCCCTTACAATTATACAGTGGAAGTGAGAAATGGATTCAAGGGATTAGATCTGGTAGACAGAGTAACTGAAGGACTATGGATGGAGATCCATGACACTGTACAGGAGACAGGGGTCAAGACTATTCCCAAGAAAAAGAAATGCAAAAAAGCAAAATGGTTGTCAGAGGAGGTCTTACAAATCGATGTGAAAAGAAGAGAAGAGAAAGGTGAAGGAGAAAAGGAGAGATGTACCCATTTGAATGCAGAGTTCCACAGAATAGCAAGGAGAAATAAGAAAGCCTTCCTCAGTGATCAGTGCAAGGAAAGAGAGGAAAACAATAGACTAGGAAAGACAAGTGATCTCTTCAAGAAAATTAAAGATACCAAGGGAATATTTTATTCAAAAATGGGCTCAATAAAGGACAAAAATGGTATGGACCTAATAGAAGCAAAATATATTAAGAAGATGAGGCAAGAATATACAGAAGAACTATACAAAAAAGATTTTCACGACCCAGATAATCACAATGGTATGATCACTCACCTAGAGCCAGACATCCTGGAATGTGAAGTCAAGTGGGCCTTAGGAAGCATCACTACGAACAAAGCTAGTGGTGGTGCTGGAACTCCAGTTGAGCTATTTCAAATCCTGAAAGATGATGCTGTGAAAGTGCTGCACTCAATATGCCAGCAAATTTGGAAAGCTCAGCATTGGCCACAGAAATGGTAAAGATCAATTTTCACTCCAGTCCCAGGGAAAGGCAATGCCAAAAAAATGCTCAAATTACTGCACAATTGCACTCAGCTCACACACTAGTAAAATAATGCTCAAAATTATCCAAGCCCGGTTTCAACAGTACCTGAACTGTGAAATTCCAGAGGTTCAAGCTGGATTTAGAGAAGGCACAGGAACCAGAGATCAAATTGCCAATATTCTGTTGGATTATCAAAAAAGCAAGGGAGTTCCAGAAAAACATATACTTGTGCTTTATCGATTACACCAAAGTCTTTGACTATGTGCATCACAACAAACTGGAAAAGTCTTAAAGAGATGGAAATGCCAGACCACCTGACCTGCCTCTTGAGAAATCTGTATGCAGGTCAGGAAGCAACAGTTAGAACTGGACATGGAACCACAGACTGGTTCCAAATCTGGAAAGGACTACATCAAGGCTGTATATTGTCACCTTGCTTATTTAACTTATATGCAGAGTACATCATGAGAAACACTGGGCTGGATGAAGCACAAGCTGGAATCAAGACTGCCGGGAGAAATATCAATAATCTCAGATATGCAGATGACACTACTCTTATGGCAGAAAGCAAAGAAGATCTAAAGAGTCTCTTCATGAAAGTGAAAGAGGAGAGTGAAAAAATTGGCTGAAAACTCAACATTCAGAAAACCAAGATCATGGCATCTGGTTCCATCACTTCTTGGGAAATAGATGGGGAAACAGTGGAAACATTGAGAGACTTTATTTTCTTGGGCTGCAAAATCACTGCAGATGGTGACTGCAGCTGTGAAATTAAGACTCTTGCTCCTTGGAAGAAAAGCTATGACCAACCTAGACAGCATATTAAAAAGCAGAGACATTACTTTGTCAACTAAGGTCCTTCTAGTCAAGGCTATAGTTTTTCCAGTAGTCATGTATGGATGTGACAGTTGGAATATAAAGAAAGCTGAGCGCCGAAGAACTGATGCTTTTGAACTGTGGTGTTGGAGAAGACTCTTGGGAGTCCCTTGGACTGCAAGGTGATCCATCCATCCTAAAGGAAATCAGTCCTGAATATTCATTGGAAGGACTGATGCTGAAGCTGAAGCTCCAATACTATGGCTACCTGCTGCAAGGAAATGACTCATTTAAAAGACCCTGATACTGGGACAGATTGAAGGCGGGAGAAGAAGGTGACGAGAGAGGATGAGAGCATTGGATGGCATCACCGACTCAATGGACACTTTTGAGGAAACTCCAGGAATTGGTGATGGACAGGCAAGCCTGGTGTGCTGCAGTCCATGGAGCCACAATGAGTCAGACACGACCGAGCGACTGAACTGAACTGAAGACGATTGAGACCTCTCCTTTGGGGTCGGCCCACCCTCACACCCCGAGAGCACGCTGTGCTTTGTTTGCCGAATAAAACTCCGAGCCATAACCGAGCTGTAACACTGGTCCACCGTTTCAAGTTTTTACTGTAACAAGACAAAAGCAAGGAAATGACGCACTCTCCCGACACAGGTACCTAAACTTTGGAGAGAGAGAACGGCACCTCTGGGAAAAATGAGTTTTGGAAATATAAAATGATTTCCTTCTTTCTGTTGCCTGAATAGTATCCCAATGTGTGTGCATGTGTGTGTGTGTATGTATAGTCACAACTGTTAGGCTGATTCCTCACCTTTGAAAGTGATTATCATGTATGCTCAGTAAGTACAGATCTTTATTTGGTCCTAAGTGGCACAAACTTCCTTTGAAGTTTGAGACAAGTGTCAACCTTTCAGTACTCCACCAGTCAATTCTCTGCTGTCAAGCATTGTACCCTACTCTCCCATGGGATTTCTTTGGCTATTAATACAAACTGTTAATTATAAACTATGTAGAGTTCAGGAAAGAGAAATATCAGAGAACAGAGAAAGAGAATCCACTCTCATGCCAGTAACTTAAAAACGTCCATGCCTTTATGGAGAAACATCTGTTTTCAGTTTTGTTTTTCTAGACAATCAAATGTTTAATCTCCTTCAGAGATTAAATCAGTGTATTTTCAAAGCATGTGTATTTTTTCTTTTTTTTAATACATTTTTTTAGGTTAGATTTAGGCTTACAAAAAATCGCTTTAACATTGTGATGGCTATTTTAGGATTTCTCCTTCCCATAAAAAATTTAAAATCATTTAATTGACATCTACAGAAGGCCTTGCTGAGATTTTGATTAGGATTGCATGGAATCTATTGACCAGTTTGTGAAGAATTTACATCATAATGATACTGAGTCTTCCAGTTCATGAGCATGAAATGTCCATGTATTTGCATGTTTGAATCATTTTACCCCTTTCTAGTTCATTTGATTTTTTTCAATAATCTCTTCTTCCCTTCTGACACCCAACTGAAATAAAAAAGGACTTTGTAATATAAAACAAAGTGTCAACTATCAGTGGCTTAACATAAGTATTATTTTATTTTAGATCCTACAAAGTCCAAAACAAATGTTCCTCATTGAGGGGCAGATTTCATGTGAATAAGCATATATTCTCCTTCCACCCTGTGGCTCTGTCCTTCCTAAGAGCCCCAGAAGTCATTTGTTTCATTTTATACTTCTGGCAGGCATATGGGAAAAGAAATCACATAGAAGCAAAATCTATTTGACATTAGTAAATATTCTCTATATGGTTGGTTTCTTTATATCATATTTAAATACTTATGTGTTTGCATGAAACCTACACACATATTATTGTAATAACATGATTATTATTAACCACTAGGGCCATAAATATATATATATATCTCACAACTATATCTTAAATTTAAATATATATACTATATATATACACTAAACTAGTATTATTTATTTTGCTTGTAAAGATAAGTTTTAGTCCAGGTCTGGCTATGACAACACATATTGAAAGCAATATATTCAGAGAAAGTATATATTATAGATATAAGATGCTCAAATGCATAAAACAGAAAGGGAAATGTCTCAACTATAAATTCCCACTATGTTAAGTTGCTGTAATCTGTAATTTTCTACTGTTTGGTGAAAAATGTAACATTAAAGCTGAATAGAAATAATCTTAAGATACTATCACAACAATCATGTATACATATCCTGATCACTCATGTATCAGTTATTACTATTTGCTTTTATATTTTTAAACTGAAATGAGATGAGTTTTTAACCTAATATATTAAATATCAAGATTGTTTCTATTAATAAAATGGTGAAATATAGTCATATGATAAAATCACAATAAAGCCAAATGGGACCAAAATGGAATAACACTCAAAATTGTGCAAAATATATCCAAATACATTATCCAGTATAACCTCAGAATTTTCCATGAAAGGTCACTTATTATCATCACTTTAAATGTGAAGGAGAGAAGACTCAGAGGCAGAGGTCTTACTTTTGGTTCAAATAGTGTTTAAGGAGAAAAATTAGATCACAGATACACATTTTTTTTTTTTACTTTAAATCCTATGAACTTATATTTTGTAATGGTGATAACAACTTGGGCTCTTGAAATTCACTTTATTATTTAAATTGGAGATAAGTAAAAACTGTATTTCACTCTTTATTTTTCAAAGAAAGAGAGGCCCAAGGGTCTAAGAATGATATGCTGCTGCTGCTAAGTCACTTCAGTCACGTCCGACTCTGTGCGACCCCATAGACGGCAGCCCACCAGGCTCCCCGTCCCTGGGATTCTCCAGGCAAGAACACTGGAGTGGGTTGCCATTTCCTTCTCCAATGCATGAAAGTGAAAAGTGAAAGTGAAGTTGCTCAGGCATGTCCCACTCTTAGCGACCCCATGGACTGCAGCCTACCAGGCTCCTCTGTTCATGGGATTTTCCAGGCAAGAGTACTTCAGTGGGTTGCCATTGCCTTCTCCCAAGAATGATATGAATAAGGCTCAAAAAACGCTCTTAACACTGAGTGTTCACTAAATTATCACATTCGGTCCTAAAACTAAACTTAACCCTATTTTTGACAATTTCCCTAATCGTTAGCTAAAGCTGCATCTTTATAAAACAATCTCAAAAATGATTTCCTAAAAGAATCATCAAATTTTCCCTCTCCAGTCAATTCTGGTCACATTTCATGGAAAATTGACTCGACACTTAAGATTGCTTACGTTTTCTCAACACAGGATGAAAGTTAGTATTAATGTATTTAAATATTTTGAAATAAAATAGCCAGATAACATTAGACATGAGTTTCCATTTTGCTTACCCAGATTTCAGAAAAATCAGTACTATATAACACAATTTTCAGTTCAGTTCAGTTGCTCAGTCGTGTCCGACTCTTTGTGACCCCATGGACTGCAGCATCCTAGGCCTCCCTGTCCATCACCAATTCCCGGAGTTTACTCAAACTCTTGTCCATAGCATCAGTGATGCCATCCAACCATCTCATCCTCTGTTGTCCCCTTCTCCTCCCACCTTCAATCTTTCCCAGCATCAGGGTCTTTTCCAATGAGTCAGTTCTTTGCATCAGGTGGCCAAAGTACTGGAGTTTCAGCTTCAACATCAGTCCTTCCAATGAATATTCAGGACTGATTTCCTTTAGGAAAGACTGGTTGGATCTCCCTGCAGTCCAAGGGACTCTCAAGAGTCTTCTCCAACACCACAGTTCAAAAGCATCAATTCTTCAGCACTCAGCTTTATTTATAGTCCAACTCTCACATCCACACATGACTACTAGAAAAACCATAGCTTTGACTAGATAGACAATTTTACACACACACACAAAAATATGCAGTATCAAGTAGTATGTTTAAGTAACATCATCTAAAACTAATATTAATCAATTTAGTATTTTTGTAAAAACAAAGTTGAGGGAAAATAATCTTTATATCTAGAAAATTTGCATTACAAACGTAGATCCTAACCAAAACCACATAGTTTGAATAAAGCACTATTTTTAAAACGTCAAAAAATCTGCAGGGGTTATAAAGTATTTTTAATAGCTCTCATTTCCCATTGTGAAATAATAATAATTGGTTTGTATTTCAATATTAGAAAGAAAGTGCCTCATGATACAGTCACTCAATAAATAATTTGAGACTTAGTCCAAAAACTTATAAATTTAAATTTGAACTTTATTAGAGATGCTACTGTCATTTTTGTGCCAAACTTTATTGTGTTTCAGGCACTGATTAAAGTGAACCAATTACTTCTCCTTGAGTAAAGACTCATTTTGTTATTGGGATTAAGACTCAGATTTTAAATATTGGCATCTATACTTCTTAAATAATATTGAGCTATATTTAAGGACTGATATTCCTTTGGTTGATAATTTTAATCTTAACCCTATTTTAATGCAGAAGATGATGGTGATAAAGGTTACCAGTTGCACAGATCCATCCAGATTCTTCTACTTGATTATACACACTTCAAATATAACTGTTGCCATAGAAATTAAAATCAATAAGGTTTTAGTTATCAAAGGCATCTTGGTTTCTTTCCTAAGAGGCTGAAAAGAATAAAGAGACTTTGTTACTCTCTTGGTTCATCTAAAGGGAATCCCTTTGTGCCCAAACCAAAGGGCATTAGGTAAAATCAAGCGGAGGAAGCGGATGGACTGTAGCTGAGTCAGCAGCCACCTTCCACCTTTCACTGCTGCGAGAACTCTGTTCTGACCCTCTGCCTCCCAACTTCTGAATATACTCATGGCTCTCAGTACTAAATCCATCTCCTGCAATTTTAAAGATGGAGAACCACATGTATAATTGATAGCTTAACAAATGCAGGCCTCACAAACAGGTTCATCAGATGAAGAGACACTCCTGAGATTCAGTCAACAGCAATCTACTGCATTAAGATGCCTCTGCTTGCTGATACATTTCCTGAGAATTCAGGAAGTTTACGACCTGAATTTTAATCTCTTTAAGTGATAAAGAAGAAAACAGAATACAGAGGGATAAAAATTCTCTGAGCTATTCAGTGAAAGTTAAGAGTTATATTTGGAAGACAACTATGGATCTAGTTAAACATAGTATTATAAAAACTTGCAAACTTTATATACGTGGATTTTTTGAAAATAAATAACAGCTAATAAAATGGAAATATGCCCAAATCATAAGCTTAGAACTTCTGCAGCCATATCAACTAATAACAAAAGAAAAGATGAATACAGAAATTTAAACATATTAAATTTGTTACAAATAAAAATGTTTTTCATGAATAATATAGTTTTGAAAGTAAAGAAAAAAAATTTTAAGAAAATCGGTCCTTATATGTAGCACTTGGAAAAAAGTCATATAGTTAAAGGGATAGCATTATTTCTAATTAAATTAGAAAAAAATCAAAGTATAGTATAGCATGCAAATGATTCAAAAGGTACCAGTATCTTAAAATTGCACAACTATTTTATTTTTTTGCATGTGAATGCATATAACTCTTCTTTTAGTAGAGGTTTATCAAAATACTTATAAAAATTCCTGATATATTATAAAATATATCTCTAGCCCATTTCCTTCTCCAGGGAGGGCTAAACATACCTATAGATAATTGCTGGTCTTTCTGCTTTCTTCAAAACACTTTATTTTCATCATGGTATTTTAAAGTGGAGATTAGCTATACTTTTCTGAAATTCTAGAATGCATTTATTGCTTCTCAAATGTATACTATGATGTTATTATTTTATAGAAATAAACATACAGGGAAAAGTTCAGAGTTACCAGAAAAAAATAGTTTCTGTTTATAGTAGTTAGTAAAAACCAAACCTGTTATGAAACTTGAAATGTCTTACTATTTTCTTAATATAATGACCATTTATCTTACTAAATCTCTTCTATTATTTAAATCCAGGTAAGTTATGCAAACATATACTAAACCTGCTTTCCAAAAACCCAGAACAATGAAGAGAAATTGAAATGTACAGCTAAGAACATTTTCTTCCAGAAATGCATTTATAAACAGCCTGCTGTGTTTATAAAATTAAAGTGCTTCAGTACATAAGTTTGTTAGTCTTCACAACATTTAAAAGTGATAAGAAAAGTTAAAATAATTGGTTCAGTGACATAACAACACACACATTGGTTAGAAACTAAAAACAGAAATAAAAATACTGATGCTATGTTTTTAGACTTAGTTCTTTTTCAGATTCAAATAGAAATTGAGGTTATTTAGAAAGTGTAGGTAAATGTCCTCAAGCTGTGAACATGAATGAGATCTTGAAATGGAATGTATAGTATAGAGGGTTAGATGGGGAACTGCAGATATATCTAGCCTGGGAATGAATGAACTGCCGATCCATGATCGATCCTCACCCTTTAAGAAAGTATACAGAACTAGCATTGGTCAGTTTTAAGCAAATGCAGGTGCTGGGGTCTTGGGGGGCCTCACTGATTACATCGGGAACTGGCTATAATGTTTCTCTCACTATGACACAACAGTAGCCTTTAGGGGCATCCATGCACTGTCAGATCCGAGTGTGTGATCTGCAGAGTCGTGGTCCAAGTTTACCCAGTTGCAAAGACATCAGTAGAAAATGGAAAGCAAAGACAAAGAGGTACGAAATAAGCCTGACTGTGTAAGGAGAGCAAATACAGAGTAGATGAATAAAATAGAATCAGAAGTCTTAAACTGGGTCAATATCCTCTTCTTTTTGACCCTCAAAATTCTGTTACGTGGCAGAGTTTTAATGCGCTGGTTTCTTCCACTTATCTGAAAGCCACAAGTGGATTCACAGTGCAGTCAGATTACTGATGAATGTGAATAAGGGAACTCTAGAGCAGAAAGACCTTCATTAGATAAGTGGTGATACGCCAAGTACCGGTGTGCTGATGAAATCAAAGTTGTCATAGCACTAGAGTATTCACTAAAAACTGGACTGTCTATGAAATTAATCACCTCTAAATCACGTCTCCTCTTCCTTAAATCAAAATAAACTCTCATTTTCCAAATAATTTATGTGTAGTCATTATCTGATTTGGAGAAATTGTCGAAACGGGGGAAAAAATAAAAACATAACAAAGGAAAACAACTACAGAAGGAGGCTGCAAATACCTAAAATTGAAAAAGTGTGAGGATAATGTTAAATCTGCTCAAATGGTCTGAGAGAATAGATTATACCACACTGAGATTTTGGCCATTGAAGATCTAATGATGAGACCCGCTAAAAACTGAAATAGAAAAAAAAAATGAACACAAATGAGGATATCTTTTCAAAAGATGATGGTTTGACTATAAAAAAATTAAGGAAATTCACTGATAAAATTGTGAAAAAATTTTGCAGAATTGATCCAAATGCCATCAAGCTGTAGAAATCAATTAGCTAAATTTACCGTACAGTTGCACTCAATTCAACTCCTAGTAAGGTTATGTTCAAAATCCTTTAAGCTAGGCTTCAGCAGTATGTGAACCAAGAACTCCTAGATGTACAGGCTGGGTTTAGAAAAAGTGAAGGACTCAGAGATCAAATTGGCAACATTCATTGGATCATAGAGAAAGCAAGGGAATTCCAGAAAAACATTTACTTCTCAAGTGGTGCAGTGGTAAAGAATCTGCCTGCCAATGCAGGTGACTTGGATTTGTTTCCTGGGTGAGGAAGATGCCCTGGAGGAAGAAACGGGAACCCACTCCAATATTCTTGCTTGGTAAAAAGTCCCATGGACAGAAGAGCCTGGCGGGCTACAGTCCATGGGGTCACAAAGAGTCAGACATGGCTGAGCGACTGTGCAGAGAGCTACTTCTGCTTCATTGATCACACTAAACCCTTTGACTGGGTGGATCAGAAAAAACTGGAAACTTCTTAAAGAGATGGAAGTACCAGAGCACCTTACCTGTCTTCTCAGAAGCCTGTATGCAGATCAATAAGCAACAGTTAGAACCGGACATAGAACAGACTGGTTCAAAATTGGGCAAGGAGTACATCAAAACTGTATATTGTCACCTTGCTTATTTATATGCAGAGTACATTATGTGAAACGCTGGACTGGATGAACCACAAGCTGGAATCAAGAGTGCTGGGAGAAATATCAACAAGCTCAGACTAACAGCAGAAAGTGAAGAACTAAACAGCCTCTTGATGAGGGTGAAAGAGAAGAGTGAAAACTGGCTTAAAACTCAACATTGTAAACACTAAGAGCATGGCATCTGGTCCCATCACGTCATGGCAAACAGAAGAGTAAAAATGGAAGCAGTGACAGATTTTAATTTCTTGGGCTCCAAAATCACTGCAGACAGTGACTACAGCCATGAAATTAAAAGATGCTTGCTCCTTGGAAGGAAAGCTATGACAAACCCAGACAGCATATTAAAAAGCAGAGACATCACTTTGCTGACAAAAGTCCATAGAGTCAAAGCTATTCCCCACCCCTCAGTAGTCATGTACTGATGCGAGAGTTGGACCATAAAGAAGGCTGAGAACTGAAGAATTCATGCTTTTGAACTGTGGTGTTAAAAAAGACTCTTCCTAACAGAAATGAACCCTGAATACCTGAATGTTCAGTGGAAGGACTGATGCTGAACCTGAAGCTCCAACACTCTGGCCACCTGATGCGAAAAGCTGATTCATGGAAAAAGATCCTGATGCTGGGGAAGACTGAAGGCAAAGAGAGAGAGGTGCAGCAAAGGATGAGATGGTTAGATAGCATCATCAACTCAGTGCGCATGAACTTGAGCAAACTCCAGGGGATAGTGAAGGACAGGCAAGTCTGGTGTGCCGCAGGCCATGGGATCACCAAACGTCACACACGACTTAGCTACTGAACAACAACAAATTTATCATTATGATTTTATCATGAATTTTGGCAAAGAAATTCTGCCACAAAATATATACTGTTAGTTTATTCTTTGTGTTAAAGTTTCTACTCATAATATTGACTTTATTTTTACTAAAGGGAAAAATTTTAATTTATACTTGAGTTTTTTTAAATGTAAATTCCCAATACTTAAAAAAAAAAATCCCACTTATCTTCCTTACCTTCCTTTCCTACCTCCTTTTTTTTTTTTAACCTTTTTTCCCCCTCTTTCTTTAGGTCACCTTGATTCTCTTTGTGTCCCTTTATTCTGATATCAATCATAGACCAATAAAGACATCCCAAACTGACAGATTTTCCATTGTAACCATATCCTCAAATGATTCACGTGTGCACTTTAAAGTGTCTTTAAAAGTAATGACACTCCAGGATCTGCAGTTCTCAAGCCAGCTTGCATGCAAGCCAAATCAGAATCCAGTAGCTGGGTGTTAGCAATCTTTATAAGCTGTTCAGGCAATTCTAATATATATCCAGAGTGTGAGTCCACTGTGGGCAAACCCCTTGAGGGCAAGACCATCTGTTAATTAATTTTACGACTTTCTCAAGGGCTTAACAAAAAGTTTGGTTGTATATTAGTGGGTCTTTGTCAGACCCAGAATAGCATTTCCTATACTCCAAACAGATGATTTGATACCATTCGAATTACAAGTGGTTAACTGAATTTGGGGGTTTCAATTCTGAAATGCCTTCCTCAGACAATTTCTAAGGCAGATGCTAAAATGGAAACACAAACCCCAGTGACCATGAATAAAGCACACTGACCTTGAGTTAAAGCTGACAGTGGCCTTTTCTTTATGAAAATAATAGCTTTTGTCACTCACCCTATGAGGTAAAATCAAACAAATAAATAACCAAGGATTCTACAAATATAAAATGCTTTTTATATAAGAACAAAACTACTGCTTCATCAGTATTGTTCCACAAAACAAAGTATACTCTGACCACAAAAACTGGAAACTAAAATCTATTGTGTTTGTAAGAGCCAAAAGCTGGGTTCTCTTTGTCCTTAATTCGTATGCGTTCCTCATTCTTTAGAATACTGTGGATATGCACAATGAATGTCACATGTAGCTCTTTGCTTCCTTTCTCAGTAACCTTTTTGACAGTGGTACATGCAATATCAGTTTTAACTTAAGTTTAAATAAAATGTTAATATTTGATTATTTTTCAGAACAACTTATAAAGAACACATTGACTTTAGAAGGTTAAGTATTCTTGGTCAAAAGGGCTCAGAATAAAACAAGCTAAAAAAGATAGCTCTAGATTGTCACTATGCTTATAATATACAAATTCATTTATATAGTTTTTACAGTACACAGTTACTTCTTTCTCAATATTTATGTAAGTAGATAGCATGGGCTCAGAACAAATAATATGTAAAAATATCTTCTGTACTTTTTTCATGCAGTTCTCTTCTCCCAAAATATTTAGAAAATAGTTAATATAGTAATACCTAGGGATGCCTCACTGACATGATTTATGCCTTGCAATCATAAAATATTGTGTCTAGTCAACTGAATTTTAAGCAGCTAAATGGTAGTCAGAAAATTTTATCCCACTTAGGAATAAGTTCACAGTGACAGAATATATTTCCCTTGTGAGTCCAGACATTGTCAGTGAGGAAAGGCTTTTAGTTGCTCTTGGGCTGGACTTGAATCTCTAAAGAAAAAGGCACTTACTAAAAGTATTATCTGAGTCACTTAAGATATATGGCCCTGACTGCTAGTACTTTCTCTATTTCTCACTTCAAATATAAACAAATGAGAGCTATTCCTCTCCCTGAAAATCTGGGACTGCTCCTTAAAGGTGGGAAAAGCTGGAAAAGAAAAAAAGTCAATGATGACTCAGTTTTTTGGGGGGAGGTGGTTATTCCTTCTGATTTTTAAATATCTGTCCTCACTTAAAATATCCACACAAAAACAAGTAATTTTTTCATACTGTTAATATCATAAGAAAATCCTAAAATTTGATGGAGATCAGAGAATGAACACTATTTCATTTGTGTTTCTTTCCAGATAAACACTTTTTCAGTGGTTTATGGAGGAAAACTGATCTTCCACTGAATGGAACCAAAGTGCCTTAAACAAAATGGCCATTTATGAATAAACCTCTTAGGGCTACAGATTCATCATTCTGCTTTGTTTCTGTGAGAAGCTCAGGAGAGTTTTGTGATTTACTAGCTGGGGAGTAATTTATTTGTTGCTGACAGCGAGACCCTGAACAAGGGACCAGCACAAATAATGTGAAATGGTGCTAAATAAAGAGGACTAGGACATTATATCTTCCCTCAAAATATCTAGTCAAAAAACTGACTTAAATTAGTGTTTTATATCAGATAATCATGCCAGAGACAGAGTCTTCAGAGTATTCCTAAAGATTCCTATATAATGACTTTCAAAGAAGAAAAAAAAAAAAAAAAGATTACTAGGTCAAAAGTTGTGGTAGCTGAAAGGAGGTAAACTACTTTGTTGGAAGATTGAAAAATATGAAGAATATTGACACAATTACAGCACAGGGCAGGTTTATCTTAAATAAAGTCTAGCAGATGCAGAAAATGGCATCAGGTTAAGAAGAAACACAACCATGCAATTACAGCCTTAGACTTTACTGAATTGGTCACACTCAGGCCCAGCTGAAACAATTCGCTGCCTCTGCACTTTCGTGAGCGAGTTCTGATTCAAAACTCCTCTGTATAACAAGGTCAAGGCTTCATTCCAAGATGACCCTGAAGTCATCTTGGCAGGAAGTTCTAAATCACAAGATATCTGTTCTGTATAGACGCAGACAAACAGAATATTTTTGATAAAAAGAACTGACATCAAAATAAAAGTAAATTGTTTGATATACAGGACTTCTTTTTGTGTTGTTTGGTGACATAGACACAGGTTTTTGTTCTTGTTTTTCAAATATCCAGTGTAATGACTTTTATTTTTCTTAAAAAATAGCTTTAATTCAAGAAGAAAATCACTCTACTGTTTTCCCTCATTATTTTCCAGTAAAAGTACATAACATTATATAAAGCATGTCTTCAATCACTTCAGTTTCTCTCTAATGATATCAACAGCCATTTCCATTGGTATTTTATATTCTTGGCTTTTTCTCCATTAGGGCTTTTATTTTTTGAAGGTTTTTAAACAACTTAATTATTCAAATGTTACAATATTTAAAATATTTATTTGAATAGTTTACATGTCCTTATTCACCCAATATTTCATTTTGACATACAATATGTTGTTTTTATTTTTTCTACATTAAATTTTTTATGCTTTCATATTTTTCAAGTTTACTGATGAATAACTGACAAATATAATTGCATAATTTAAAAGGTACAATGTGGTGATTTGAGATATATATACACAGACACACATATACACATATATATGTATACACACACACACATATATGTGTATACACACATACACACACACACACACATGTGTGTGTATGTACCTCCCATAGGGCATTTTGAATTTAAGATTTGCGAACTTGAAAACAAGTAGACAGGAAATACTTGCAAGTGAATTCTGGTTTCATGTGCACATGCATCCAAGCTCAGCTGTGTCCGAGTCTTTGAGACCCCCAAGGACTGGAGCCTGCCAGGCTCCCTTGTCCGAGGGATTTTCCTGGCAAGAGTACTGGAGTGATCGCCATTTCCTCCTCCAGGGGGTCTTTCCGACCCAGGTGTCTCCTGTGCCTCCTCATGGACAGGCAGATTCTTTACCACTAAGCTACTTGTCAATCCCTTCATATGCACAAGTACAATTAAAAAAATCTGATACTATTTCCAGTTCATACACATATTTTGTGACCTTAAAACTATACAACCTCATTAATCTCACTGATCTTTATCTCCCTCTACTACTATGTCACAAGTCTTTCTTTTAACCATATTATTAAATATTCTTATAAGACATGATTTTATGGCCACCTAGAGCCCAACTGTACATCTTGCCCTTTCATATTAAAGTGATCCGTTATTGCTGGACATGTAGTATTCTTTTTCTCTACTACCTAAAAATGTTATAATAATCATTATTGGACTTGCATCTTGAAATGCATCTTATATAATTTTCTTAGGGTCAATTTCTAGAATTAGTATTATAGGATCAATGAATATGAATATTTTTAATAAGGCAAATTTCTCATAAAATATGCATACATTTAATTGTTTTGGTCCTAAATGCTTGGCTACAGGCAGCATCTCAAAGATTCAATAATTAGATATGATATATACCTCTTCATTATTCTAGGAATATTTTGGTATATAAAGAATATATATACACACATATTCCTTCCCTTCTTCCCTCTCTCTCTCCCACATTCATAACTTTCCTTTTCTAGTTCTTAACACTTTTACTTTCATTATATTTTATAATAGTTACTGGATATCTATAATACTTACAATTCTTAGAAGATTATAAAATGAATAATACCTGCCTTCAAATTGCTATTCGTCTAATATATGAAAACAAACAACAAAGAAAAACAGTGGTCTATACAGTTTGTATAAATTCACATGCTTACATTCTAACCCGCAATATGCCAGTAGCAGGTGACGGGGTCTTTAAGAGCTAAGTAAGTCAAGAGGGTAGAGTCCTCATGCGCAGGATTAGTGGCCTTCAAAAGTGATCCCAGAGAGCTCACCAGCTCTTTTTCCGCCACATGAGAATACAGTGAGAAAACATCTACAACCAGAAAGAGGACTCTCATACGAACCCCCCACGCAGGCACTCTTATCTCAGCCTTCATAACTGTTGATTAGAAGCCACCCAATCTATGGTATTTTGTTGTGTAGCTTGAACTAAGACAAATTGATGATACAGATAAATAGCTATAAATAGCTATGTGACAGGTAGAAAGTGCTAAGTACCTTACCAAAGGTTGCATCCATCCAGTTACCCATCCTAAGAATGCTTGTTTTATTTTTAGTAGTAGGTTCAGGATAACATGATTATTTTACATGAATGTTCCAGAATACATCCAATATCAGTGTAAAATGATAATAGACTGCTAACAATTAGCTCCCACCAAAACTTAGCCAGGCTGCATGTGATGAACACATTGTCTTTCTTATTACTCACCTTGGCAATCATTTTTAATACCTTGCCATTTTTACAAGGACACCATGGCTTCAATCAGAAACTCAGAATTCATTTTAAAAGGTCAATGAGACAGGGTCACTGTTTCAGGCCTATTTCATACTGATGATATTATCAAATATAATTCCCCATGGAGTTACAAAACAGTAGAATGGAGATACTTTTCTGAGTCACTATTTACATTCAGAAAACACATATTTATGAGAACCAATGTAGCTTGGACCAATACTACAAAATAACACAATAGTAATAATCTAACTATTTAGTTTATTCAAATTAAATGTTTTGAATCTAGTAATAATATTTATGCATTAATTATTTTCAAGCTAAACAAAATAATTTATTTTAATGGTTTGGACTCAGTTCCTCCCAATGTCTACATCATAGCTGCCAGTAATTTAGGCAAGAAGGGCAAAAATAGCAGATAGTCTGTTTTAGGAGTTATCAGGTATAATCATTAAGCCAAACTTCTAAAGTAAATACTATTTGTTGTTTTTAACAGTTGAGTAATTGAACTTCATCAAATTTAAGGAATTTCTCCTAGTTCATGTATTTAGTATATGTGAGACAATTTGGACAAAATCAATCATATGACCAAGGCTAATGTCAATGTGGAAAAGGACAACATGAGGCTTCAATCTGGAAAACCTGATTTCTTGAAGGACAGCAAGCTGAAAGTCTACTTTTAAAATGATTAGTTATCAAACTGAGTATTCATAAATACAGATGGGGCTTCCCGGGTGATGCAGTGGCAGAGAATCTGCCTGCCAATGTAGGAGGTGCAAGAGATGCGAGTTTGATTCCTGGGTCAGGAAGATATCCTGGAGTAGGAAATGGCAACCCACTCCAGTGTTCTTGCCTGGAAAATTCCGTGGAGAGACGAACCTAGTGGGCTATAGTCCACGATGTTGCAGAGTCGGACATGACTGAGCACACACACACACAAATACAGACAACTTCTTACTTAGAAGTTTAAAAAGCAATTTATCAAAATGTGATTTTTTATTTGTTACAGAAAAGTACATTAGAACACCAAAAATATTATATGCATGTTTGGAATTACAGAAACTCTAAACTTTTTAAGATATTCTTGACTCATGTACTTACTTATTCATATTTATCATGCAATATTAGGTACTCTAAAAAGCACAGAAGTAAGGGATGAGACAGACATATTTACTGTGCTCATGAATGTTTAAGGGATATTAAATAAAGACTTCTATAAATAATTTTAAAATGCAGTTGTAATAAAGTTTTACTTTTAAAAAGTTCAATATATACAGTAAAACAACGAAGCATGAAACACAGTTTATAACTTGAGAGACACTTTCACTAGCATCAAAAGTCCTAAAAATAAATAAACAGATACAACTTGTCTGTAAGTAGCAAAATAGTCTATCTCCAACTGCATTATATGATTACAGTTATACATAATTCATAATCCTTATAATTCCTAGTGCTATTTTATACATTAAAGTGGTCATGCAAAAAGATTAGCTCTGATGCTGAGGAAGGAGTTGACTCAAGAAAGGAAGAAAACAAAGGAATATAGAAGGTAACAAGTAAGAAAATTTCTCAACATTAAGAAAAAAATTAGGGGAGGTAATTTTTTTTTAAAAATCATCCTTCATATAGTTTCAAAACTACAACTTAAATAACTGAAGAATAATAAGAGTCTTAATAGTTGTCTAAGATTCTTTAAAGAACCTGGAGAAAAAGAAATCCAAATAGATAGAATATAAGCAGTTGTTGCCTTCAAAAAGCATATCAGAAATAAAGTAACATCTTTATCAGTGTGAATATTTTTCTATTTCTGCACTTCAAGGGAACCTAAAGACACTAGCTTTCTGTGCTATGTGTGGACTCAAACACCATGACTGTAATAAAAGGATCAAAATATCACTGTTATTTGTTTACTGAAAGGACTGATGCTGAAGCTGAAACTCCAATGCTTTGGCCAGTTGATGTGAAGAACTGACTCAGTGGAAAAGATCCTGATGCTGGGAAAGATTGAGGGCAGGAGGAGAAGGGGACGACAGAGGATGAGATGGTTGGATGGCATCACCGACTCAATTGACATGAGTTTGGGCAAGCTCCAGTAGTTGATGGACAGGAAAGTCTGGCATATGCTGTAGTCCGTGGGGTTGCCAAGAGTCAGACATGACTGAGCAACTGAACTGAACTGATCACTGTCATGGGTCACTAGAAAACAGGAAACTATGGCCATCCATAATTCTCTCTCATATTTCCTATGAGAAAATATTTTGCTTTATATTGAAGTTGTCCACCTAGAGAAAACTTTGATAGAACTGGGCAGCATCCACTCATTTTAGATAGATAATATATACTTCACACTTGATTCTGGAATCCATGCTACATGGGAGGTCACTTCAGTCCTGTCCGACTCTTTTTGATCCTGTGGACTGTAGCCCACCGGGCTCCTCTGTCCTTGGGGTTCTCCTGCCAAGAATATTGGAGTGGGTTGCCGCGCCATCCACCAGAGGATCTTCCCAACCCAGAGATCAAACTTGCATCTCTTATATCTCCTGCATTGGCGGGCAGGTTCTTTACCAAACGATATAGAATGGCTTACAAACAGTGACCACACATCGCAGTGAGCATTTGAGAGCTGAAGATTCTGAGTTGAAGTATCATTCCCAATTAAATAATAATAGGGCTTCTTGGAAACACAATTATAGCTTACACAAGGTACTTCTAGAACTCTGACAGACGAGACAGTAGAAGTGGGAGATTGGCTCCCCTGTTTTTGTTTCAGATTGGAACACTGCCTCAGAGCCAAGTGGGCAGTGGAATATCCTGCTATATAACCTTGCTCTCTCGTAGAACTCTTCATTATAAATTTTCACTCAGATTTCAAAAGCGACAGATTTATCACATTTGTAAATATTCAATTGCTAGATCAGCATATTTTAGTACATTCTCTTCACTTTTAGTGCCTTTTTATGTGTGCATATACATCCTCAATATTCATATTATCCTGCTACTTGCATGTCACACAAATATTATATGGTCTTGGGTATTCATTGAATACAAAGGTTTTTAATGCTCACATTGAATCACATTACATAAATGGGTGCATTTTTAAATTAATCTCTAATTGCATATTGCCCTATTATAAATTATCTTTTGATTGTTTACATTAAGGAACCTACTATATGATTTTCCAGCCAAATACTTATTATGTGATATAGTTATTAAAACTTGGGTTGCCTATCCCACCGTTAAATGGGATTGGTTAAAACTGAAGACAATCTTGGACATAATGAAATATTCTCCAAAGAGCTAATGTTACTCAAAAGTCTGATCATACACATAAACCATTATAAAATGGTTTCACCAATATTTCAGTAAGACTAGAAAGAAAGGGTAGGGGTAGAACAGGGGAGGGAGGAAAGGAAGAAAGAAGAGAGAGAATTGCTCCAAATAAAATTGAAAAGAAATAGGTGAAAGGGATAAATACAGGAAAGTAGAAATAGCTAGGGGTGAGAGGGTGACCCTGAATACCGCTAGGTCCAAGTTACATAGGAAAGAAAGAATTCCAAGCCATGTGGAACTTATTAAAGGTGTTATTTTTCAATAAGCAAATGTCAGACACTCACTTCACTCTACCTGTGGAAAGAGGGACTATGGTTCCATTATTTAGCAAAGACACATAGAAGAGGAGAAAACACTAACTGAATTGAGGGAAACTTCTAATCCTGGCAAATGTTAATTCTTCAATCTACTAATAATTTGATTAATAAATTCTTAGTGAAGCAAGTCTCAAAACATTTGGGCTTGGGACCCTAGGTAGAGAAAGTCATTGAAAGGATGTGGCTGCCAACTGACTGCAAGCTGGACCCGAGCAATTGGAAGCGCCTTCCTCCTCTCCTCGACCTTGGAGTGCATTGATATATTTCACCCACCATTCCACACTCAAAGTTGTTTCAAAGGCACATCTTTGAGAAAGTAAGGTGTTGAGACCATCTGGACTGAATATGTGATTTAACCCTGGTCAGGCCTCTAAGTAGACCAAGATTCTTGCCTGAGGTGCTGAGATCTAGCTGCAGCACCCAAGACAACCTCGTATGCAAGTTCCCGTGCTTGTTAAATCTGCCATCTGCCAGTCTGGAGTGGGTGCCTCTTTTTTAAGGCTCTCCTTGCCCACTGTGTACAGGGGCCAGTGTTAGACCTCCCCAGGGAACTCTTGAGGTGGCAAAAATAACATCCCTTTAAGCTGTTTAAAAATAGAGGACTCACCCCCATGGACGGAGGAGCCTGACGGGCTGCAGCCCATGGGGTCACAAAAAAAAAAAAAAAAAAAATAGAGGACTCTAAGGAGATGGTGTTCATGTGGCCTATACCTATTAATATTTATCATATTGGAAATTAACACTGTGGGAAATATTTACAGACCAAATAAACTTATTACATATTTGCATAGTACATTTTTAAAATAACTACTTCTCAAACAAAAACATTTAGTGAGAAGAATGGTGCTGTATTGAATATTTTTAAATATCTGTAAAGACTGGCTTAATAGAGGACAGTAGCTTTCTTCTGTTTCTACATTCAGTCTGTGGCGGTGTATGTCCTTGGTTGAGGAAAACACAGAAACGACCCTCACACAGATACTTGAAGATGTGAAAATTAGGAAACATGATAATTGATACCACAGCAAATTAAGCAGTCTAAAACAATGCACACATTTCACTCCATAAAATTGATTGATCTGTCTTGCATTTTACATGGATCTTTTATTCATGCATGATTTTGCTAACACCAGACATCGATTATTTTAGAAACATTAGTTCACTGAGTTACGCAGATCCTCTAAATGTTTGACACATTTCATTATGCAGTAAGAAAAAAACATATTTTTATTTTTACTTTCAATCTTATTTGTAAAGTATTTAAGTATCTGGAAGCTTTCAAGCACCCAGGGTCTAATAAAAATTTTTCAGAATTCTAATTTTCTCTTGAAGGCCCGAAAATTGTCATTGAAAGAAAAACGCTGTCAGTTACTTTCCGTGAAGTTACAGAGTCTTCGTTCATTGTTAAGAAAACGTACATCAAACACTCACGTCTGGTTAACCACAGGTTGTCTGTTTTCTTTTTCCAAGTAAAATCAATTTTTTTTTAAATGAAAGAAAGCATCCAGACCAGCTAGTAGCACAATTGTACAGGTGCTTTACCTTGAATAGTCACATTTCATTATATAGTAGACATGATTACGCAAGTTTCTCAGTCATCCAAAATATCAAAAAGGATGTACACAAGCATTGAGATTTAACAAAATTAATTTTTCTTATTACATCCTCAAGGACTATCTTAAGTGAAACTGTTTTTTAATTTCTTTACAGCAAATTCATGGTGATGAAGAACATAATAACATCAGTACCTTTGAGGGCTACTGTCTTGCTTGGTGTTACTTTACCAGTCATTTTTCCACCATTGTTGTACCGTCAGTGAAACTATGACACAGAGAAAAGGTAACATAATGTCATAATATTACTATAAAAACAACTTGACATCCCAGACCCTATGAAAGTGTTACAGGACCCACCACACCCTTAGGGGAGTAACATCATAATGAAATAAAACTCTAAAAAACAGCACTGCCAAAGGACAATCAAATATGAGATGCCCTCAGCTGTCTTTAACAAATGTTACTCTGATAAATGCTTTTGTCCACACCTAATTAAGTTCTGGAAAATATACTATTATCAGAATAGGAATGAGGTAAGAGCAACTTAATCATGCCTTTGCTTTGCCCTATTGTAAAAGGTAGTATAAGACTTTTTAAGGGTGTGGGTGCTGTATTCAGATTTTTTCTTCAATTTCATCAGGGCTATAATACAAACATTCTTGGTGTCTGACAACAGGTACTTAAATATATATTAACTGATAAATATGTATGTATCAATAACTATTAGTATTTACTGAATATTGTTGTTCAGTCACTGTTGTGTCCAACTCTTTGCAACCCCACGGACGGCAGCATGCCAGACTTCCCTGTCCTTCACCATCTCCCAGAGTTTGCCCAAGTTCATATCCATTAAGTCAATGATGTCTTCCAACCATCTCATCCTCTGTCACTCCCTTCTCCTCCTGCCCTCAATCCTTCCGAGCATCACGGTCTTTTCCAAGGAATCAGCTCTTTGCATCAGATGGCCCAAGTATTGGAGCTTCAGCATCAGTCCTTCTAATGAATATCCAGGGTTGATTTCCTTCAGGATTGACTGGTTTGATCTCTTTGCAGTCCAAGGGACTCTCAAGAGTATTCTCAAGCACCACAATTCAAAAGCAACAATTCTTCCGTGCTCAGCCTTCTTTATGGTCCAACTCTCACATCTGTACATGACTACTGGAAAGACCATGGTTTTGACTATATGGATTTTTGTCGGCAAAGTGATGACTCTGCTTTTTAATATACTGCCTAGGTTTGTCATGGCTTTTCCTCCAAAGAGCAAGCATCTTTTAATTTTGTGGCTGCAGTCACTGTCTGCAGTGATTTTGGAACCCAAGAAAGTAAAATCTGCCACTATCTCCACTTTTTCCCCATCTATTTGCCATGAAGTGATGGGAACAGATGTCATGATCTTAGTCTTTTAAATGTTGAGTTTTAAGCCAACTTTTTCCAGATGAGTTGGCCCACACTATCCAGACCCAACTCATAGTCTTCTAAGTAGAAGCTCTGAGAGACAGCGTGTTCCAGACCTACATCATGGGAGTTCATAGTGACAGAAGGTGGCAGAGTAGAAGCATGTGTGCTCATCTTCTCCTGCAATAACACCAAAATTGCAACTAGCTACTGACCAACCATTGACAGGAGGATGTTGGAACCCACCAAAAAAGATACCCCACATCCAAGGACAAAGGTGAAGCTACAATGAGATGATAGGAGGGGTGCAATCACGTTAGAATAAAATCCCATACATGCCAGGTGGTGACCCACGAAGTGAAGAACAATAATACCAAAGAAGTTCTCGTATTGTGGCAAAGGTTCTAGGCACCACATCAGACTTCCTAACCCGGGGATCTAACAAAGGGACTAGGAATCCCCAGGCAATCTGACTTTGAAGGACAGCAGAATTTGATTACAGAACTTCCACAGGACTGGGGGAAACAGAGACATTTGTAGGGCACAAATAAAACCTTGTGCTCACCAGGACCCAAGGAAAAGGAGACTGACCCTACAGGAAGAAGAGCCAGACCTGCCTGTGAGCGTTTGAGGGTCTCTGTGGAGGCGTGGGCCGGCTGGGTCCTGCAGTGGGGACAGGGGCAATGGCAGCAACAGTCCTGGGAGGCACTCCTTGGCCTTTTGGAAGTCCTTTTGGAAGTCACCTGCAGCCCTACCACAGACCTGTAGACACCAGGACTGGATGCCTCAGGCCAAATGACTAACAGCCTCACCTATCAGTAGAAAATTGGATTAAAGATTTCCTGAGCATGGCTCTGCCCACAAGAGCAAGACTGTTTCCCCCACAGCCAGTCCCTCCCATCAGGAAGCTTGCACAAACCCCTTATCCTCTTCCATCAGAGGGCAGACAGAAGCAGCAAGAACTACAATCCCACAGTCTCCACAGCGAAAACCACAATCACAGAAAGGTACTAAAACATTGCATATTAATATCAATTAATGAAGATGCATACATGACTTGAATCTAGTTTATCCAACTCTCTAACTATGTGAGTCGGGGGAACTTTCTCAGTTTATTTATTTCTCAGTAACAATAAAAGTAAAATATGCATTCTATGAGTACTATCATCATAGAAGTATGGTAAAGTTTATGCCAGATGCTCACCTCAGTACCTAATTCATGGAAATGTCTCACTCACTCACTCAATACAATCAATCTATTGTCAATAAACTCTTGAATCATTTCATTGTACAAACTTGCTTTCCTTTATTTCCTAATTGTTATCACTGAGAACAATTTTAAGTCTTTGAGATATTTGACACTAATATATGTGTCTCATAGTTCAACAAAAAATAAAAGAAAGGAAGGGAAGAAGAGAGGGAGGGTGGGAGGGGAGGGAGGAAAGACCACCTTAAGGTCAAACAGCAAAGAGAATTGAACATAAAAATTTAGGTATAAAAATGATGGAAGGACTAAAAAAGTTAATGCACTACCTGCGAGGTAGCCCAGACACTGGTAACTGCAGAAATCAGATCTCAACCTTGTTGATGGGAGGAAAATGAGAGAGAGGAGGTGGCCTTGAGATAAACCACTCACCAGTGAAACAACAGAGAGAACCGTTCTATGATGTGAGCAGCATGTAAAATATTTGCTTCACCTCCATAAAAATTAAACTTGCTTTGATGAAGTGTTTTTGCCCAGGTTTGTCACTGTAAACAAGTTCTTATTAAGAAATGTTACTATTTTTATGAAATTTGTTTTTGAACGTGTTTTCAGGGCTATTTTCTGGGGGGGGAGGGAAGTGTTTACTCTCCCACCCCAAAATCAATGTAAACGTGCTGTGTGTGTTTGAGAGAAAGTCTGTTGAGGCACACACATTACCATTGCCTAATGAACTCCCAAACCTCGAGCAATAATTTCAGCATGAAAGCCAGTTTGCCCTACATTTCTGAGCACTGATCTCCCTACTTATCTCTGGAAAACACGGATCCACTTTATGGACCCCACAGTCTTCTCTGAGGCAACTGCAACTTTCTTGGGCAGACAGGAAGATATCATGCTATCAAAGGTCAGAGACATATTGACTTATCAGCCAGGGGTAGCTGAGATGGAGAAAGAGTCACTGATCCCAACTCAGTACTGTACACGACACCCCTCCTCAGATCCAGTAAACGACTTCCTACTTATCCTGTTGATGGAAATAAATGACAACATTAGAACAACCAATTATATCTGGGTCACCATTAATTTTTCTTGGCTTTGCTTGGACAACACAGATCTTAGGTTTTGCTCTAGACTGAATGTCTATGTCACCCCAAAATTCATACGTTGAAGCCTAACCTCCAGCGTGTTGGTATCTGGTGAGGACTGTGGAAGTGGTGATGAGATTGCACCCTTATGAAAGAGACCATGGGCAGCGCCTTCACCCCTTCAGCCAAGGGAAGATACTGGGGAAAGATAGTCATCTGTGAAGCACGAAGTCAGCCCTCATAGGACACTGACTCAGGCAGTGCCTTGCTTTTGGGATTCCCAGCCTCCAGAACTGTAAGGAATAAATGTATTTTACTTATAAGCCACCCAGACTACAGTGTTTTGTTAGAGCAGACCAAACAAACAAAGTCACGCTTCTACACTGACCTAGAGATAATATTCAGAATAAGACACTGTGCCACTGACGGGACGACCAATGCTTCTGCCAGAATCAGCAAAGCCCCCGGAACCCCGCAGCTGGCTGGTACTACTAGCTCAGCCCTGAACACGGGTGCTGCTGGATTCCTAAGCCTCCTGCTGCTGGGCTGAGCACTCCTGTCCTGTCAGAACTGTTATTAAAACAGGAAAAAAATAGGAAAATAATTTTCCCTCCACAATTTCAATTTCTTGCCAGTGACTCCCATTGGCAGAACATAAATGGGAGTCTAGGAAATGGACTATACAGACTTCTAGTCTCTGCGGCACAGAGTTGAACCCAGCATGACAGAAATAGAACTGCAGGGAAGTAGACAAATAAGGGGAAAAAAATAGAGTAAATATAAGTACAGCATCTATGTATGGTATGCCGTGTGATTTAACAATATCTGTGACAAATTCTCATTCCCAGAAACTCTAACCCTTTCACTGAATTACTGAGTTTTCTGAAGACATTAGAAAATTGGAATAATGATAATAATAAAAAATAGGCCAAGATTCTGACAAGAGACCCAATTTAGTCAACATTTATTTATTTGCCACATATTTATCAAGCACTAACTAAATGCCAGGAACCGTGCTGTATGTTGCTATGAGAGACACAGTGATGAACAAAATAGACTACTTGCGTTCTGAGAGTCAGAAAGTGAGATGAAATAACCTCACAAATAGCTATAATCTAGAGCAGTGTAAGAGAAATCTGTGTAAGTGGTGCAGTGTTTTCTGAGCAGAAGAATAGGTGCCGTTCTGATGAGTGGATATGAGCAGGAAAATGTACAGTTTGAGCAAAGAGCAGCATGGGGAAAGTTCGAGGCTTATGTGACAAACAGCCACTACGTCTGTTTATTTTGCTCCAAATAGTCTCTAATCAGTTAGCTGCCATTCCTTTTAGAAATGTTAAGTTTATTTCCTGCCCCCACCCCCAGGAACACCAACATACGTCTATAATTAGTGTATTAAATTAGGAGATAACCCCCATTGTCTCCCTATTATCACTATTTCCCCTTGAGGATAAAGCTATTATAACCAAAACTGAAAATATTTTAATGTTTTCCTAATTATAAAAATAACATATTTCTTAATATATGATTTATCTAATTATTTTTAATGTTTCCAATCAAAACAGGCTCATTTTAGACAATGTGGGAACAATGTTGTGGGATATCTTGATTTTCACTAATTTACCACAAACTCATACAATTATAATAAATATGTGGTAAAAACACTTTTATTTAATAATTAAGGGCATCTCTGGTTAATTCCTTAAGGTCCCAAAAGTGCAGAAACTGCACTATAAAGAAAAACATGCTTAAGGTTTATGTTATATATTCCAAATCAATTTATACTCTTACCAATGATGATGGCCCCTTTGTGCCAAATTTGATTTTCATTACTTTATTGAAAGCATTTACATATATATTTATAAGCAATATTTCATCTTAAGTTTATCAGGATTTAGTATACTTATATAATCATAAAGCAATATTGAAGACTTTCGTATTACTTTTGGCCTGGAACAGCTTATATGGCAGGAAATGAAGGTGTGAAAGAAATGAAGAGATCAGTAAAACTGTCCAGAACTGGAGATGTTTTGGGGGAATAATTTTCTTATTTGTATTTGATTTTTATTTTGATACTTTTCTATTTTTCCTTCTGGCTTTACTGAGGTACGATTGACAAATAAAAAATTGTATATATTCAGGTTGCTCAATCTAATGTCTTTATACATGTATACATCATGAAATAATTACCACAATCAAGCTAATTAACACACCCATCACTTCACACAGTTACACTTCCTTTTTTAAAAAATACTTGGAATCTAGTCTCTTAGCAAATTTCAAGTATAAAAACATTACTATTAACTGTAGTCATTATATTGTGCATTAGGTCTCCAGAACTTAGTCATCTTACTACTGAACGATTACACTCTTAAACTAGTATCTCCCTACCCTTCAGCCCCTGGTCATTCCATTTTACTCTGTTATTATAAGTCTGACTTTTTTTGTATGTGTGGTTTCACATATAAGTTATATTACGCAGTATTTGTCTTCCTGTGTCTAGCTTGTTTCACCCAACCTAATGTGTTACAGGTTGCTCTTATTGTCACAAACGGCAATTTGAAAAGGACTTCCTTCTTAATGGTTGATAGTTTTCCATTGTATTTTCATATATATCACATCTCTTTTGTCCACTCACCTGTCCATTAGTTAGACTACTGTGATTAATGCTGCAATGAACATTGGAGTGCAGATATCTCTTTGAGATACCTATTTTACTCCCTTCAGATATATATCCACAAATGAGATAGCTGGATCAAATAGCAGTTTTATTTTTAACTTTTAAAATAATTTCCATATTTTTTCCCATAATGGCTGTACCAATTTACATTCCAACCAATGGTATACTTGGGTTCCCTTTTCTCTTCATCCTTATAAACCCTGATTATCTTTAGACTGCTTGATGACAGCCATTCTAACATGTGTGAGGCAGTATCTCATTGTGGTTTGGATTTGTATTTCCTTAATGATTAGTCACTGCAGATGGTGACTGGAGCCATGAAATTAAAAGATGCTTACTCCTTGGAAGGAAAGTTATGACCAATGTAGAGAGCATATTAAAAAGCAGAGACATTACTTTGTCAACAAAGGTCCGTCTAGTCAAGGCTATGGTTTTTCCAGTGGTCATGTATGGATGTGAGAGTTGGACTGTGAAGAAAGCTGAGCACCGAAGAATTGATGCTTTTGAACTGTGGTGTTGGAGAAGACTCTTGAGAGTCTCTTCAACTGCAAGGAGATCCAACCAGTCCGTCCTAAAGGAGATCAGTCTTGGGTGTTCATTGGAAGGACTGATGTTGAAGCTGAAACTCCAAAACTATGGCCACCTGATGTGAAGAGCTGTCTCATTTGAAAAGACCCTGATGCTGGGAAAGATTGAGGGCAGGAGGAGAAGGGGACGACAGAGGATGAGATGGTTGGATGGTATCACCAACTCAATGGACATGGGTCTGGGTGGACTCCGGGAGTTGGTGGTGAACAGGGAGGCCTGGCGTGCTGCGGCTCATGGGGTCACAAAGAGTCAGACACGACTGAGCGACTGAACTGAAATGAATGATTAGTGACATTAAGCATTTTTTCCTGTGCCTGTTGGTCATTTTAATTGGGTCCTTTGTACTTTTTTTTCTGAGTTGTACACATTTCTTGGATATGGACCTCTTATCAGATTTACAGACATCTGTGTGATTTGCAAATATTTTTTCCCACTCCACAGGTTGCCTTCTCATTTTGTTGACTGCCTCATTTGCTGTGCAGAAACTTTTAGTTTTATATATTCCCACTTACTGATTTTCTTTGAAGTCCCACTTTATTTTTTACTTTAAAATGAAATAAGTTAAAGCTATTCATCTATATTTTTCAATGGATACTGTTTTAGCAAGCACTCCAAGTTTTGAGATGTATTGGTGACATAGGTGGTCTTCCCTAAGCAATCTATGATTATTGCCTTAATTTTCTTTTCAACTCCTAAATCTTCATGTTTATAGTTGCTTTGTTTTAATTGGTAGATGGTGAGATTAAGTCATCTTTCGATTAGCCTGAGTAATAAGGATACTATATGGATTAAAATTGGTTTCAAGTTCTTTGTTATTTTACACATGAATAAAAAGGAGTTATCTTCCTTTTTTAAAAAAAATATTTTGCACAATTTTAAAGGTCACTTTACATTTATACAATCCTGGCTGTGTTTCCCATGTTGTGTAATTCATCCTTCAGCCTATCTAAAACTCAGTAGCTTGTCCCTTCCACTCTCCCACCCCGAGATGGCCCCTTCCCCACAACCTGGTAACACTTAGTTGGTTCCTTTTTTGTTATATTAACTAGTTTGTCATATTTTTTCGATTCCATATATAAGTGATATATAGTATTTCTCTTTCTCTGACTTATTTCACTTGGAATAATGTCCTACAAGTTCATCCACGTAGCTACAAATGGCAAGATTCCATTCTTTCTTAGGACTGAGTAGTATTCCTCTGTACGTCCACACCACATCGTCTCTACCCATTCATCTGTTGATGGACACAAGTTGCTGCCATATCCTGGCAACTGTAAATAATACTGCTATGAATATTGGGGTACATGGGGTTTTTTTTAATGACTTTTTTGACTTTTGAGAGGTTAAAAGGATGCTGGATGACTTACAAGGCTAGTTTAGGAAAAGCCTTTTTGCTTCTGCCTTAATCTTTTAGAACATTGGTTCTCCAAATGCATTTGGAGATGTCCTCACTTCAAATTGAGAAAGCGAGCTGCAAGAAGCCCAGGCATCTAATGAAGTCATGTACCGCTGCTCTAACTGAGAGTCCAGGTGAGCCCGGGAGCATAAACTGCGTGACGTATCAATGAGTAATTCTGAACACCTCGCTGAGGCTTGCTATGCTCTGCTGACACTTAATTACAATTGCATGAAAGACCTCCAAATGGTGACCACACAGACAAGACCTTTTAATCCATTTTAATCTGCAAATTTGCAACACAAAAAGAGTTAACTAGAGCAGCTTTTAGTTTCCCCAGAAAAAAAAAAAAAAACCACACATGGTAAGTATAATCTTGGCTTTTGCTTCAGAATACCTTCATTTATTTATCTTTATATATGTATGTCTGTATGCATATATTTTCTTTTTCATTATGATTAAAAATAATAATGACAATTAGATTTGGCATAGAAGTACAGTTGACAATATTTTTCCTCAAGATTCTATAGCCATTCCTTCTTTCTCTGAAGGCATTTAATGTCATTGAATATGTTAATCTCAACCTAATTTTTGTACATTAACATGTGAGCTTTTTCCCAACTTTTCAAAAGTCTAAACTCCTATGAGATTAATCTTTATTCATGAGATTTTTAAATGTCACTTCATTAAGTGTTCCTTTTAATTATTTTTCCTGCTTTATTTTGGTTCATTTCAATCTTTAACTGGATTTTCATTCTAATACAATTCTATTTTTTTCTTCTGTCCTTATTGTTCTATTACTTTAGAAACATGAATTTTTCCTTCTAATTTACAATTTAAATAACTAACTTAGCTCAGTACTATTTTTCCTTTTGCTCTTTCCTTTCACATTGAGAGAATATTGCAAGTTATCTTACACATTACTGATTAAATATCCTGCAGTGTTTAGTTTGCCTTGTGTTGTTACTAATAATGATTTAAATTTTCATATTCATTACTTATTTATTCTATTTTTTGCATGCCCCATGTCTGACAAACACCCGTATTATCAAAAGAGGTCAATGAAAAATGATAACTCCTGAGATATAACTAATCTACAGGTTTGCATTTTTTTTAAGGCTCATATAGTTTGCATTCACACCTGGGTCATATCAACATAAGTAAATTAACATTTTTTATTCATTTTATCATTTACTATTGAGATCACTGCATTCTATAAGTATTAGTAGTGGAGACTCTGCGCTGCAAATGCTATGGCCACATTAGAAAGCAGCTCTGATACAGGATGTTTTCCATTCCAGCAGGGCATCGTTTATCAGCTCAGGGTTTCCATTAGGTAAGAATGAATTAAGGCACATCTCTTAAACTCTTTCTCTGCAGAAACCAACCATTATTCCTCAGATATGCACTGGAAATTTGGATAGAAAAACCTCTCTTGGTCTGTTATCTGTTTGTGTTCACTCATGTAGAAGACATGTTGTTGTTCAGTCACTAAGTCGTGTCTGACTCTTTGCGACCCCATGGATTCCAGCATATCAGGCTTCCCTGTCCTTCACTCTCCCAGTCTGCTCAAACTCACGGTCACTTAGTCCTTGATGCCATCCAGCCATCTCTGTCACCCTCTTCTGCTTTTGCCTGCAATCCTTCCCAGCATCAGTATCCCTTTCTAATCTATAATAAGTATTATAAGAGCACTGTAAGTTTTTTAAATGTTGACACAGTTTTTCTGCAGAAAATAAAGCCCCTATCCCTTTATAATTTGACCCATTTGGTTTCATTGAGGTTGTTTCATTAACCACAACACTTTTGGCATGTTTTTGCCATGTGCTTAATAGTTTCTTGAAAAAAATCAAATAACAGAAGCTAGCTCTACTTTTTTTTTTTTGTCATGCTCTAGGAGGAGAACAAAATGCAAGATGGGAAAGAACTGTGGCTTTATTGCATATATAAATAAAAATCATGCCTCTATGATTAATTTTCAAACTCTCAGAAGCTGCATATAAGCACATTAAAATATGCCCAACTGTGTTATCAGATCTCTAATTACCTTAGATTTTATATTTCCAAGGACAGTTTCTATTTTTAATATTTTGCCCACATTATCCTCTTCAATGCACACATATATGAATGATCAAATTCCCAAGTGTTTTATCTCACATGCACACACACGCGCGCACACACACACACACACACACACAATGGACACTGCAATACTTCCACATAAATTCTCAAGGAATTACTCCAAAATAGGTGAATCAAGATTTCAAAGCTACACAGATTTTGTTTATATTGTTACCTTTTGGATCTGGGAATTTGAGAGTAAAAAACAGGAAGATGTAGTCATATGCCTGGAGTATAATTTTTCAGTGAGTTACATTGTAAATTATTGGAATATTAAGAAATAATGATAGCCATTCGTGGAAGCCTGTAGACGTCAGGCCAACTTCCCTAGAAAGGCTCTCTTTATCACAAAGTTGATTTAATTCTGTTCTAGACAAATCCTTTTTAAATATTAGCCCTCGATGTCTTAAATCTGAGCCTACAATGAGCTCAGAAGTGACTTCAGCTCTTCTTGTGTGGTCCTGACATCGATAGCTTTCTCTAACTATACACCTTTGGCACTCATCTGTACTATCATTCTCTAGAAGGTGACCTGATCCAGAGAGACACTATATAATCCACCTCAGTAGAACACTGGCCAAGCGGTGTCAGGGGACATTAAAATTAGAGGCAAATAAAACTCCTCTGCCTAGCTGATTTAGCTGTAATTGCTAATCATGAGGGATGTACTTTTAAAATGAGCCTTTAATTCTCTAAGTTGAGAGTGAAATACAGAACCCATGTGATCTCCCCACAACCTCCTTAACCAATAGAATCTGTTAAAAATCACATGAAAGCCAACCACAACAACAACAACAAAAAGAAACAAATAACAACAACAGACAATAACGCATTTTGCTTATTCTATAAAGAATATCACAGATAACCTCGCAAATCTCAATCTGTCAGTGCTTCCCCACATTTACAAAGCATGAAACATCCTGTTAGGAACAGAATATAGATTTTCTAGGGGCATGTCAAACGTTCAAGCAGCTGAAAAACATTCTTTAACAACTGACTTCACTTATCAAACAGCAAAACCTGGAAAAGGTCTCTGGCACCTGAAATCATTTAATGTTTTTATGGCAGTGATAAAAATCACTTCAGGTGTTGCTGCAGCAACAGCTTTGAAAGCAATAGAGTTCCATAGCGGAGAAGATCCATCAAAAATAAATCAAACCTCGTTTCACTGGTGCCAAAGGAAGTGTGTGTAACGGAAAGTTATTAAGACCAAAAGACCAAGGCCACGTGCAGGCTCTGGGCCCTACACAGGGCCCTCTTGCCTGAATACTCCCCAGTCAATCACTAGCCCTCACCATTTCTTCTTGGTATTGTCAGGAGAGAAACAGGCTGTAGATGACAGAAGGTAAGTGCTTTAAGGCTTTAGGAGGTTTCCTAGCATGGTATTTTGATGCCACACTGAACATATTCTCTCTCTCTCTCTCTCTCACACACAGAGGATGTTATTGCAAATAGTTTCATAGTACTTATAAAATTTGCCCCAACCATCATATCATTTTTCCATCATCTGGGGATAGTGCTTTAGTTGCTAAGTTGTGTCTGACTCTCAAGACCCCATGGACGATAGCCCACCAGGCTTCTCTGCCCATAGGATTTCCCAGGCAAGAATACTGGAGTGGGTTGCCATTTCCTTCTCCAGGGGATCTTCCCAACCCAGGGATCGAATCCACGTCTCCTGCACTGGCAGGCAGATTCTTTACCAACTGAGTTACCAGGGAAACCAATGTTTATCAAATACCTACTAATTTCCGGCCCCTTTAACATGAGTGACCTCATTTAATATTCACAAAATCATAGGCATAACCCTTCAGGAAAAGTATACTTAAACTGTAGACCAAATACCAATGTTCACAGAAATTAAATGTTTTACAAAGTTTACAAAACTAACAAATGATGGAGCTTCATTACTATTCAGAGTCTTCAATTTTATCTTCTGTATTATTACTTCCATTTAATTCCAGTTCCCTATCTCTAAAGCAATATTTTAAAAACTGGTAATATATATTTAAAAAGAATGTAAAACCTGTTGCTTATATTTAAAATTACCTTTGAATAGATATATTTCTATTTACAATATATAAGTACATATGTGTTTCTGAAAAGTGAGTATTGGCATATGCATTTTAAAAAATGTAAAATGAGGCATAATGCATGCCATAGCTTTCAAATAGCATAAAAACAAAGTAAATAAGAATATATGCAAAGGAAAGCACAAGATGAAAATGGAGCTGAAGTGAATGTGACTAAGATGTTACTCAGTTCTAATAGTCATTGCTCACAATGTGAATATGCTGTTGACTGCTAGTAGCATAGATTATTTCGGGTTCGCCTGCCTTAACCATGTTTGACTCTGTGATGCCTCTATTCTCCACCTTTGATCTCTCTTTGAACCACATAGAACTTGTGTTTCAATGTCCTGCTCTTCTGGGCCACCTGGCCTTCAGTGAATCTGTGCATCTGCCTCTTCCTTTCATGTTAGCCTTGATGAATGTAGTAGTTCTACTTGGTTCCAGTATAATTCTATGTGCAACGATATGATACTCACTTATAGCACAGCCATCCAGGTGATAAAAAAGTGTATTTTTTTGTGATTATAATGAAAATGAAAGCACAAAACTGGAAAAGAAATCTGAGGTAAATCAGAGGATTGCCTATGTCCCTAGACTCCCATTTGAGAAAGTCCTACCATAAAGGAATGAGGAATTTAGCAAAAGTAAAATCTTCTCATAACTGATTCTTACTGATTTTATTCAAATAATTTCTTTATTTCACAACTGAATGAGAAGGATCAGTATATGATCTAGGCTTATGACTGTGATCTTGTTCAAAAGTCTTATTACAAGACACTAGGTTATTCACCATCCACCCCCAACCTAGCTTTTCACATCAACTTCCATGAATCCTCCAATTTAGACTGCCTTCTAGCCAGCAATTTTCAGTGCTGGCTTCACATTCACATCACCCAGACAGCTCTAAAAAATAATAACACTCAGGTCCCGTTAAATTGGTCACTAGTGTGAATAGGCATACATTTCTTTTAAATGACCCCTGGAAAATTCTAACATACAGCCAGAATTGAGAATAACTGTTCTATTTAATCAGAGAAACTCTACTTTTATTTTAAAAAAATTTCTTTTGTACAATTTGATTTTTACCCCTGGCATATATTGCTTGATGAAAATTTAAAAACATATATTTATTATACCTTTGGATAACAAATATATAACCATTTTCATTAGAAAAATTAAAAAGAAAGCCATTAACACATTGCTGTTGTTCAGTCGCTAAGTTGTGTCCGACTCTCTGTGACTCCATGGATTGCAGCACAAGAGGCTTCCCTGTCCTTCACTATCTCTCAGACAAGGAGATAACACATTGATGTATGTTTAACATTAGCACAGATGTAAGATTAACACACAGATGTATTTTTCAGGTTGAATTATGTCCCCTCAGAAATCATATGTTGAAATTCTAACTAGTACCTCAGAACATAATCTTATTTGCAGATAGGGTCTTTACAGATGTAATTAAGTTAAAGTGAGGCCCTTAGAGTAGGCCCTAATACAGTTTGACTTATGTCCTTATTAAAAGGGGAAATTTGGACACAGAGACAGGCACAGAAAGAAGATAATGTAGACAGATACAGGAAGAAGGCAGACACCTTTAAGGCAAGGAGACAGGCCTGGAACAGAGCCCTCAGAAGGAATCAACTCTACGGACACCCTGATCTCAGACTTCTGGCCTCCAGAAATAAGAGACCATGCATTTCTGTTGTTTAAGCCACTCAGCCGTGGTACTTTATAATTGCCACCCAAGAAAACTAACACAATATATTTCCTTTCATTCACTCAATAAATATTTATTGAACATATACAGGTAGAACATATTGAACATATTGAACAGGTAGACACTGTTGTTCAGTCACTAAATCACGCCCAACTCTTTGTGACCTCGTGGACTGCAGCACGCCAGGCTTCCCTGTCCTTCACTATCTCCCACAGCTTGCTCCAACTCATGTCTATCTGGTCAGTTATACCATCCAGCCATCTCACCCTCTGTTGCCCCCTTCTCCTGCCCTCAATCTTTCCCAGCATCAGTGTCTTTCCCAATGAGTTGGCTTTTCACATTAAGGGGCCAACGTACTGGAGCTTCAGCATCAGTCCTTCCAATGAGTATTTTGGGTTGATTTTCTTTAGGAATGACTGGTTTGATCTCCCTGCAGTCCAAGGGACTCTCAAGAGTCTTCACCAACACCCCAGTTCAAAAGCATCCATTCTTTGGCGCTCAGTCTTCTTTATGGTCCAACTCTCACATCAGTACCTGACTACTGGAAAAACCACAGGTTTGACTGTATGGACCTTTGTAAGATCACATTAAAAGAATCAAAATTTTACTGGTCAGGAGGAAGTATTTTGGGTTCAGTATGAAATACAATTAGACTAATTACCCATATACATGAGATTTTTCAGATAAATCAATAAAACATTTGCCGCCAGACCTGTCAGCAGGAAGAGTGTATTAGTTATCTAATGTTGCATAACAAATCATCTCAAAATTTATCAGATTAAATAAAGAATCACTTATCTCAGAAAGTTTCTCAGAGTCAGGAATCTGGGAGTGACTTAGCTCAACTGATTCTAGTTCAGGGTCTTGCATGAAGTTGCCATAGAGCTGCCGGATGGGATGGCAGTCATATGAATGCTCCACTGGGACCAAAAGGCAGCTTTTCCAGCTCACTCATATTGCTGTTGGTAGGCTTTCCTGCCTGATTACCTACTGGCTACAGACATTAGGTCCTTGTCTTGTGGACCTCACCTCAGGCAGCCCGAATAACCTGTGAAAGGGTATAACCTCTGGCTTCCTTCAGAGCGAGGTGTGAGACAGAGAGAGTGTACACCCAAGACAGAAGGCAGTCTATATTATGACCTAATCTTGGAAGTGACATACCAATTTTTCTGCCATATTCTACTGATCACTCAGATCAATCCAGGTATAATGTGAGGTGGGAACACACATGTAAATACCATGAGGTGGGGCTCTCTGTGGCCATCTTGGAGGTTGGTTACCACAGACATTATCTACACTATTGGCAGGTCAATTATTTACTGAGCAGGAATATCCTGTATGTTCAAGGATGTTTAGCATTCCAGCCCACCCCATCTCTGGGCCCCACCACATGGAATGAAAGGACAACCATTGTGGAAACAAGAAATTCCTCCTGATATTTCCAAAATTCTTCCATTGAGAAACAGTATCTGAAACAGGGGCATCTCTTATTTTCAGGAGCTGCTTATTAAAAAGGAGTCTCTCTGAACCTATTAGAAATGCAAGAGAGGTTAATGTGAATTAGTCAGCAGATCCTTATTTAGAGGCAAGCCAGCCAGCTTGAGCTTTCCATGTCAAGGTACATCAGAGTGCTTATAAAGGAAATTCTTTGTGACAGCAGGAATGTCTAATTATGTGCATAGCTCACTGAATTTTTAATGGAATATCCTATACATGAAGGACTGAAAGATATACTCCTATTTAACAATGTTTGTGTCTACTTTCCCACTGTTCTTCATCAAGCAGCATTAGTGTGGAGACCTTCAGTTCCACCTACTGTAACAAAGCTGTAATTACTAAATCAATAAGTCCTTAGCCTGTTCAAATTCTATTTACAAATGCCTTTACCACTATAGTGTCTACAGACTTCAAATTATTCTTCATTTTGTAAACAAATAAAAGATCAGAGATTAAATTTGTTTTCCTGACAGAATGGTGAAATGAAAAATCAATTATTTCACATTTATTGTGCAAGTATATTCTTAATCTTTATCATAGGTTTGCTTGTCAAACTGTCAAAGAGCATGATCACTCTTTTTTATTCATCCCTTTATTTATTCATTTATTCAGAACTGAATGGATTTATTGAGAACATTATTTTAAAAAACATATGTTGATGTCAACTAGGTTATAGGGGTGAATCTGATCTGGGTTCTACCTTCAGAATGTCTACACTCTTATAAAGAATGTCCATAATTTGTGGTCATTACAGGGGAATTCATGATTTATTTTTACTAAAAGATTCACTCAGTTAGAATTTAAATAACAATTGTGCCCAGATACTATAGCACCCTGAAAGTCCAAACAGACATAAAACTGGACATTTCCTTGGAGTTTTAAATATTCTAGTATGTTAAATGAAGAAATTAGCAATTTGCTAATATTGGATAAACAAGGCCTATGAGACCAAATTAGATGTCTTGCTTTCAGCAGATGTTCTCTATGGCATCAAGTTGGTTTAAAATTATGTTATTTAAAAACAGATCTTTGCATGAGATGGCAGTTCAGTGGCATGCTAGGACCAGTAGATACTGGGTCATAAGAGCTAGTTGCTAAATTTTTAAGAATTCTGTAAGTTGGTTAACCATGCTTTCATAGCCTGAAACCAACAGTGGTGGGAGTATTTATATCATGGAAATTGATGAATGGTACAAATCAGCAATCTTCAAAATTCTCCATGAAGAGATGGTCATTAAACAGATGCCAAAACATCCCTGCAGCAATGCATCTAGTCTTAAGGGTGTGAGCAAATAAGACAGAACCATTCTAGTATCACACTCAGTATCAGCTCACTTTCTTGAGTTGCATGGCCAAGTCATAATCCTGGCCAGCCAAAAGGATAATAGTCTTCAGTCCAGGAGAACAAAGCATTCTAACATTCTCCGGATTATATACTGAAGGTATACAACACTCTAAAAATTCAATCTGGGCTTTTAAAAAAGAGAATTCTCAATTAAAAATTCTCCTCCTTGAGTCTCATACTCCACTCCATATCCATGAAGATTAAAAAAAAGACAAATTTCAGAGATAAATATTTGTGCAGATCAAATTCTCCCATGTCTCTTTTAGCTAAATAGTAAGGGCTATTATTGGGCTTTCCAGGTGGCACTAGTGGTAAAGACTGCTTGCCAACGCAGGAGACATAAGAGATGTGGTTTTGATCCCTGGGTAGGGAAGATCCCCTGGAGGAGGGCATGGAGCCCAGCGGGCTACAGTCCACAGGGTCGCAGAGAGTCAACACAACTGAAGCAATTTAGCACGCACATGCCCAAGGGGTGTTATTATTGCTGTATTTGGGGCTCAAAATATTAGAGAACAAGATGCTATTGTCATAAAGCACATAGTTTTATGACTATTTTATTAAAACAAGTTAGTGGGCCCCTGAGCGAACTTATGTCTTATGTCAGGCAGTTATAAAATGTAAGTTTATGAATCTGCACTTACTCAAAACTATCTCATGTATTTATTTCTCTGAGAATCAATAACACTATTTTCCTCGTATACTTTGAAAATAAAGCAAGAAAAATAAAGCATTTGCTAAAAACTATGTTACTATGATTTTTTAAAAATTTATTATTAATACACAGGGGTCAGAAAATTTCAGTTCATGGTTCCCAGAGTGAAAATATCCCTGGTAAGCTACATATAGTATATATAAAAATACATATAAGTTACAGTACATATGCAGTGCCAAAAAGCTCCATCTGTGCACAGGCGCTGAGTTACAGTTGCTGGGGGAATTATAAGTTCCTAATTTACTTACTTTTATGTCTTTCAGAATTTTACTATGCTGAAGACTTTTGCATCTTAAACGTAATTTTTTTTAATATTGGACATTTTATATATCATAGAGAATACCTCTGTAAGCTTTTAAAGAAAATTTGTTGTTGTTGTTTAGTAACTCAGTCGTGTCTGACTCTTTGTCTCTTTGTGACTCCATGGACTGCAGCATGCCAGGCTTCCCTGTCCATCACCAACTCCCAGAGTTTACCCAGACTCACATCCATCGAGTTGATGATGCCATCCAACCATCTCATCCTCTGTTGTCCCCTTCCCCTCCCACCTTCAGTCTTTCCCAGCATGAGGGTCTTTTGCAATGAGTCAGTTCTCCGCATCAGGGGGCCAAAGTATTGGAGCTTCAGCTTTAGCATTAGTCTTTCCAATGAATATTCAGGACTGGTTTTCTTTAGGATGGACTGGTCGGATCTCCTTGCAGTCCAAGGGACTCTCAGAGTCTTCTCCACCGCAGATCAAAAGCATCAATTCTTCGGTGCTCAGCTTTCTTTATAGTCCAACTCTCACATCTATACATGACCACTGGAAAAACCATAGCTTTGACTAGACGAAGCTATGTTGGCAAAGTGATATCTCTGCTTTTTAATATGCTAAGTTTTTACAGCTTTTCTTCCAAGGAGCAAGTGTGTTTTAAATTCATGGCTGCAGTCACCATCTGCAGTGATTTTGGAGCCCAAGAAAATAAAGTATGTCACTGTTTCCATTGCTTCCCCATCTGTTTGCCAAGTGATAGAACTGGATGCTAGGATCTTTGTTTTTTGATTACGAACCCCTAAGTTCTGACTCAAGAGAAGTGGATGACCAGAGATGAGACACATAATAGGAAAACCAAGATATTGGACATCTTACCCATTTCTTACCCCAAAGATTTCAGAACTTTATTTCACTTTAAATACAGTATACATAATGTGGATTTGCACCCAGAACCTAATTAACCTCTTTCATTCCAGCTAGTAACAGAGTCCTTCAATGTATAACTGTCATTTCAATTGTATACAACTGTACTACAATTGTATATTGTACAATATTGTTTACATACAATATTGTTTCCTCTAAGTATTGTTATGTTCCATCAAAACCATCACACTGAACACACTGCACACTGAAGTGTTTCTCTATGTGATTGTCACCCCTCCCCCCATACACACTGCTGTTTAGGTCCTTCTAAATAAATGATCTTGATAATTTATGCTTGTATATTTAGCATCTAATAGTCCCTGATATTAAGTTCTTAATGACTACTTTTAAATTGTCAGTGTGTATTCCAGAAAAAATGTCATTTCTTTCTATATAGAAATGTCTAATGACACCCCTTATGGCAGAAAGTGAAGAGCAACTAAAAAGTCTCTTGATGAAAGTGAAAGAGGAGAGTGAAAAAGTTGGCTTAAAGCTCCACATTCAGAAAACTAAGATCATGGCATCTGGTCCCATCACTTCTTGGGAAATAGATGGGGAAACAGTGGAAACAGTGTCAGACTTTATTTTTTGGGGCTCCAAAATCACTGCAGATGTTGACTGTAGCCATGAAATTAAAAGACGCTTACTCCTTGGAAGGAAAGTTATAACCAACCTAGATAGCATATTAAAAAGCGGAGACATTACTTTGTCAACAAAGGTTCATCTACTCAGGGCTATGGTTTTTCCAATGGTCATGTATGGATGTGAGAGTTGGACTATAAAGAAAGCTGAACACTGAAGAATTGATGCTTTTGAACTGTGGTGTTGGGGAAGACTCTTGAGAATCCCTTGGACTGCAAGGAGATCCAACCACTCCATCCTAAAGGAGATCAGTCCTGGGTGTTCATTGGAAGGACTGATGCTGAAGCTGAAACTCCAATACTTTGGCCACTTGATGCGAAGAGCTGACTCATTTGAAAAGACCCTGATGCTGGGAGGGATTGGGGGCAGGAGAAGAAGGGGACAACAGAGGATGAGATGGCTGGATGGCATCACCAACTCAATGGACATGGGTTTGGGGGAACTCTGGGAGTTGGTGATGGACAGGGAAGCCTGGTGTGCTGTGATTCATGGGGTCGCAAAGAGTCGGACACAACTGAGCAACTGAACTGAACTGAATGAGTTTGTATGGAAAAAGATACCTGCAGAAAAATTCACGTATGTATTATATTAATATTGAATGCAATGAATTGAGAGAGTAGCACTAAAACATATAAATTACCATATGTAAAATAAATAGCTAGTGCTCTATAACACAGGGAGCTCAGCTCAATGTTCTGTGGCAAGCTAGAGGGGTGGGATGAGGGGCAGCAGGAGCAAGATTCAAGAAGGAGGGGACATATGTATATTTAAGACTGATTCACATTGTACAGCAGAAATCAATATGGTAAAGCAATCATCCTCCAGTTAAAAATAACTTAACAAAAAATTTAAAAAAAAATAAAAGGGTATATACTGTACATTTTCCTTCAACAGTGCATGTTTCTAATTGGTCAAGTGCCAAAGCTATCTACAGATTTGAAAAACAGAAAAACAAAATAATTAAGGTATGGGCTTTACTGAATTTAATGAGGTAGTAAACAAGAAAATGAGTTTCAAACATCTTTAGTGATTCCTCATCTTATTAGCTTCTATTGTGAGATAATTACACACACACACACAAAATCCATGTTAATAAATTTTACTGAACAACGAATAAAATTACAGGAGCCATCAGAGTTTACATAATGCTCCTGGTTTGCAATTTAGCTCATTATGTTTCAACATAATTGTATTACTACTTACTGTACTTCACTAAACTAAAAATCTTTAGGTGGTCTCTGTGGCCTTTCTTTTCAGTGTGTTGATCAGCACAATCTCACTTTCTATATTTGGTCTGTAGACAAAATAATGTTTTAGTTTGTGCTGTGACTTTACATCTAGATTTTTAACAGATTTTGGTGAGTTTAGAAAGACTACATGGAGAAGATTGAGAATAGAAATCTTTCAGGGACACTGATGATTGTTTTTTTTCTGGTCAAGGCTAAATTGGCCAACACTTGTGTCTCTTTGTGTGGGCCAAAACCATCTAAAACTGTTTCTCAAAACTCCTTGGACAATTGTAAGTTTTGGAAGTCTATTTTCAAAAGTAAATATATATATACATACATATATATATATATAAATGTATTATTTAAAACAATGTCAGTAATGTTTATTTTTAATAAAACTATTAACTTACTCAAATTACTTGAAAATATATCACAGTCAAGAAAATATAATCGATACTAGGAAAATACCTAGGACCCAATTTTGTTACATCTTAGTCACATGTATGTTGAGTATATAATAATTAAGACAATAATTTCAAATATCGCAGACATTTCTAGGTGAGTTCCTAGTGGAGAGAGGCCTACCCTCAGTTCTTGCTTCAAAGCAACAATACCTTTATGTAATTTAAAAATTCCAGAACATTTTGTAGGAATTTTCTAAAACACATACATACATACACCCACACAGTATACATATGTGTGCGTATACATATGCACAGATGTATATATGCACACACACTTAAGAAAGGAAATGAGTGATATGCATTCTTAAATTTTATATATTTTTAAGCTCTCCATGTTTTTTGGCAAAACTTAAAAAAAACTTTAAATTTTCTATGTCAATGTGTGGGATCAGACATACGGACAACCCAAAGCCTATTTTAAGTTTTTCCAGTAGTTTATTTGATAATTCCATATTCTATATTAATATTAATTGGATTTTCCATTTTGTGCATGAACATTGTCTGGGAGCCAGGAAACAACTGGGAAACATGTGAAATATGATATGAATTGAAATGGCACCACTTTTAACATTATACATGGATAACCCAAAATCAGCAGCATTTATTTACTTTCTAGTATGTGCAAGGTTTATTCTCCAACAAAACACGACCAAGATGTTCCAGTGTTTGTAAGAAGCACCATTTCTTTATTTATTCTCTGCACATACTGTGGGTTATCTTTCTAAGGGAAGACTACATATCTATCCATATTGTTCTCCCAATTTCATGAGGCAAGAGCAACCACAACCTTGTCATTGGTCTATAAGCATACTGCTTGTTATCAAACTGTTTGCTAAGAATTTATAGGTAAGCCAGCTGCCAGACACCTGCAGAACTTGGGAGTCAATGGATAGTTAGAATCAGACACATTACTTCCTGTTATGGACATACAGCCACTGGTCTAGTGGGAAGCTAAGTTTTACATGAAACTTATCCTGCTGGGGAAGCAGATTCCTAATCCCAAGTATCTTGCCAATGGGCTAAATCAGAGTGAGATGTAAAGGTCACTTCCAATCTACAGTTTTCACTACAACAAATTCCCTTATGCTTAGCACTTATCAAATGAGAAATTCATCTGGGTAATTCTGTCCATATATGAGGTAGAAAAGAAAGAGTGATTCTTGAAGAGCGATTATTTGCACCACATTTTTGGGAGTTCAGAAGTATAATCTATAGATAATCGATTTTTTTTTAACCCTTCTTAGGGGAAGATTTGTAAGTGGTGTCTCTGTTGTAAAACGGCAGTAGACCTATTAAGCCTGCTAAAGCTGTCTACCTTCATGGAGGAAGGGTAAAACTGCTCCTGATTTGACCTCAACTTATACTTATGAACCCATAAATTGTACCCCAGTGATTAAAAACTACAAGGGATATTAAAGAGCACCCCCCAGAAAATACCATATGACTAGCCGGACTGAATAATGTACCACAGTTTCTTTTTTTAAATCAGGTAGATATACAATATCACAATGTCTGAGAAAGAATTAAGTTTTGATCAAATGATACTTCCTTGGTTGGAGTAGTTACAAGAGGCTTGCTGTTGGCTTGTTTCTTGCCATACACCTGAGTGAGGCCTAATGTAAGTCATTAATAACAGAAAGGTTAAGCAAGTTCTCTTATTTTACAATCAAGTATTATAGAGGCTAATCTGGAAAAGGAAGCCATGTCTAACACATGTTAAACTAGTGACTTAATTCAAAATGCAATATTCCTAAGCAGACTACAGCCTGCTTTGCTAGGAAAACCTCTCTTGTTAGAGAGAGAAATAGACCAGACTTCTAGGGACTTTTAAGAGTACTCATAGGTACAGAAAGCTAATACTTTAAAATAAAAACACAGCCCTGAGAGAATGCCATAAAGCATTTCCAGGATGTGATAAATTTTGATAGATAATGGGGAAAGAAAGAGAGCAATAATTTGGGAAATGTTTTTAGGAGATAGACGAAGAAGGAAAATACAGCATCTTGAAGATAGTAAGCAAAGGTTATGTTCTCCTATGGAGGGGTACGTACTTTCCATTACAGAACACGGCACCACTGTGGTTACTAGCATCTCCAGCCGCTGAGCAGCTATATTTCCCGAGCAAATTCAGTATGTAATTGATACAACAAATCCTGACAACTGGGCACCAAGTGGTTTATTTATTCACTGTCACAGATATTCAGAGAATTTTCATGGTCATCTCATAAAAGGGATTTCACTGTAAAACTGCATAGCATAGTAAGAAATTTTATTTGTTAGTATTTTCAATCCTCTGTGAGTAGGAGGCTGCAGAGTTTGAAAAAGAATAGACCACACGATCACCCTCATTTTGGACACCAGTTGCAAGTTCAAGGATCTCCCAAAACCTCAGGGTCAATAATTTGCTAGAAGGACTCACAGAACTCACTGAGAGCTATTCTACTTGTAGTTACCGTTTACTGAAAGGAAAAGAAACCGGTTAAAACCAGCCACAAGAAGGGATGTATGGGACAGAGTCTAGGGAAGTTTCATTGTGGAGTTCCCTGTTTCCCTCTCACCATGAAGCCCTATATCCCCAGCATTGGTTTGTAACAACATGCATGGAGGATTTGCAAGCAGGGAAGTTCTCCTGAGTCTTGTTGTCCGGAGTCCTTACTGGGGCTTGATCATGTAAACCGGCTGGCTGGCTGACTTCAGTCTCTAAGGCCTCTGAAATCAGAGCTGATAACCACGTGAACTAATACATTCACTCCACCTATTTCACATTGTTACATCCGGTAGAATCAAGGCTCCCAGATAGCCAAAGACTTTTCTCAGGGGTTAGAGATTACCTCACAGGAACCAAACAAAAAGACTGGACCCCTCTGTTTGGATAAAGCTGACGTATTACCAGGAGGACATGATCATACAGGTTTGTTTTTGGCATTAACTGGATAATGTTCTCATTAGAACGTATTATTATGATGGTATACCCAACCAGTTGACAGTAAGGCAGAATTATTTTCTCTTATGTTTTCAATTAAAAGCTAATTATGACAAACCTGTGCTTTAAAAGTTTAAGAACACCTCTCTCAGGGAGTGAAAAAGAGTAGTGGTGGATGAAGGAAGAGTTAATCAGTTAAAGTCATACTGGCAACAAAACTATGGACCCAAACAAAGGTGGGTAGAGGAAAATTCCGAACTGAGTGTTAACCAGATTCAGTTAACTTTTTTTTTTTTTAAACGTTCTCCAACAAGGAAAAATTCTGAAAACTGTTTCAGACATCCATTCCAATATTTAGTAACACTCATATGGTATCAACTTTTGGGTAGTTCTACTATCATGTAAGATATATTCTTATTTAGACTTTGTAGAAACTATAAAATCTTTTAGTATTGTCCATATAATTCTCGTTAGTTTTATCATTATACCTCATTTTCCTAAAGACAATTACAAAATTCTTAGCTCTTTTAAATTTTCATATTCAAGATAAATAAATTATAGAAAATGTATAGCTTCAAAAACCCAGTGTCTCATTGTTTTTCAAACAAAATATTCTTTGCAGGAAAAAAAATGGAGGAATGGATTTATTCTCCAAGAGAAAAAAGAAAAATATCACTATGTTTTGTCTAATCATTATATTTTGGATTTAAATTAAGTAATATGGGAAGAATGGCTAAGATTAGATCATATAGGAACATTTCAGTTATACTGTTCTAGGGAACTAAATTCAAATTTAAACTCAATTTTCATAATAAATGACTTTTTTATTCCATGTAACTCTTGGGGAAATTTTTGTACTCTCATTCTTAAACCTGTTAATCTGTCCTAATATGATTATTTTTGGCCACTCTGAGCTGCTGAAATAATTTATTATTTTGTAGGTGTGTGTGTACTGTACCACTTACCATTAGAAGAAACATTTTAATGTCCTTATGCAATTACCGGGTAGCTAAACACTAAAGGCAGAAGCATGTGCATTTCCATCCCCACCCTGGATGTTTTGTGGATGTAATTAACTTGGAAATCTGTTAGATGTACCCTTTAGTAATCATGCAATCAAGCAGGCGTTTATACACAGGAATACCGATACCATGATATTGTGAGTCTTACATTTACAAACTTGTCTGAACTCATTTTTAGGAAAACGGTCATCTTAAAACCATGGTCTAACAAGTGTGGTCATTCATTAGACAGACCTAAGATTTATTTAACTTGAGCTACCTAGAAACTGGGGGAGATTTCAGAGAAAGGTATGAGCATTGAATCAGTAAGATTGCTCCCCAGACAGTGATTAGGTGAGATTTCTACAGTGCACAGTGATGGAGCACATTGTAAAGAAGTTCGGGCACAGTTAGGTGCAAGGAGCCGTGCTAGTCACGGCCGAGTTTATAAGGAGTGATGCTTTCCTTAACCTGTGCCTCAAAGTACAGAATGGAAGACTAAAGCGGGTCCTACTCTTTGTTCATGCTTGAAGACGTCTCTGTAGTATCCAGGTGTAATTTGTTATGTAATAGTTCAGAGCAGGAACCAGAGTGGAAGAGTTTAGACTTAAACACATTTCTTACTCATTAATTTTGTGATACTGGTATATTACTTAATAGATCTGTGTTTCAGTTTCCTCAGCTATAAAAGCTGAATAATTATTGCAACTTACCTCATAGAGTTATGGTAAAACTTGAGTTGAAATATGCAATACTATTGAAATAATGCCTGAAAAAAAGTGACATGGAGTATGTTCAGTGATAGTTAGCTATTATTTCTGTCGTTGTTGCTCTAGGACTTACTTCTGCAGGGTTTTAATTTAGATAGCGCTGCTAAATAACAGAGAGATGATAAAATTCAAAGAAATGGTCAGATTTTTTTTTCATTATTTGATTTGACCAAGAGGGTATTTATAAATAATTATGTATTATACAGATGACCCTTTTATAAAAAGTGCTGAGATATATTCCTAAAATCCTCTATTTATAATTTATTTCCAATTCCCAGCTCTATTATTTTTAGTGAGCTATAACTGACATAGAACTGTGTAAGCTTCAGGCCCACCACATGCTGATTAGACACCTTTATAGACTGCAGTATGAGGACCACCGCAGCTTTAGCTAACACCTCCAACATTTTACATAATTACCATTTCATTTTTGTGGAGATAACATTTAATCTAGTATTACAGCAAACACGAAAGTTTATATATTTTCTCGCCATATAGAACATGTTATATATGTATACACACATAATATATGTAATGTATATATAGAGAAAATATATAAATGCTAGTGTTCATTGAAATACTATATTAAATGGCCTCACCACATTATTAGATATTACATGTAACATATATTATATATGTATATATCTCTATTTATGTATATGTATCTATAGATATCTATATATCTATACTATATTACATATAATATATATTATATATCTATATATCTACATGTAATCTCCTTCATGGATTACTGCCTTATTGTGGCAAAGGGGCTTGAGCAATTCAATGAAGCTATGAGCCAGGTCATACAAGGCCACCCAAGATAGATGGGTCATAGTGGGTAGTTCCGACAAAACATGGTCCACTGGAGGAGGGGATGGCAAACCACAAGAACTCCATGAACTATAAGAAAAGGCAAAAAGATATGACACTGAAAGATGAGTCCCCCCGGTGGGAAGGTGTCCAATATGCTACTGGGGAAGAGCAGAGGGTAATTACTAATAGTTCCAGGAGGAATGAAGCAGCTGGGCCAAAGCAGAAACAAAGCTCCATGTGGATGTGTCTGGTGATGAAAGTAAAATCCAGTGCTATAAAGAACAAAACTGCATAGGAACATGCAATGTTAGGTACATGAATCAAAATTAGCTGGACATGGTCAAGCAGGAGATGGCAAAAGTAACATCAACACCTTACGATTCAGTGAACTAAAATGGATGAGAATGGGAGAATGTAATTTAGATGACCACTATATCTACTACTGTGGACAAGAATCCCTCAGAAGAAATGGAGTAGCCCTCATAATCAACAAAAAGAGTTCTAAATGCAGTACTTGGGTGCAACCTCAAAAATGACAAAATGATCTTGGTTCATTTCCAAGGCAAACCAGTCAACATCACAGTAATCCAAGTCTATGCTCCAACCACTAATGCCGAAGAAGGTGAAGTTGATCAGTTCTAAGAAGACGTACAAGACGTCATAGAATTAACACCAAAAAACAAAGATATCCTTTTCATCATAGGAGACTGGTATGAAAAGTAGGAAATCAAGTCAAGAGATACCTGGAGTAACAGGTAAGTTTGGCCTTGGAGTACAAAATGAAACAGAACAAAGGCTAACAGAAATCTGCCAAGAAACTGGTCAGATCATTAGCTCCTTATATGAAAATTCAGGCTTAAACTAAAGTAAGCAAGGAAAATAACTGGGTTGTCAGGTATAACCTAAATCAATTCCCCTATGATTTTATAGTGGAGGTGATGAATAGGTTCAAGAGATTAGATCTGGTAGACAGAGTGTCTGAAGAACTATGGACAGAGGTTCGTAACATTGTACAGGAGGCACTGACAAAAACCATCCCAAAGAAAAAGAAATGCAAGAAGGCAAAGTGGTTGTATGAGGAGGCTTTACAAATAACCAGGAAAGAAGAGAAGTGAAAAGAAGGGAAAAAGATCTGGGTCAAATTTTTTAATCCTTCTAGGCTTCATTTAATATATTCATATATAATGACACATTACCATGAAACTTGGATTCCTCACCTGTACATTCAAACAAGTTATTTGCTATTATTCTTAAGAGTAATATGCATTACATTCACAATAACTCTATGAGATACTATTTTTATTTGTAATTTACAACTGAGGATGGAACAACAGACTGGGCATGGAACAACAGACTGGTTCCAAATAGGAAAAGGAGTACATCAAGGCTGTATATCGTCACCCTGCTTATTTAACTTATATGCAGAGTACATCATGAGAAACGCTGGGCTGGATGAAGCACAAGCTGGAATCAAGATTGCCAGGAGAAACATCAATAACCTCAGATATGCAGATGACACCACCCTTATGGCAGAAAGTGAAGATGAACTAAAAAGCCTCTTGATGCAAGTGAAAGAGGAGAGTGAAAACGCTGGCTTCAAGCTCAACATTCAGAAAACTAAGGTCATGGCATCTGGTCCCATCACTTCATGGCAAATAGATGGGGAGACAGTGGAAACAGTGACAGACTTTATTTTGGGGGGCTCCAAAATCACTGCAGATGGTGATTGCAGCCATGAAATTAAAAGATGCTTACTCCTTGGAAGGAAAGTTATGACCAACCTAGACAGCATATTAAAAAGTAGAGACATTACATTGCCAACAAAGGTCTGTCTAGTCAAGGCTATGGTTTTTCCAGTAGTCATGTATGGATGTGAGAGTTGGACTAAAGAAAGCTGAGCACTGAAGAATTGATGCTTTTGAACTGTGGTGTTGGAGAAGTCTCTTGAGAGTCTCTTGGACTGCAAGGAGATCCAACCAGTCCATCCAGAGGAGATCAGCCCTGAGTGTTCATTAGAAGGACTGATGCTGAAGCTGAAACTCCAATACTTTGGCCATCTGATGCAAAGAGCTGACTCATCTGAAAAGACCCTGATGGTGGGAAAGACTGAAGGCGGGAGGAAAAGGGGACGACAGAGGATGAGATGGTTGGATGGCATCACCAACTCAATGGACATGGAGTTTGGGGAGTTGGTGATGGACAGGGTGGCCTGGCGTGCTGTAGTGCATGGGGTCGCAAATAGTCAGACACAACTGAGCGACTGAACTGAACTACAACTCAGGAAATTTAGGCTGAATGAGGTTGGATAAAGTTTTCAAGATTATACAAACAGAAGAGGTGGAGCTGAGCTGAGGGTTTCTGTGTTACAGTAGCAGACAAACATACACAACTCTAATTCAAGATTTTTAAACTGAAGCTTAGATTTTTATATATAGGCTAAAGAATGCCTGCCAAAGTATTACTCTCTGCTGTTCAGAATGAAAATCATGTCAGGTATTGTAGTTAAAGTGTAAAGAACCCTTCCGCTTTGAGCTTGTCATGTTGTGAGGAGGCTCAAACTAGCCCAGCTAAGAGCCCTCATGGAGAAATCCAGATACAACATGAAGGGGGAGAGAGAGAGACAGAGAGATGTCCAGCCAGCCTGAGTTCTTCAGTTCTTAGCTGTCCCAGCTGTAGCTGGTGTTTGACCATAACTCTTACTATATTCCTGATCCACCAAAACCATGAGAAACACTAAAATGACCGTTTCAAGCTACCAACTTTGGTGGCAACGTATTATCTCATGTTTGCCAGGAAATAATGTAACTTAGCACCTATTTGTAACACATAAGAAGAGATTTTATTGCATCATTTGCCCAGAAATCGGTCTGGCTGTTTTCCGTCTTTTGGGTTTTGTATTTTGCTGACCACTTGCAGCTTATTTTCCACTTGGTGCAACGCACATAGTTAGGGAGCGTCAATAAGGCTTGCTTGTGGCTTACATAGCAACGAATGGGGTTCTCTCAACTTCCTGGTTGGTGTTTTGATGCTTTGATGTAAAAGAACCCAACTGCTTTTACTTGCTGCCGTCTCCCTGACCTGTAGGCTGAGGCGGGCAGGCTGGAAAGGGGAGAGAAGCGTTCTGACCACCCCATCACCTCTGGAAGCCTGGCGCCTGGCAGTTGCCACACAGCACAGGGCTGGTGATGGCCTTACCCGCTGAGCCACCAGGCTGCTTCCTCATGACTTTCTGAACTAAATCACAAGAGATGATGATGCTAGAGTCATGGGGAGATTCTGAGTTCTATGGGAACTGCAACACCAAGGCCGTGAATGGGAGTGTGGACTTGCTGAAAATGAAGCTTGCCTACAGGTACTAGTCGCCTAGGGATCTCACGCAGCACAGGACGGACACTTGAAAATAAGTCTAGATACTAAATCTAGTTTCATTAAAATCTAGCGACATTTGAATGCAGGCTCATTAGAATTGTCTAGGTTTCTATTATCAAAAAAAGCAAGGCAATTTGGTCATTCGTAAGTATTAGGCTCTTTTGGGGAAAATCTTCTCATAGGCAGCATAAATGTATGGATCACTGGTTATCAACAGAAGTTTTGTGAAGAATGATTGTGAATATTAAAACTTATTTTACATTGATGAAATAGGGGAAAATTAATACTTATGGATTCACTATAAACATTGAATATATAGTCATTTGCTCATGAATAAGGCCTAAAGACACCTTCTACCCAACTGCATACATCTAGCCCAACAGCACACTAGGTGGGATTCTCAAGAAGTTCTGGCTTACTTTTGAACAATTCTGTTTCATTGGCATTGACCTTCAAATGGAATACTTAAATCTTAACATTAAAATAAGCCTCAGTGAAACTTTAAGAGAAGGTGCTTTGGGAGCTTCTTAGAAGGGGACGAGAGAACTCTGGGACATCAAACTCACAAAACAGTGACTTTTTCTATATCCTTTTAGGATGCTGCCTATCAAAGATACCTGGTGTAAGAGCTATGGTTGTCTTACCTTAAAACTGCAATACCAGATAACAAGTCAATTCTTAACATATACCAAACCAAAAGTTAAATCTAAAGATTTAAATTAAAAATATCAGCAGTAAATATTGGAGGCATCTTTTATATTTGTGGTATCATTATGGACTTATGTCAGATTATTAATTCAGTATGTAGCCGTCTACTGCAATCATTATTCTTATTTTGATGACTATTACAATCTGACTAGTATGAGCCCTTTCAACCTGGTTCCTGACTTTCTTAACACAACTGCATTAAAATGCTTTCTGCTAAAATGCTATCATTACCTGCATCTTTCCTGCTCCAAACATGAAATCAACCATTACCTCAAGGAGGAAGTCATGGTCTCTTTCAGTTGCAAATGATAACTTGGGCAAAAAAGACATTATATCAGGTTTACTCTGGTATGATGACATCTTAACTAGTGATCTTACTAAACAGAACTAGAAAGAGTCACATTATTTTAAAATCATTAGTGAAGTGTTCTTGGCTTGGAAGAACCAGTATTGTCAAAATGACTATACTACCCAAGTTCTGGGTGGCTCAGTGGTAAAGGCAATGCAGCCTGACGATGCAGGCTCAATTCCTGGGTCAGGAAGATCCCCTCAGAGGAGGAAATAGAAACCCATTTCAGTATTCCGCCTGGGAAATCCCGTGGGCAGAGGAGCCTGGCAGGCTACTGTCCATAGGGTTGCAAAGAGTCGGACATGGCTATGACTGAGCACACGGGCACACTCAAGACAGCTTACAGATTCAATGCAATCCTGATCAAATTATCACTGGCCCTGTTCACAGAAATCAGGCCCCCTAATTTTAGACTATATTACAAAGCTACAGTCATCAAAACAGTATAGTACTTGCACAAAAACATAAATACACATCAGTGGAGCAGGATAAACCCAGGATATGCCCAGAAATAAACCCATGAGCCTATGGCCAATTAGTCTATGACAAAAAAGCAAGAATATACAATGGAGAAAAGACAATCTCTTCAATAAGTGATGCTGGGAAAACTGGACATCTTCATTTACAACAGCAAAATTTTAAATATTCTCTAATACCATAAACAAAAATAAACTCAAAATGAATTAAATACCTAAATGTAAGGCCTGATATTATAACCCTGTTAGAGGAAAACATAGGCAGAACACACTTTGACATAAATTGCAGCAATATTTTTTGGCTCTGTCTCCTAGAGTAATGAAAACAAAAGCAAAAACAAACAAATGAGGCTAATTAAACTTCAATGTTTTAGTACAGCATAGGAAATCAACAAAATGAAAATACAACCTATAATACTGGATGAGAAAACATCTGCAAGTGATGCTATGAACAATGGATTAATCTCCAAAATACACAAACAGCTCATACAGATCAATATAAAAACAAGCAAATCAAAAAACAGGCAGAAGATTTAAACAGACATTTCTCTGAGGAAGACATGGACAAGAGGCACGTGAAAAGATGTTCAATGTTGCTAAGTATTAGAGAAATAGAAATCAAAACTATAATGAGGTATCACCTTACACTGGTCAGAATAGCCATTATTAAAAGTCTAAAGAAAGTAATTTCTGGAGACGGTGTAAGTAAGAGGGAATCCACTTATATTGTGGTAGAAATGTAAATTGGTGCAGCCACTATGGAGAATAGCATGGAGGTTCCTTAAAAAATTAAACATAGAGCTACCACATGATCCTGTAATCCCACTACTAGCAATATATCTGGTGAAAACCATCATTTGAAAAGATACACGCACGCCAATATTCACTGCAGCACTGGTGACAGTAGCCAAGACATGGAAGAAACCTAACTGTCCATCGACAGAACAACGGATGCAGAAGATGTAGTATATACACATATGATGGAATGATACTCAGTCATAAAGAAGAATGAAATAACGACGTCTGCAGCAACATGGATGTACCTAGAAATTGTAGGTCAGAGAAGGACAAATGTCGTAAAATATCACATATATGTGGAACCTAAAAAAATGATGCAAATGAACATACTTATACATATGTATGTATAACTAAATCTCTTTGCTATACACCTGAAACATTATTGTAAATCAACTATACTTCAATTAAAAAAAAGATTTAAAAATTCATGAGTGAATGACAGTGTTTTCAATTTTGTCCTAACATGACCATGATAGCAATCCTTCTCTATTTCTTTGATGTTACAGTTTACCTTAATTTCTAATATAAGGAAAATCTTGATTTGTAATGGTAATATAATTTCTGATTTGCTTTCTTCAATGTTCTAAACTTAATTTTAAACAACACCAAGCGTATTGCTAGTATAACTATTTAATATAATTCAATATTTTATTATGAAAATCTACCCTCATGATAATTAGTCCTCCTAGAATGTGTCATCCAAGCCCTGTGTCCTTATTCTTTGTTCTGTATGTTTATATGTCAAATTATAGTTTCTTTCATTGTTTACTTCATTATTAGTTCAAGAGCAGAATGTCACAAGTTATAGTTTTAAGAGGAAGGCTTTTTCTCTGAGATGGTCTTTTTGTGTAGGCAATTTTAAACATACATGAAGATGTTTGGGCAGATGGGTGGGTCAGCCCTACCAGTTTGTTTTGAGATGATGGGAAAATTCACACGAGTTAATATCCAAAGTCCTCTGCAAAGTGTTTCATTTCAGTGACTTAACAATGGTCATTTAATATTAATAAGAGCAATAAGGATTTTTTCAAGGGCACAGAACTGTTTGAAAATTAATATTTCTATTTGGGGATTCTTGCCCTAGGAAGGAAAAATTGATTTGACAATATAAGGCAAAACAAGAATTGATTGAATGTCCCTGTTCAAGGTACTATTTTGTCATTAGGTAAACTAGACTTGATTGAATACATTAATCAAGCTATGTGTTTCAAAATTTTTAGATTTGTTTTTCATCATATGATATCACAATGTGGAAACATGGTATATTTAGAGTTCTAAATTTTTAAATAATTGTGCAGAGTCATTGGTACTAAAATGGGAGGAGCTGAGGAAACTATAAATCTTATTAACAGCAACAACAAAACATAGGCAATAGCATTATCTAATGATATAGCTATTTTACTGTATTTACGTCTGGTTCCTTTCTTCTGTCCATCAGTTCTGTGTCCTCCATTCCCCCATCCCCCCACTTTATTCTTATTTCCTCTCAGAATTAAATAGAAATGTTTCTCAAGGAATAAACAAAGTTTCTCCTTTTCTGACAGAGACAGTTTGGGAAGGGAGGAAAAGCTTTAGATTCTCATTCTCAATATCTCACCTACTACTTTAAAGTATTTAAACATTTTTCCTAACAAAGCCCCCCTCCTTTTTTTTTCCTCAAGAGGATTTCTGCTTCCCTATATTATGTAACATTTTCTACAACTTTGGAAAGTTGACTTTATGATGCTAATTATCAGAAAAGAAAGTGAAAGTGTTAGTTGCTCAGTCACGTCTGACTTTTTGAGCCCATGGACGGTAGCTTGCCAGGCTTCTCTGTCCATGGAATTCTCCAGGCAAGAATACTGGAATGGGTTGAAATTCCCTTCTCCAGGAGATCTTCCCAACCCAGGAATCGAACCCAGGCCTCCTGCATTGCAGGCAGATTCTTTACCATCTGAGGCACTAGGGAAGCCAGAAGAAGCAAAATAGGGTTAATTTTCCAAGTTTTCATAGTTGACTGAAACATAAAAAAGAAACTAGGTAAAGTATTTCTAACATTTTGTATTATCCTGAAATTTCCTTGTCTTCCTTTATTATTCTTTTAGAAGAGTACTCCTTTTTATGAAGTAGAAGAAATGATTAAATATGTACTTGACATAATATAAAAATAATAACTACCATTTATCAAATACTTAGTGTATGTCAAATGCTGTGTAGAGCACTTTACATCTATTACCTCGTTTAAGTTGACAACAACTCTTATAAGATATATATTATTATTATTCCCCTTTGACATTTACATTTATTCTCCCTGTGGAAGAGTCTGAGTCTTACAGAGAAGGAGTAATCTGCCAGAGGTTGAGCCTAATACACTTCCATGCTACGACAGTTCGAATCAATTTTGTCTGCACATTAATCTGAGATCACAACCTAATACTAATATGTCACAGTTGAACCTTGGTTGACTGACACAAAAATCTGGGTTGGTTTGTAAAAGATAAAAAGATATTTTCTTAAATGTATTTTGAGTTTTACCTACCTACCAACACAGTAGGTTTGCAATATATATTTTATATTTAATAAATAAAAGAATAATGTGTTGTATAAATGTCTCAAGCATCTAAAATGGTCTCACATATTCAAACCATGGTACTGCATAAAATATTAGGCTTTCCTTTTCTAAGTGGAAAAACAGATCATTTAAAAACTTTACTGTGCCTCATTTTGTTTCCTTGCACCTTTATTCTCCCAGGGGCTATAAGATATGGAAACTGGTCCTTTGTGAAAGTCTAAACTAGGGGAGGCACAAACTATCACTCAGTACAAAAAGAAATAATAAATTTTCCATCAAACACAGTAATTAACGCACTCAACCCATCCAATGTACCTCTCTGTTCACGTGTAAATTATCAGTGTTGTTATTTAGCCGCTAAGTTGCCTCTGAATCTTTTGTGACCCCATGGACTGTAGCCTGCTAGGTTCTTCAGTCCATGGGATTTTCCAGGCAAGGACACTGGAGTGGGTTAGCCATTTCCTTCTCCAGGAGATCTTCCAGACCCAGGGATCCAAACTGCATCACCTGTATTGCAGGTGGCTTCTTTACCACTGAGCCACCAGGGAAGCCAATATCATAATACTACCTAAATGAGGTAGAGAAATTTTAGTTTAAGCATTTCATATATTTTACTAAATTTCTATAATCAAGTGAGGTAGACAGAGGGCTACCTGTCTATCTCAGGTAGACGGTTTTTCTTTACAGATATAGAGAAGCTGAGGATCATGGAATTATCAGCAACTTGTTTACCTACAATTCAAACATAGCATCTTTCTTTTACTCTTCCTCCTCTCCTTTTTCTCCCCTCCTCCTCTTCCTCTTCCCCTTTTTACTTCTCTTTTTTATTAACAGTTACTAGACCAGGAACGGGATTACTGCCGTCACCCCAGACATCACTGACAGCTGACCAAATTTGGTGGGTACGAAATACAGCTTCCTTCCATTTTTTTACTGAACCATAAACAATGCAAAGATGGGGCTCATCTTCCATTCACTACAGAGCCATCTGCACTTCTCACAGTACACAGCATGAAATAGCTTTACAAACATAAGTCAGTTAGTTGAAGGAAAGAATGAATTGTGCCTATTTGAAAAGTATCCCTAATATCGTCACATAACAGTGGTGTGGTGTGTAATTAGTGCGCACCTGTTACTGAAATACAGACTGATTTTTTTTGGGTAAATTTAGTCATGCCTCTTTCCAACTAACCATGTATATATACAATATTTCAATATTATATATCATATATACTGTGATTTCAATATATATACTTCAAATACATTAACCTCTCCTATAAGTGTTATGAGAAGAAACGAATCCTGTTTTGTGTGTGTGTGCGTGTAGAAGATGCACCACTGTTACGGGATCTGTGGATGCAAGTTTTAAATAACTCAGACTAAGGTAGCAGTAAACGCGTGGGCCTCCAGTGTCCTCCTTTGACTGAGCTTTGCATCATCCAGAGTTGCTTTAGACCATCTCATAGACTCTTTTCTCAGTGCTTTTCAGCCAGTTGTGCAGCAATATAAATTTACAGGCGACAAAATTGGTTAGATGCTATAAAATCCAAACAAAGCAATGGTACTGAGGTTGGGTGAAATGAACATTTTTCTTTGAAACTGAGCAAAGTATGACTTCTAATAATTCACCACAGGCATCACGGGCTCTGCAAGACTAAAATGGTTCAAGAAGCTGAGAAATAATATCTCTTGGTTCTAGCTGTCCAAGTAAAATCAACCTAAACTCGCTTTATTTAGTACTTTTTGGAAGTTTGTAGAGGCTACTTTCAGTAATAAAGCTTAAATACTGGAACAGAAAATTCTACACTCAGCATAGGAAATACTGAGCTTCCCCCCCACCCCTTTCAAAACAAATACAGCTGTGATTCTGTAACTGAGTTCTAAATAGGACAGATTAAATGATCTGCTTTGTGGTGCCCCAGAAGCTTGTAACTTCTTACACGTTTCTTTGCTCCAAAATGCTTCAGCGCACAAGCTCCAGGTAGGACAGCTGAACTTCCTTGCTCAAGATCCAACAAACGCTTAACCCGACCTCTTCCAAAAAGACGTGAGTATTGTAAAAATATTTAGTCATTTTACCCCAAAACACACTATATCCTATATGATCAAAATTTAGATTTCTCTTCAGGACAACTGTGCCAATACGTTTGTGTGGACTGTAGTTATATACAGACTACTGAAAGTGTATATCTATATCTATATATATATATTTAAAAAAGAGCTAAGTTTCCATGTCCCTCCCAACCATCCTTCATTTGTTGATTTTACCTCCTACACAACACTATAAAGCAACTATCTTCCAATTAAACAAAAGAAGAAGAAGAAGTGGTACATGTATACGACAGAATACTACTCAGCCATGAAAAAGAATGGAGTAATTCCATTTGCAGCAACATGGATGGACCTAGAGACTATCAAACTAAGTGAAGTGAGTCAGACAGAGGAAGACAAAGACCAAATGGTATCACTTACATGTGGGATCTAAAATGAACTTATCTGTAAAACAGAAACAGACTCACAAACACAGAAGACAGACTTGTATGGTTGCCAAGTGGGAGGGAGTATGGGGGGAGAGAAGGATTTGGAGTCTGGGATCAGCAGATTCAAAATAGGATGTATGGAATGAATAAACAACAAGGTCCTACTGCATTGCACAGGGAACTATATTCAATGTGCTGTGATAAAGCAAAACAAAAATGTGTGTTTATCTATCTATATACATATATATATGTTTATATATGTATATATATGTATGTATGACTGACTCACTTTGCTTTACACATTGTAAATCAACTATATGTTAAAAATTTTTTTTAAATATTAAAAAACTAAACAGAAAACATACATATACTAAAACATAGTAAATGTATTAACAAATGAAAATCACCAGTAAGTCAAATTTTTTCTATTTGATCCCAGTCTTTGTATAGATTTTTTTTTGCCTAAAATATACTGATTCCACACTTTGTGGAATGAAAAATCCCCTTGATCTTTTTAAATTCAACTAAATTTTAACTTCTGTAAAAATTACATTGACCTTGCCTTGGAATGGAGAGCTTGGATGTATCCCAAGCTACTGTGACAAATTCATTACTGGCAAAGATATAATTCAATTAATATATATTTTTTTCTTTTGACCTCTAATTAATTTAGTGCTAATTAAAGAAAACCACTCTCTCTCTGTCAAATTAAGATAAGGAGATGTCAGACAATTCAGATTCTACTGCTGATAATGAGCATTTTAGAGTTCAGTGAGAACTGGAGATTTAAAGTAGTGACTTCTGTATTAAATATACTAACATTACCAGGGGTTAGGAGCAGGCTATTACTGAAGATTGCAATAAAATAGTTTGAAAAGGAGCATTTCTTTTAATTACAACAATGCTGAGTACCTAGAAGACTCAAGCAGCATAGAAAATAGTCTCTTGGCTATAGAGGGCAACAGTTCTTCAGAGAGTAGATCTTAAAAGTTCTCATCACACATACCAGTTTTTTTCTAACTATGTATGGTGACAGATGTTATTAATAACTAGACTTCTTGTGGTAATCATTTTGCAATATGTACAAACATCAAAACATGATGCTATACAACTGAAAGTAACATAATGTTACATGTCAATTATATCTCAATAAAAGAGTTCTTTGTGAGGCAAATTGAGGAATATATAAAAATGTCCACTTTAATAGTTGTGTATATAAATATTCAAATATTCAAATATATAAAATGCATAAAAATATCTATGTTATGCTAAGGCGCTTCAGTCGTGTCCGACTCTGTGCGACCCCATAGACGGCAGCCCACCAGGCTCCTCCATCCCTGGGACTCTCCAGGCAAGAACACTGGAGTGGGTTGCCATTTCCTTCTCCAAAAATATCTATAGATGTCATAATATACATTAAATAGGACTTATAATAACTAAAATAAAAATGGAAACTATATCATTCTCAGCAAATCCTTTCCATTGTTATAAGTTTCTTGTTTAAAAAAATACACCACATAAATTACACAGAGATACCAAAGTAAAAGCCGCAGTAACAATGACTAAAATGGTGTGAGCAAATTACCAGATTACAGGCATTATGCTAAGTACTATAATTATAATTACTATATATGTTTTATGCATACTATGTAGTATAATTACATGTCATGTTTATATAGTGTGTGCATGTATCTGTGTGTGTGTACATATACATATATATGTAAACACTTGTCAGACCCAAGCTAGTGGTCAGCTGGAGGCTGACTGATTTAATATGGACTCACTCACTGTCACTGCTGTTAGTTGCTACTGGCCTTCATCTGAGTTGACAGACGAGATGGGTCTACATATTCAACAAGCTTATCTAGGCTCATTCCTATGAGGGCAGTTGCAATATTTCCAAGAGCAGGAAGAGGGCAAGCCCCAAAGTACATGCACTTTTCAAGTCTCCTCCTGCTATATGTTTGCTGTTAAGTCTATTGATCCAAGCAAGTTCTTGGATATTCCACAAGTCAATGTAAACTTTGCAAAAATGTCTATTCAATTCCTTTGTCCATGTTTTGGTCCATTTTAAAATCAGACTGTTTTGTTGCTATTGAGATGTAGAAGTTTCTTATATATTTTGAACATTAACTCCTTACAGATATGTGGTTGGCAAATAGTTTCTCCCATTCCACAGGTTGTACTTATATTCTATTGATCGTTTCCTTTGCAGAAGCTTTTAGCTTTTCATAGTTGAGTATGATCTATCATACTTGTCACATATGGTCTTTATTATATTGAGGTATTTTCCTTTTGTATCCAATTTGATGAGCATTTTTATTATAAAATTGTTTAAATTTTATCAAATGTTTTTATGTAGCTACTGAAATGACAATTTTTATTTTTAAATTGTTAATATGGTGTTTCACAGTAATTGATTTCATACAGTGAACCATCCTTCTATTCAAGATTAAAATCCCCTTAATTATGGCATATGATCCTTTTAATGTACTGTTACATTCTGTTTGCTAGTAGTTTGTTGAGTATTTTTGACATCTATGTTTATCAGAGATATTTGCTTATAATTTTCTTCTTATATTGTCTTTGTCTGGCTTTGGTGTTAGGGTAATGCTGGCCTCATAAAATGAGTTTGGAAGTGTTCCCTCCTCATCAATTTTTTGGAAGAGTTTAAGAAAATCAGTATGAATTTTTCTTAGATATCTGATAGAACTCACCACTGAAGCCACCTGGTCCTGAATTTATCTTTGTTGGAGGTTTTATAAGAAGATGCTCAAAATTACTAACCATCAGGTAAATGCAAATCAAAACCACAATATCACCCTACATGTGTTAAGGCGGCTATTATCAAAAAGATCAAAGATAAGAAACGTTGGCCAGGATGTGGAGAAACCAAAATCCTTGTACAGTATTGGCAGGAATGTAAAATGGTCCAGCTGATATTAAAAGCAGCATGGAGATATCTCAGAAAATTAGAATCGGAAATACCTAATTATCCAGAAAATCCATTTCTACCTATATATTCAAAGGAAATGAAAACAGGATCTCAAAGACATCTCCAACTCCCATGTTCACTATACCATTATTCACAATAGACAGGATATAGAAACAAGTCAAATGTCTACTACTAGATGAAAGCATAAAGACTATGTGATATCTACAAACAGTAAACATTTAAATGTAAAAAGAAGGAAATAATGTCATTTGTAATAGCATGAATGTATTTATTAATGTATTTACTTATTTTTCCATAGTTATTTTTCCAGACACTTTGCTAGGCACTACAAATTTGAGTAATAGAGGCTGAGAGCTGACTATGACTCAAATCATGAACTTCTTGTTGCAAAATACAGGCTTAAACTGAAGAAAGTAGGAAAACCACAAGGCCTTTCAGGTATGACCTAAATCAAATCCTTATAACTATATAGTGGAGGTGACAAATAGATTCAAGGGATTAAATCTGGTAGACAGAGTGTCTGAAGAACAATGGATGGAAGTTCATAACCTTGTACAGGAGGCAATGACGAAAACCACCCCAAAGAAAAAGAAATGAAAGAAGGCAAAGTGAGGAGGCTTTACAATAGCTGAGGAAGGAAGGCTTTACAAATAGCTGAGGAAGGAAGAGACGCAAAAGGCAAGGGAGAAAAGGAAAGATATACCCAATTGAAGGCTTCCAGAGATTACAAAGGAGAGGTAAGAAGGCCTTCTTAAATAAATAAATAATGCAAAGAAATAGAGGAAAACAACAGAATAGGTAAGACCAGAAATCTGATAATAAAATTGGAAATATTAAGGGAACATTTTATGCAAGGATGGGATGATAAGTAACAAAAAACTGTAAGGATCTAACAGAAGCAGAAGATAATAAGAAGAGGTGGCAAGAATATGCAAAGAACTGTTCAAAAAATGTCTCAAAGATTTGGATAGCCATGATGGTGTGGCCACTCATCTTGAGCTGGACATCCTGGACTGTGAAGTCAAGAAGGCTTTAGAAAGCATTATTATGAACAAAGCTAGTGGAGGTGATGGGATTCCAGCTGAACTATTTAAAATCCTAAAAGATAAACTGCTGCACACCAGTATGTCAGTAAATTTGGAATATAATACATATGTCCAATAAATGGCTTGCATGCAGAATATATAACAAATTCCCACACATCAGTAAGATAAATACTGAAAACCTAGAAAGAAATCTGCACAGATGGCCAATAAACACATGAAAAGATGCTCAACATCACTCATTATTAGTGAAATACAAATCAAAATTACTATGAGGTATCACCTCACACTAATCAGAATGGCCATTATCAAAAAAAAAAAAAACTACAAACAATAAAATTCTAGAGAGGATGTGAAGAAAAGGGAACCCTACTACTGTTGGTGTGCATATAAATTGTTACAGCTACTATGGAGAACAGTTTGCAAATTCCTTAACAAACTAATAAAACTATCATATGACCCCACAATCCCACTAGCAGGCATGTATCCTGAGAAAATCACAATTCAAAAAGACACATGCACCTCAATGTTCACTACAGCACTATTTACAATGTGTAGGGGATGGAAGGTAACCTAGATGTTCATCAACAGATGAATGGAAAAAGATGTGGTACATATATACAATGAACTATTTACTCAACCATCAGTTCAGTCGCTCAACTGTATCTGACTCTTTGCAACCCCATGGACTGCAGCATGCCAGGCTTCCCTGTTCATCACCAACTCCCAGAGCTTGTTCAAACTCATGTCCATCGAGTCGGTGATGCCATCCAACCATCTCATCCTCTGTTGCCCCCTTCTCCTGCCTTCAATTTTTTCCTGCATCAGGGGCTTTTCCAATGAGTCAGTTCTAGGAAACAAATTTCAACCAGTTCTAGTGAGGTGGATGAACCGAGAGCCTGTCATGCAGGTTGAAGTAAGTCAGAAAATGAAATACTATACATTAATGTGTATATATGGACTCTAAAAACAGTAGTACTGATGAGTCTATGTGCAGAGAAGGAACGGAGACACAGAAGTAGAGGACGGACTTGTGGACACGGGGAAGGAGAGGGTAGGACGACTTGAGAAAACACCACTGACATGGATACACCACCGAGGGTAGAACAACTCGTGGGAAGCTGCCGTGTAAGGCAGGAAGCTCAGTCCGGTGCTCCGTGATGACCTAGAGAGCTGAGATGGGGAGAGTGAGGGAGGCCTAGAGGGAGGGCACACACACACACACACACACACACACACATGATTATGACGGATTTGAGTTGCTGTACAGCAGAAATAAACAATGATCCTCCAATTAAAAAAAAAAATTAGAAAAAGAACACTGTAAAAGACTTGAACAATCACTTGAGAAAAGAATATACAAATGGCTACTAAACAATAAAAAAGTGCTTAATGTTATGATTCATTGAGGCAAATTTACAGAAAACAATGACTAGGTATCACTACACACTTTTCAGGATGACAACAAAGAAAACTACACGTTTTGATGAGCAACTCGTACTCTCAGACACGGTGATGAACTGTAGATTTGTACAACTACTTTAGAGTCAGACACGACTGAGTGACCGAACAACGACTTTATACAACTCTTTGGCATCACGTACGCAAGCCAAGGAGACATCACTTACAACATAGAAATTCTGGGTACGTTTTCAACAGAAAAGCTGTATATTCAACAAAACTGTTTACTAGAATATTCACAACACCTTTTCTCTTGCTCTCTCTGTTTTCCCAGCCCTCTTTACTTCTAGCACAGATGGCTAACTATCAAAAAGCCCATACATCAACTGAATTGATTAATATTTTGTGGAATATTTAAATAATGACTTTAAAATAGTGGTGATAAGAATTATTTCAAACTATAGGCAATGACATGAATGGATTTCATGAACATAATATTGAGTAAAAGATACTAAACCCAAATAATGCTTATTCTATTTCTATTTACATAAAGTACCAAGACAAAACCAATTTATGCTATTACAAGCAAGGATAACGATCACCCTTAGGTTAAGGTGGGGCAAGGGTGAATCACGTCAAGGATACATAGTGAAGACTGCTATGGGATCATGTTATCTTTCTTCATCTGCTTGCCAGTACATGTGTTTATTCAGTTTTTGTTCATTCATTCATTCATCATCAATTTGTACAGGTCTAATGTGTGTGTTTTCCTTCTTGCATGTTGCATTTTTATTAAAGTTAATAAAGTATTAGGAAACAGATTCTAAAATCCCAGTAAAAAGTAACATGTCAAAATCAAGGTTGTTCCTTAAAGAATGGTTCAATATTAACAAACAAATCAATATTAGTCCCCCATTAGAGTAAAAAGTAAGGAGAGAAGTTAGAAAGCCATCTTGATACACAGCAAAAATTCAACAATAACTCATTTAAAAAAAACCTATAAATAACTAGGAATTCATGTATATTTATAGAATATTATGATATACATGCACCTCACCTCAAAAGTTGGCAGCTTATTTCATGAGGAAGTACAACATTCTTGCTATTAATAAAGGCCATCTTTGAAGATGCTGCCCAATGTGCAAGCCAGCTAATCTTGCTTTTTGAGCTCCAAGTTAATGCAGAATGAACCAGCAAGTTTGAGATAGCACCAGAACCAGACATCCTTTCTGGAAGGGTTAGGCCTTGAACATCCTAAAGCCTTAGAGAAAGAGAACTCCAGTTCATGAATGAATAATTCCCAAAGTAAGAATGGACCTTAACTGAAACACTCGGTCATTTTTATTAAATTTACACATAAATGATAAGAGATGCATTTTAAAAAGTGTCAGAGAAAAGCTCAGAATGATGTGTCTTAATTACCTTTCATCAGAAGGAGTAAGAATCAATATAAAAATGCTTACAATGTAAAACTGAGTGAAATAAACAGAAAATAATTTCTTACACATGACAATAAATACATCAAGGATGTATCACATGTATATGCAAATACTTTTAAAAGTTAAAATTTTTTATTTTCTTACATGAATATATAGTGTATTGCTTGCTACAGATCAGGCATTTATTGAAAAAACAAACAAACAAAAAACCTTTCTACTCTATATAAAACAGATAACTAAGAAGACCTAATGTATAGCACAGGGAACTCTACTTAACATTCTGTAATGACCTATATGAAAATAGAAACTAAAAGAGTGGATATATGTATAGCTGATCCACTTTGCTGAATGGCAGAAACTAACACAGTATTGTAAATCAACTATCCTCCAATAACACACAATTTTAAAAAAACTGTGAGTAAAGGAATAATAAAAAGGTTTTATTACAATGATGGATAATAAGAATTTAGAATCTCCTTAGAACCTCATTTCAAGTTGCTCTACATTTATTTATCTTTTAAGATTAAATTTTCACACCTTTAATATCTCCCTGAAAGGCAATTACAAAATTTGAGGAAATGAGTTCACATTTGCAGATTTCCTTTAGCAACCCCTCAACAAGTGTGAGGAAATTGGAAAAGTACAGGGCAGTGTACTCAAGTGATATTCAATTAAATGCAATGAATAATCATACAGAGCACATTTAAGCCAATTTAAAAGTGGCATAAGAAGGGAAACGACACAAAACAAGTTCAAGGGAGAAAAAGATTTAGAAGTGTAAAAAAAACAAAATCATTTACATGTTTCTCCTTGTCTTTCTGTCTTATTTTCCTTTAAATTTTGAAACTTAATGATAATTTTCTAATTAGATAATTAAGGGATTATAATAATTAACTGAGGCATAACTAAATTTTATTGTACCTTGGGAGTTAGAAATAATGCTAAATAGAACTGCATCGAATATCCATGTTTTCTTCTACTTGTAATTTGTTCTGCCACCATTTTACGGTGTTTGAGCTCCAAATTGGGCAGCAAGATCCTCAACTGGGTTCCCAATACCTTCCTGTGACTCTTTTCCATGTGTATGTAGCTAGCTACTCCAAGTTCATTCAACAAATGTGTAAGGGTTGCTTTTATGTGTGATGTACTGGGTTATCTTCTAGAATGCAAACAAAATACTTTTGTGTCTTGAAGAAAGGACTGGTTTAAAAAACAAGCAAACATAGGAAACTAGAGTGCTAAACACTTAAAGCATCCTTATCTTTTTTGACCACATGCTCTTTATCAACATTCTCATGCAAATGGCATGTTTAGTTTTTCCATAAAGTTGGACCACCCAGGAAGAACAGAGACTAAAGCAACCTATTAAAATATACCTATGAATATGTTTAACAATTTAAGTTATTAGAATATATGCTAATCCCTTTGAATGTATGTCCTATTCTAAAACAAGACTTCTCAAGGCAATATTTTTTTATTCTTATGCCACATGCATAGCAGAATATGACCCATAACAAATATACCACATTTTTGCTACACTTGGGGAAAATTGATAAAATATTAATGGCATTAAAACACAAAAGAAGCAAGTGTTAAAAATGAAAGAAGGGAATATGATGATCTGTTTGGTGGTAGTTTAGTCACTAAGTTCTGTCTGACTCTTGTGATCCCAAGGACTGTAGCCCTCCAGGCTTCTCTGTCCATGGAATTTTCTAGGCAAGAATACTGGAGTGGGTTGCTACTTCCTCCTCCAGGGAGGAGGGATCAAACCCTGGTCTCCTGCATTGCAGGCAAGTTCTTTACCGACTGAGATATGAAGGAAGCCCCCATGATGGTCTGTTTAGCTTTTCATATTTTTACCTAAAATTTGCTTATTGAAGAAATACCTACTGAGCACCTAATTAACATTCAAGGGAGAGGAATACAATAATGGTTAGTGGGGCTGAGAATAATCAAGAAGATAGAAAATAATGTATAACGTAACAAGAGTCAATGGAGAACTTTAATTGAGTTATCTCATTTGTGGCAAAGGAATATGATTCCAGAAAACTGAAGTAAGTAATGGCCATTACTTATGTTAATCAAAATCTCTAAATGGCAACCCACTCCAGTACTCTTGCCTAGAAAATTCCATGGACAGAGGAGCCTGGTAGGAGTCCATGGGATCGCAAAGAGTTGGACACAACTGAGCAACTTCACTCACTCACTCACTCACTCACTCACTTACTCACTGTTGTTTTTGTTGTTAATGACAGTAATCACTCCCGGTTCAAAACTGAAAACACTTATTTTAAAGAATTTGATTAATTCAGATCAAAGAGTCAGAAATTAAAGTGAGCATAGTAAAACTGGCAATGGATTAAAATTATTTGGAAAAAGACCATGAAAACATTTTGAAGACTCCATGAATCTTTCAACCTTCTTGATAAAGAAATTTCTTTCAAAAAATGCATGTAACTATGTGGCTCATACCTTTTCCTCCTCATTTTAAACTAAAAAAGAAAAAATGTCTAACAAAGATTACTTTGATCTGAGTATATGTCTGGTCAAAAAAAAGCCAACCAAACAAAAACCAGAGTGATGCTTTTCTGCATTGCATGGAATTATTCTGAGTCAGTTCTGCTGGAAATACATTAGAACCCATTTCAATTCATGTTTAGAGAATCTAGCTAGTCCAAATTTATGTAAAATCAATGTACTCTGTACATAAAACTTAAGTCATAAGCTAAGGATGCTAATATTTGGTTTGCTACAGTGTCACAAAGTAGGTGTAAAATAAATTTAATATAATTATAAACCTACGTGGATATTTATTAAAAGGTTTAATTTAGGTTGCAAGGTACATATTGCTACAAGTTCAGTTCATTTCACTTACTCAGTCGTGTCCGACTCTTTCCGACCCCATGGACTACAGCACACCAGGCCTCCTTGTCCATCACCAACTCCCAGAGCTTACTCAAACTCATGTCCATTGAGTCGGTGATGCCATCCAACCATCTCATCCTCTATTGTCCCCTTCTCCTCCCACCTTCAATCTTTCCCAGCATCAGGGTCTTTTCCAATGAGTCAGTTCTTGTCATCAGGTGGCCAAAGTATTGGGAGTGTCAGCTTCAGCATCAGTCCTTCCAATGACTATTCAGGACTGATTTCCTTTAGGATGGACTGACTGGATCTCTTTGTCATCCAAGGAACTCTCAAGAATCTTCTCCAACACTGCAGTTCAAAATCATCAATTCTTCGGTGCTCAGCTTTCTTCACAGTCCAACTCTCACATCCATACATGACTGGAAAAACCATAGCTTTAGCAAAACTTAAATGAATCAGATAGTTTACATTAAACAAATGGCAGTTATTGAATCTATCTTGGATAAAAATGAAAGTAATGCAGACATAGGTATAGATAAATTACACAGGTATAGATATATAGGTATGGTATACATGGTATAGACAAAAAGAAAATTCTCAAAGTAAATTCACAAATAAACAAAATAGGAAAATTTAGATTTCCAATAATACATTTAGTCACACTAATATTTCACACATGTCCATCTACTCCTAATCACATATAAACCATACAAAAACTCCATGAGGCAAACTCACCTGTTTTGTAGACAAGGAAATTGTGGCATATTAATTAAAGTTTTTTTCCTTAGGTTCTTCTATATAGTTTCAAATTGAGAAAACCCATTTTCTGACTTTTTCATATTACACTATAACTCCATATTATTTTATGTTGCCATCTGAATCAACTTTCTTAAACATTGCACCATAAAATACACTTACAAATTATATTTTTACACTGTGGTCTCTATCTTTTCTCAGTTGATTTCTCTCATTCAGAAATCCTATATCATTATGGTTTTATATCCTAATCATGATTTTTTTTCTAAAGAGACAGGAATAGAGAATATGAGATACCCATATACCCAGCAGCCAACTCCATCAAATCTTAACAAGATTCTATATATGTTTAAGAACTTTTTTCTTTTAAAAAATTAAAGCATTGTAAACACAGTTTAGGCCCACTATTTCCCACACTCCATTTTCTGTTCTCTCTGTAAAGGTAGCAGGTTTATGACGTCTGTGTTTATCCATTCTCATGTATATCTTCATATATTCACTAAACATGCATGAATATTGTTATGCAGAGCTGGCAGTTAATCTGAATGATACCATGATGTTCATACTACCCTGTAGCTTTCTTCTGTTCCAAATTAAGCATTCTGATTTTGAAGCTTAATGTTTTTGTATATGTAGCTTATAATTTATTCTTTTTTGGACAATACAATAATTTATCCATTCTTATGTTGAAGTACATTTAATTTCTTTTCAATTCTTTTCTTTAAAACAAACAATGTAGCAATGAATGCAGATGTATATATTCTCTTATGTTGATACACAAAATTTCTCTATCTCATCAGTACTTAGTACTGCATTTAGTACTAAGTATTCAGAGGCATATGAATTTTTCAAAGGGTAGTTTTAGGGAACTGATTTCAAGAGAACAAAATTCTCTATGTACACTTTTCTGAAAGTGATTTGTCTGAAAATGCAACCATGTTAGTTATCATGTCAGAGTTCCTTTTTCAACTTTCTATTCAAATTTGTCCTTTCTCATTTTATAGAGAATGGCACATTTCTATTATCATTTTGCTGAGAATTTTTTAATTGAATAGTGATTCACATTTTTAATGAATACATTTTTCTATATATATGTTTACATGTGTTTACCAAGTGGAAAGATACCTAACCATCTTGACTCAATTTTGATAACATTTTCTAATATATTTACTTAATTTTCATATTTTATTAAATTATGTCTTCAGTTCACCTCTACCTTTGTTGTAAAGTCATCTGAAAGTTGAAAGAGAAAGAGAAAGTACTTGAGCAGGAGGCAGATGTCCCCTCCCCGTCTCCCCTCCCCCTCAACCAGGATAAAGCAATTGAAGATTCCTTCCCTATTGACCAAGACAAGAATAGCAAGGCAATTAAAGGAGAAGGTTGGGCCCTGCCCAAACCACATGTTTTTCACTCCTGAAATCAAGAGACCTCCTGACCACATATGTGCAGAAAAGCTCCTTGCAGGCCAAACAGAAAGCAATGTCAAGGGATGCTCTACCTAGACGCCTTTGCAGTAGAATCTATCCTAAGTGATGCATGTGCACTCACATGGGAGAATCCTGAGATATACCAAGTATGGACTGTGAACCAGGCAAATCAAAATGACTGGACAAAGGGAAACCAGAGAAAGGCCTCATACAAGGGATCTAAACTGCCATGTGGGCACAACCGAGGGACTCACTTTCTGAGTCTACCCATGTGCCTATCCATATGTACTATACTCTTTCCCTCTTAATAAATACTGGCTGCACTAGTTTCTATCTTCGTGGAAATTCTTTTCTGCAAGGCCAAAGGGCCAGCGTCCTTGTTACTGACCACTGGTGTAGTGGCTAGGATCTGGTGCTTTCACCACTGTGACCCAGACCCAATTTCTGGCTGGGAAACCAAGCCCTGCTCCAAGCCATTGCAGGACAAGGTCAACTGAGATCATAATGTCTTTTCAGTTTTTAGATTTGCACCTATAATGTATTGTATTTGGGCTTTCCTGGTGGCTCGGGGTGTAAAGAATATGCCTCCAGTGCAGGAGACCTGGGTTCGATCCCTGCCTTGGGAAGATCCCCTGGAGAATGGGAAGGCTACCCACTGCAGTATTTTTGCCTGGAGAATTGCTTGGACAGAGGAGCCTGGCAGGCTACAGTCCACAGGGTTGCAAAGGGTTACACACAACTGAGCGATTGCACATTGAATGTCTTCTGTGCCATATTCTGTAGAGGCAGAATCTAACTTGTAGATTTCTATCTGATAGTGGTAAAATGAGTTTCTGTCTAGCAGGCTGGATAATTCCAAAGTTTATCATTTATATTCCTATAAGACAATAACCAAACATCTTAACCTACAATTTCTATATTAAATTGTCTACAGATACCCACGGGCTTCCCTGAGAGCTCAGTTGATAAAGAATCCACCTGTAATGCAGGAGACCCCAGTTTGATTTCTGGGTTGGGAAAAATTTGCTGGAGAGGGAATAGGCTACCCACTCCAGTATTCTTGAGTTTCCCTTGTGGCTCATCTGGTAAAGAATCTACCTGCAATGAGGGAGACCTGGGTTCAATCCCTGGGTTGGGAAGGTCTCCTGGAGAAGGGAAAGGCTACCCACTCCAGTATTCTGGCCTGGAGAATTCCATGGACTGTATAGTCCATGCGGTCATAAAGGGTCGGATACTACTGAGGGACTTTCACTTTCATACATACCCAGATCCTTAAATATACCTTGGACAATTTTAACATACTAATGATTCCCTCAGTAATTAGTGAGTTGCATAAAATCTTTTATATGTATGCATTTTATATTTGTATTAGAGTAATGCTTTTATCTTTTTTTTAAATTTATACTTCAATATCTCCAGTATCATGCTAGATCTCATGAGATGATTTTCTATTTAACAAAAAATATTTTTCAAACAGCTAACCTTTAATTTTTTTTAACATCATTGTATTTTTCTCCTTCTGTAGATATTAATTCCTCAATTTTTTTACTTGATTTTATCTTTAAACTTCTTGATTCATTACAGCAGTATTTCTCATTAATTTCTATATTTCATTATTTCTAAATTAAGTTGTTTCTCACAAATTTAAAGCTTTAAATTTACACCTCACAGGTTTTGATTTGCATTACTTTAATTGGTACTCAGTTTATTTAGTCAATTATCTTTTTACATCATCACTTAATATAGTAGCATATTTAAAAATGTTTTAATCAAAAAAGTTTCCAAGCAACTGACAGATTTTTAGTTCTTTTTTTTGTTAATCAAATTTTTATTATGTTTATAGATGAGTTCTGCCTCCTTTTTTTTTTCTACTGCTATAACTGTTGCAACTGACTGAACTTGACAGGTCCCAAGAGATGAGCTTTGAGCATTTAGAAACGCTTGTTCCTAGAGAACTAACCAGGGGTGGACTGCGTAACCCTCACAGAACCCTGATTCTTCCTTGAGGACTCTTTACTTTCTTTGGGTTTCCAGATGCTTCTGTTGTCTTAAAATTTCAGTATCTGGAACACATCAACCACATTATGTTCACAACAGAAATACAATACATACATATTTATCCAAATAATATCTGATATATCGGATAACCACATAACAGTATGCCGTCTAAATCTGAAATCATTTGACAGTTTGTTCTTCATAATCTAATTAAATAAAAATAAACCCATAGGTCCCATTACAACTGACTCATTGTTTCTTCTGTAGGTTCAACAGGAGAAAAGTTTTTTAAATCCATTTTTAAAATACTGACAATCACACCACAGGAGCAATGACTTAGGCCAGTGGCTTGTAGAGGAGGCATACATTTATTTCACTGTCCTCAACAGTTTGGAACACAGAAGAGAGTTCAGAACAAAGTTCAAATGTTAATAACAAAACAGAATCCTCATGCTCATTCATTTTAAAGACCATAATATGATAGGATCAGCAAGCAGACCTATGACACCTCAATGAAATGAAAAAATATAAAAAAGAGATGAGGTAAAAAGATATCCTATACCTTGATCTGTTAATATTTCTCCTACATAGTTAATAATTGAAAGCCTTTAATCTTATCAAAAAAGAATTAAGCATTTTATGTTCCCAATTAATCCTGATTCACAAAATGTAGTGGGAGAATCTAATTTTTAACAAGTGTAGTCATCTGAAACAGATAAGTGTAATATTGTGAAGTCCCACTTATTGGAGACAATATATAAATGAAAAATTATTCAGCTTTTGATTAGAATACCAGTCTCTTACACAGTCTGCTTTAAAAAAAAGTAGTTGCTTATTTTCACTAACACATCTATTTTTGACTGGTCGTTTGTATTCTATACTTCATAGCAAAGATTGAATTCTTACAAAATATAAGGTAGTATTATCTCATGGTTCTAATTAGATTTTATTTTTAAATGTATGAAGTCAAATGAATCAACACCAACGATTAACTAGTTTCTTTCTTTTAATTTTATAATGTCACTTATGTAGCAATTCCACACATATGTTAAGATCCATTTCTGGATTATTTTCTTATATTATTTTACAAGTGCTATATTTACATCACTGAAAGTTAAAATTTTTTTTAACTTTTAAGCACATTAATCTACTTCTTTCTAGCCTTCAAAATTCCCCTTATTATTTCTATACTCTTAATTACATACAAAACTTAGAATGAATTAATTAATCAACTTCCATGAAAAAAATTTTGTTACTTTTATTGGGATGTATTTTAATACAATGAGAACATGTATTTTAATACAATTAGAATGGGAATCTTTAATGTAGTCTCACCCTTTAATAGGTTATTTTTTACATTTATTTATGTCTGTTCTTGTATGGTTTTCAACAGTACTGTGAAATTTTCTCTTCAAAGATTAAATAATATTGTTGGTTAGATCTATTTCTCCATATCATACTATTTTATCTAGATAATAACATATTGGCTTTTTTTCTTTCTAAAACAGTCCATAAACCTATCTATGACTGATTCATGTTGATATTTGACAGAAAACAGCAAAATTCTGTAAAGCGACTATCCTTCAATTAAAAAATAAATTTAAAAAAAGGAAGAAAATAATTATGAAATATATGCCCCTTCGCATCAGTTACGGCACCCGACACATTACAATGCTGAAATGAAGCAGGGGCAGAGACGTGTCTTGTTTTGCCACTGTAGTGTGTTAGCTTTGTCATAAAGAACAGCAGGCTGAGTGGCTTAAGCAACAGTAATTTGTTTCTCACAATCTGGAGACTAGGTGCTGGTGTTGGATTTCCTCTGAGACCTCTCTCTTTGTATTACAGAGAGCTGCCTTCTCTCTGCGTCCTCACATGGTCCGTTCCTCTGTGTGAACATGCCCCAGGTTCTCACTGTGTGTCCAGATTTCCTCTTCATATAAGGTCACCAACTGGAGTAGGCCTACCCTAAACCTTTGTAATAACTTAATCACCTCATATAAGTCCTCTATCCAAACACAGTAACATTCTGAGATATCGGGTTGATAGGGCTTTGGCTATGAATTTTCATGTTCATATGACACCACCCTTATGGAAGAAAACAAAGAGGAACTAAAGAGCCTCTTGAGGAAGGTGAAAGAGGAGAGCGAAAATGCCATCTTAAAACTCAACATTCAAAGAATGAAGATCATGGCATCCGGTCCCATCACTTCATGGCAAATAGGCAAACAATGGAAACAGAGACAGATTTTATTTTATTGGGCTCTAAAATCACTCTGGATAGTGACGGCAGCTATGAAATTAAAAGACACTTGCTTCTTGGAAGAAAAGCTATGACAAACCTAGACAGCATAATAAAAAGCAGAGACATCACTTTGCCAACAAAGATCTATCTAGTCAAAGCTATGCTTTTTCCAGTAGTCACATATGGATGTGAGAGTTGGACCATAAAGAAGGCTGAATTGATGCTTTCGAATTGTGGTGCTGGAAAAGACTCTTGAAGTCCGTTGGACTGCAAGAAGATCAAACCAGTCAATCCTAATAGAAATGAACCCTGAATATTCATCGGAATGACTGATGGTGAAGCTCCAATACTTTGGCCACCTGATGCAAAGAGCTGACTCATTGGAAAAGACCCTGATGCTGGGAAAGATTGAGGGCAAGAGGAGAAGGGGACAACAGAGGATGAGATAAGTGGATGGCATCACCAACTCAATGGACATGAGTTTGAACAAACTCTGGGAGATGGTAAAGGACAGGGAAGCCTGGCGTGCTGCAGTCCATGGGGTCACAAAGAGTCCCAAAGAGTTGGACACAACTGAGCGACTAAACAACAAGAACTTCTATGTGCAATCCAAAAAAGCTGACTTTGTGGAACAGGATAGAATTGTTGATTACCTGGACCAGGGAATGTTGATTAAAGTGTACAAACTTAAAAAGCTAGCGGAGGGGGGATCGGGATGGGGAATACATGTAAATCCATGGCTGATTCATGTCAATGTATGACAAAAACCACTACAATATTATAAAGTAATTAGCCTCCAACTAATAAAAATAAATGAAAAAAAAAAACCTTAAAAAAAAAGAACTATAAAAAAAAAAAACTAGCGGATGAATAAGTTGTGGAGAATCGATGCACAGTTTATAGTCAACAATGCCATAGGCTTCAAAGCTAAGCTATTTTATATTAAATATTCCCATTATAAAAAAGAAGTAACTATGAGATACAGGTGTTAACTAAAGTTGGTAATCACATTGCAATCTGTAAGTGTATCAAATCAACAACTTGAACACTTTTAAAGTTATACAATGTTATATATCAATTGTATTTTTTCTGAACTGGATTTATTTATTTATCCTACTGTGGTGAAATGAAAAAAAAACTATAAAAGTATAAAATATAATAGTTATCACAGAAATAAATAAATGAAATAGTTACATATAGCAGCAGTTAACTCCAAATACACCCAATTACTAAGTTGAATTCTTATCATTTGGCATAATGTTGTTCTTTTTTTCATGAAGCACAGCTGATTTACAATATTATGTTAGTCTCATTTACAACAGGGACTTGATATTTTTATAGATTACACTCCATTTAAAGTTCTTATGAAATAATGACTATAGTTTTCTGTTCTGTACAATACATAATTGTTGTTTACCTATTTCACATATATTAGTTTGTATCTCTTAATCCCATACTTCAATTTTACTCACTTATCCCCACTTAGTGATCAGTAAGTAGTTTGTTCTTTCTGAGTCAGTTTCTGTTTTGTTACATACATTTGTTTGTTTTATTTATAAAGGATAACTTAGAGTATTTGTCTTACTCTAACTCATTTCACTAAGCATAATTCTAAGTCCATCCATGTTGTTGCAAATGGCAGAGTTTCATTCATTTTTATGGCTTTTATTTGTGTGTGTGTGTGTATACATACATACATACATGTATTCAATCCTTGGGTTGGAAGCGATCCCTGGTTGGGATCCCTGGTTTCAAGCCATAGTTTGGGAAGATACCCTGGAGAAGGGAAATGCTACCCACTCCAGTATTCTGGCCTGGAGAATTCCACAGACTATATAGTTCATGGGTCACAAAGAGTCGGACACGACTGAACTCAGCACGCCAGGCTTCCCTGTCCATCACCAACTCTCGGAGCTTGCTCAAACTTTTGTCCATCGAGTCGATGATGCCATTCAACCATCTCATCCTTTGTTGTCCCCTTCTCCTCCTGCCTTCAATCTTTGCCAGCATCAGGGTCTTTTCAAATGAGTCAGTTCCTCACATCAGGTGGCCAAAGTACTGGAGTTTCAGCTTCAGCATCAGTCCTTCCAATCAGACTACTCAGGACTGATTTCCTTTAGGATGGACTGGTTGGATCTCCTTGCAGTCCTAGGGACTCTCAAGAGTCTTCCCTAATACTACATTTCAAAAGATGCATATATACACCACATTTTTATTCATTCATCTGTCAATGGCCACTTAAGATGCTTCCATATCTTGGCTATTGTAATGCTGTTATAAACATTGGGGTACATGCATCTTTTTGAATTAGTGCCTTCAGATACATACCCAGAAGCGGAATTGCTGGATCATATGGTAGTTCTATTCTTCGTTTTGAAAAGCCTCCATACTGTTTTCCATAATGACTGTACCAATTTACATTCCCACTAAGTGGACAGGGATTCATTTTTCCCCATCTCTTCACCAACATTTGTTATTTGTAGTCTTTTTAAAAATATGTATTTATTTGGCTGCGCTGGGACTTAATTGCAGTCCACAGGATCTTTGATCTTTGTTGTGACATATGAACTCTTAGCTGATCCCTAACCAGGGGTCAAATCCAGGCCCCTTGATTTTGGAGGAAGTCTTAGCCACTGGACCACCAGGGAAGTCCTTATAGTCTGTGATTCTAGTCATACTGACATGTGTGATGTACTTTTGATTTGCATTTCTCTGATGATTATATGGAAAATTATTAAAGAGATGGGAATACCAGACCACCTGACCTGCCTCTTGAGAAACCTGTATGCAGATCACGAAGCAACAGTTAGAACTGGACATGGAACAACAGACTGGTTCCAAATAGGAAAAGGAGTACATCAAGGCCGTATAATGTCACCCTGCTTATTTAACTTATGTGCAGAGTACATCATGAGAAACGCTGGGCTGGATTAAGCACAAGCTGGAATCAAGGTTGCCAGGAGAAATATCAATAACCTCAGGTATGCAGATGACACCACCCTTATGGCAGAAAGTGAAGAAGAAGTAAAGAACCTCTTGATGCAAGTGAAAGAGGAGAGTGAAAAAGTTGGCTTAGAGCTTAACATTCAGAAAACTAAGATCAGGGCATTCAGTCCCATCACTTCATGGCAAATAGATGGGGAAACAGTGGAAACAGTGGCTGACTTTATTTTTCTGGGCTCCAAAATCACTGCAGATGGTGATTGCAGCCATGAAATTAAAAGACACTTACTCCTTGGAAAGAAAGTTATGACCAACCTAGACAGTATATTAAAAAGCAGAGACATTACATTGCCAACAGAGGTCCATATAATCAAGGCTATGGTTTTTCCAGTGGTCACGTATGGATGTGAGAGTTGGACTATAAAGAAAGCTGAGCATAGAAGAATTGATGCTTTGGAACTGTGATGTTGGAGAAGACTCTTGAGAGTCCTTTGGACTGCAAGGAGATCCAACCAGTCCATCCTAAAGGAGGTCAGTCCTGGGTGTTCACTGGAAGGACTGATGCTGAAGCTGAAACTCCAATACTTTGGCCACCTGATGTGAAGAGCTGAGTCATTGGAAAAGACCCTGATGGTGGAAAAGATTGAGGGCAGCAGGACAAGGGGACAACAGAGGATAAAATGGTTGGATGGCATCACCGACTCAGTGGACATGGGTTTGGGTGGACTCCAGGAGTTGGTGATGGACAGGGAAGCCTGGCATGCTGTGGTTCATGGGGTCGCCAAGTGTCAGACAGAACTGAACAACTGAACTGAACTGGACTGATGATTATGTCAATTATATCTCAGTAAAAAAAATTTAAAAATAGCCATAAAGTTATACGTTGCTAAATAATCTTGACGGCTATAATGATTTGAATTCTTAATATGTGCCAAACACCGTCTGTGCTTTATGTATAATGTTTGTTTATACGGTCCCACTCAACTGTGTCAATATGTCGGATCAGTATGGGATTAAGTGATTTACCCAATGTTACCCAGATAGTGAGTGCCTATTTAGGACAATAAATCAGGAGTGTTAAGAGCTTTGGGGAAATATGTTTGGAGTGCCATATTATAGACTCTTTGGATTCAAGAAAATTATAATCTAGAGAGGGGGGAAATCACATCCTACGAGGTAATTTCATAGTTACCAGAACAATACACTATCTGTCAAAAATAATATAATGAAGTCACATAGGTGCTTTCTCTATCTTTAGAGCCAGTAACACCTCTAAACATAGAATGAAATATTGTGCAATTGATTTGCAAACCTATTCATAAGCATAACAATTACAGACCAATTTTTATAGCAAAATTCTGGTTTTTAAGTGAAAATGCTATTGTTATTTTATACAATAGATTTTCTGTGTGTAAGTATAATGATATATGTACAGTGTGGAAAATTTTAAATACAAAAAAATACTGTAAAACCATATATAATCATGTCACATATTTCTAAATTCATATATCTATGAGTTTATTTCTATAATTTTTAAACTCAAGTATACTTTATACTTTTCATATAAAACATTAAATTATAAAATTTTCTAATCATTTTTGATGACATTTCCAAAAATATATTTTATATTGAAATATAGTAGTTTAATATTGCCATTATAGGTGAAGTTTGGTGTGAATACTTAATAAAGATTAAAAGGATGATTAAAATACGATGTTAGCAGGTCCTGTCTGTTGCTTCCAGATTGAAGGCCTCCTTCTACATTTGAATGGCACCTTGAGGACACAATATCAAAAAGTAATCAGACGAAACATGACTCCACAAAAAATACAATACAAACTATTAAATCTAGTAGTCTAGCAGGAAAAAAATATGATATATCTTCATTAAAGTTTTATATATTAACAATAAAATGTAGCATGACAAGAATATGGCTTTGTTCATAAAGCCAACTGCAGTGTAGGCTCTTGTTATGGCTTAAGAAAGATATATGAACAGTTTGAAGAAAATTACAGGAATAAATCTTTCTTGGCTGCCCCTAAGGCTCCGTAGATAGTTAAAAACAAGAGTACACAAGGAAGGAAAAGGTGTAAATTGCCTTGGGTACTTTATTCTTCAAGTGAAAAATCCTGTAAATTTCACTGATATCATATTAGTATCATTGACATTTATCTTCATTGGCTACTATATTGTGACTGACAGTCTATACTACAAAGCTAAGGCTTAAGAAATGTTAATAAATCAAGTACAGAATTTAAATATTAGTAGTCAATCCTACTGCAGCGACTAAATGAAAGATCTGGAAGGAAAAAAAAAAAAAGCCACATCCAATCAGATCATTGTTTCTGGAATACTTCTACAGGGCAAGCCCAGACAGCCAGTGAATTGTTGGTTCTTGAAAATTGTTTCTTTGCTTACCTACAACTGTCATGATTTCTAATGCTCTCAATCTTTACGAAATGGAATTACTGAAATGTTATTTTACACTTCTATATTACATTATCATTATTTAAAACAAAGAGCGGAAGGAAGATTTGCTCCAGTCCTACACAGTAAAAACATCTGGCTTATCTGGTGCCTGGCTTCTTGGGTTTAACCTCATTTTCTGCCTCAAATCTGAACTCTGCTTGCTGGCTTTGACCTTAAGTGAGTTCCAAAGATTGCCTTAGTTTTTCCTTATCCTCTTGCTTAGCCTATTTCTCATTTCAGTCTGGTTAACTGAGGTTTAACCTACATGTTAAACTGATCTAATACTAGCAAACTGGTACTAGACACCAACTACTCCTGAATACTGGCAAGTTGGTACTAGGTACTAACTATTCCTGCAGTTCTAAATTCCCCTATGATTTAAAAAATAAAAAGCTAACAAATGCATAAAAGGTTGATAAAGAAGTACAATATTCTTAATTTCCTCTAGTGTTTTTAGATTAATGATGAAGAGATTAATTCCTTCAACTTTATATCATAAATTTGCTGATACTGACTCAAGGTAGACATGGTCCTTCCACCATCCACAAGAGGTGATAGTGGTGGATATTAGAATTGAAAATGAAATCATTCTTTTATTCTGAAATTTAAAAAAATACCATTGTCTTTATTAAAAGACATTTTAAAATAGAGACAGATTTTAGGTTGAAAATACAGGTCTCTTTTAGCAGTGTCTTAACATGATTCATAGAAAAACCACACCATGCTACTAAATTTATTAAAGTCCACATATGCCAAGACATCTATTGTTTCACTTATGAGAATAAGTAAAAAAAAAAAAGTAAGATTCAAAGCCAAAAAGATACTATTAAGAGCAAGTCAAGAAAATTTTCTGAGGTTCAGTTGAGTTATCTATAAAATAGAAATATTGGATGTTCTTTCTAGATCAACGTCATTACTAAGCAAGAAAAATAGGGTTTAATGGTATTAGACACAAATAATATAGTTTATGCTTTATTTTTAAAAAGTCTAAGATGATGTATTTAAAAGAGGTTGTGTGATGGAACTGCCTGGTGGGCTAGTGGTTAGGGTTAAGCACTTTCACTGCTGTTGCCCGGGTTCAATCCCTGGTTGGGGAACTGAGATCATGCAAGCTACATGATGCAGCCAAAAGAAAAAAAAAGAGAGAGAGAGAGATTGTTTGATATGCAAGATTATTCATTCATTGAAACTACTCTCTAAACATGTCTGTAGGTATCACTTGCCCTCATTATACATGTAAGTATATCTTGCAAGAGATGCTTTACATGAAATAGTCTTGGCAGATGTATTTCTGTTTATTTATAATAAAGGCAAAAAGAATAAGTGATTATGTATCTTGAGTACATATACCCAGTAAAGTTACCCAAAAAAAAGAGGTGGGCAAAAAGAAGAAATGATTATGTATCTTGAGTATGTATACCCAGTAAAGTTACCAAAAAAAAAGAGGTGGGGGAACTAATGATATTCTAAAGAAAGAATAAAGAATATATCTCACGAGATATCACATTCATTGTTGCCAACATCTTTTCATATAGACATATTTTATATTAATGTCTCCCTTCTCAAGGACTTGAATCAAGCAGAACCTTTACCAATGTGTTACATAATTTGTCTCAAATATACTCATGCACACTGATGTACATTTATTTTTAATCCTAGACAAACAGAAGCTAACCTTTGTATAGCCATGCTTCCTAAAACCCATCCACTGAGTACTTCTCCTCAGGAAAATGAATCATTAGCTCTTTGTCTCTCTATTGTCTGATGTGTTTTCCTTACACAGTAGGAGATAACTCTGAAATATACTAGTTCTCCCCATGACACATACTTCCTTAAAGGAAAAAAGAATATTTCATAAATACAGTTTCTTAGAAAGTTCAGCACAATCTCAAGTCATCTATATAACTTGTTTTCAATAAAAATGATATAATTTTATGCCATAAAATTGAAATGACTTCTTAGATTTTAAAATTTTCCTTTGTGTAATGCTGTGAGAAGCATCTGCTTTGACAGTCATTAGTTGTGCATCTGGTCAAAAATACCCTCCACATGTTGGTTGCAGGAGAGGAAGTTTATGAAAACCATAACCCATGACTCAATGGAATATTAGTAAAGTGTTTCAGTTATCTATTGACATTTAAAATGTCCATATGGGTTTGTCAGTACAGCTTTTGAAATGTAACAAATTAAATCCTTACTTTGATTTAATTTGTGAGCAGATGGCATGAACAGTCCTGAGTGATGCACTGGGCTATCCCTCAGCTTGTCCAGACTTACTTACTGAATAGGAGCCATCCTCCAATGGCTGATTATCTGCTTCATTTAGTAGGAAGGAAATTAACCTCTGGTTTCTGTGCTGATGACTCAGCAGGTAGTATACAACTAATGCAAAAAAAATTATTATTACTAAGTAAACAAAAAAATAATTATCCCCAAAATGCAGGGTCTTCAAATGGAACAGGACCAATTAAAGAACTAAATTGTTTTATTGGACCCAAGAGATAGAAGCAATCATTTCAGTCCACTAGTTGGAATAATAAAGTTTGGGGAAAGAATTATTTTATTTCCTGGCATAACTAAATAAAAGGTGGTATTTTAAGTGATACTTCCCATACAACTCTATAACATGCCCTGCAATGTACCCAGTTTAGGGGAAAATGTTCAGTGTATTTCAACTCCATATGTTAGATGTAACTTAATTCTTAACAGAAGGAAACTCCTCCCTTCCCCAAAAAAACACTACTAGCTAAGAAGCATAATTTGAAATACAGAACCTAACATTTTTACAACATGAAAGTCACTTAAGTTCACAGATTAAACCCTTTTACAGTTTTAATTACTTAAATAAGAGTCTTTTTTGATATGATAACATATCTTAATGTTCGCAAAACATTATGCCATGAGAAATGTGCTTGGTGAGACAATTTGATGTTATTGCTTTGAACAAATAAAACTATTCACTATTTGGAAGCATTAAAATAATAGCTATTTTTACAAAAATGTGTATTTATAGATACACAGAACAAATGGTGCTAAAATAATAGACATCAACATGCTTAAAAAAAAGAATCTAAAGAATCTAGATACAGAACTTTCACCTTTCACAAAATTAAAGTTTATCTCAAAGTGGGTCACAGACCTAAAATGAAAAGACAAACCCAGAAAATTTTAGGAAGATAACATAAGAGATCTAGGTGAACATGGGTTTGGCAATGAGTTTTTAGATATAACACCCAAAGCACACTCCATGAAAGAAAAAATTTGATAAGTGGAACTTCATAAATTTAAAAACTTCAGCTCTGCAAAAGATACTAATAAGAGAAAGAAAGGATAAGCCAGAGACTGGGAGAAAACACTAAAAAAGATACATCTGATGAAGTGTTGTGTATCAAAATACAAAAGAAAACTCAAAAAAAAAAAAAAGAAAACTCAATAATTTTAAAAATGAGCAACAGATCTTAAAAGACACCTCAATTAAAAAGATGCACAGATGACTAATATCATATGTCATTAGAGAACTGCAAAGTAAAACAGCAATGGTATACCATTACACTCACCTGCTAATTCAGGAGACCTAAGAGACGAGGGTTCTATCCCTGAGTCAGGAAGATCCCCTGGAGGAGGGCACAGCAACCCACTCCAGTGTTCTTGCCTGGAGAATCCCATGGACAGAGCAGCCTGGTGGGCTATGGTCCACAATGTCGCAAATTGTTGAACACAACGGAAGTGACTTAGCACAGTACACACCTATTAGAATAAGGAAAATGCAGAACACTGACAAGACCAAACGCTGGTGAGAATATGGGAACTACAGAAATTCATTCATCACAGGTGGAATACCAAACGGTACAACCACTTTAAAAGACAATTTGTCCATTTCTTATGAAGCCAATATTGTACAATCGCTCTCCTTGGTATTTACCCAAACAAGTTGAAAACTTGTGTCCTTATAAAAGACTGCAAACAAATGCTTATAACAGTTCATTCATAACTGAAAAACTTGGAAGCAGTCCAGATAACCTTCTGGATAAGTGAATGGATCAATAAACAGTGGTATATCCACATAGTTGACAGAACATTTTCAGTGACTAGAAAGAAATGAAATATCAAGCCACAAAATGAAGAAACTTAAATGCATATTGCTAAATGAAAAAACCCAGTCTGAAAAAATCTCCATACTGTATGATTCCAACTATATAGCATTCTAGAAAGAGCAGAACTATAGACCCAGTAAAAAGATCAGTGACTGCAAGAAGTTTAGAAGGAAGGAGGGAGAAAAGAACAGGTGGCACACAGAGGACTTTTAGGGCAGTGCAACTACTTTGTACGATATAAATGATTGATGCATGATATTATAAAAAAGCCATATAGTGTAAAACACAAAGCCTGAACTTGAGTTAATAATAATGTATCAGTATTGATTCATCACTGTAAGAAAGGTACCACACTAATGCAACATGGTATAATACACAGGGGTAACAGAGGGAGATTGGGCCTGAAGGAATTACATGAGAGCTTTCTAAACTTTCTGCTCAATTTTTCTATAAAACTAAAACTTCTCCAAAAAATAAAGTCCATTGATTTAAAATGGTTTAAATTAGAGATGAGTAAAGTTGAATTTAACAGAATGGTTGTCAATCTTGAGCAATATATGAATAATATCAAAAAGCTTTATTAAAGAAGTCATGATAAATCAAAGAGATCTGTCACAATGAATATTTTTTTAAACTCAAAAGAGAAACCAAGAAGATTCTAGTTCAGTAAAATCTATTCAACTCATCCAGTGCCTTGGGTAAAGAGCCATTGGTTTTCAGTTACCTGAATGTCTCAAAACAAGGAAGATAAAGCAGGTGACTTATGATATGAAACATTCATTTATTCACTCAAATATGAATAAATCACATGTTATTAAGTGGTCTAATAAGAGAAAGAAAAAGTTAAAGAGCAAATACAGAGAAGTATGGCATAACAGATAGACTTCAGAGCCTTCTCTTACAGAGAAATGGGACGAAAATGAATCATACATTTTAATTGATTGATGAGCTATATTAATACAAGGAAAATCATCAAGACCAATCTCTCATTAAAATAATATAAAAATTGGAAGTGGGGGCACAGTGATTTATAAGCATTTACAAAAGTTAGGGATGCCTATGGAAAATGCTTGCTGAATGCTAGAAAAATGGTTAAACTCTTCACAGGATGCAGCGACCCTGGTCCCAAACACACACAGATACAAAATCCTCTTGAGTGAAGCAAACACCAGAAATATCTGCTAAATACACCAAGTACAAGCTCACAGTCCAAGATAAAAGTGATTAGGCATGGACTCTTATAGACTTCAGATATACAGTATGGAATAACTGAGTATAAAACATTTTTTAAAACAAAAAGCAAGATAACAAAAATGAGCAGGCCAAGCTACAGTAAAAAAAAAAAAAAAGTAAATCCATGGCTGATTCATGTCAATGTATGACAAAAACCACTACAATATTGTAAAGTAATTAACCTCCAACTAATAAAAATAAATGAAAAAAAAACAAAAACAAACAAAAAAAAGATATAAAAAAGCACTGCATAGAAGTCTTAGATTTGAAGAAGCTGCGTGCTGTGTGTGTACATATGATTATAAGTTTGTATGTGTGTGTGCTCAGTCGCACCTGACTCTTTGCAACCATGGGCGACAGCCTGCCAGGCTTCTCTGACAATGGGATTTCCCAGGCAAGAATACTGGAGTGAATTGCCATTTCCTACACCAGGGGATTTTTCCGATCAAGGGATTAAACCCAGGTCACTTGTGTCTCCTGCACTGGCAGGCAGATTCTTTACCACTGCGCCACCTGTGTATGACCATAAGTGTATACAGAGATACGTGTAATCATATATGGTATGTATATATATTTTATATAATTGACACTAAAGTTAATGAATAAGAAAATGTATTGAAGAATTTGGCTTTATTAAATTCCAAATTCTCTTTGTTTGGAAACAGAGTGGCCAAAGAGAGTTGGAAAAGAAAGGAAAAATAAATTCTCCTGGTATATCAAATATTATATCACAGAAATTTCCCTTCAAAAAACATTGCCAAAAGGAGCAGGCCTCTCTCTTTCTGAATTCAATATTCAGAAAGTAGATCTGAGAACAAGTGGTGAAACTAAGAAAAATTGGATTACTCCAACTCAGGGTGAATGCAAAAAGACTACAAGGGCACAACAAAAGTCCTGATGACTTTAAAAAACAAAAAAAGCAAAATAAATTTTCATGGTGAGGACTGCATGAGGAAAATCTGCTAGAAGTCAAATCCAACTTTAATAGGCAGAATCACTGAATCATTGTTTAAAAAAAAAAAAAGATGGAAACAGAGTTTCAGAAGCCCCAGATCTTGGAAAAGAGGCTACAAAGACAGCTGTATTTTTAAACTCTCTGAGGTGTGAACAGTTTAAAGAGCCACCCACCCTTCAACTCCCACTCAGGAAACTGATTTCAGCAGAAGTAACATAAAATGATCACTAATACCAAAATGTCAGCTATGGTTTCTCCAGTGGTCATGTATGGAAGTGAGAGTTGGACTATAAAGAAAGCTGAGCGCCTAAGAACTGATGTTTTTGAACTGTGGTGTTGGAGAAGACTCTTGAGAGGCACTTGGACTGCAAGGAGATCCAACCAGTCCATCCTAAGGGAGATCAGTCCTGGGTGTTCATTGAAAGGACTGATGTTGGAGCTGAAACTCCAAAACTTTGGCCACCTGATGCGAAGAGCTGACTCATTTGAAAAGACCCTGATGCTGGGAAAGATTGAGGGCAGGAGGAGAAGGGGACGACAGAGGATGAGATGGTTGGATGGCATCACCAACTCGATGGACATGGGTTTGGGTGGACTCCGGGAGTTGGTGATGGACAGGGAGGCCTGGTGTGCTGTGGTTCATGGGGTCACAAAGAGTCTGACACCACTGAGCAACTGAACTGAACTGAACTGAATACCAAAATGGTATGAGAAAACAGAAAAAAAAAAAAATCTAAATGATAAGGCACACCAGAAAAAAAACAAAAACTGTATGATAATTGAGAAAAAATTTAACCCAGTATTACAAAACAAGCTACCAGAGAAATCAGTTTTAGATAACGAAAAATCAGAGGAGAAGCTGTGATATAAGAATAGAGAGTAAAAGTTGAAAATAAGTAAGAGTAGCATTAAGACTAAATAATAGAGGTAAATATACTGAATAGTATGTAAATATTCCATGCTCTGCTGAATAGATACACTCCAACTATCAAAAATTTGGAGAGAAAATGAAAATATATTTCAAATATTTATTGGGCAAAAGTTTAAAATGAGTTCTTTTTCATAATTTTCTGGGCTATTTTTGATATTTTTTAATTTTTCTTGTAAAAGTTAGAATCATATTTCTAACTTTTAAGAAAAACTATCATATTTTTGGTGAAAACTTTGATTGGAAAGGCATTATATCAATGAAAAATGACATAATAGGTAATAAAGTTTTTAAAGTACTTTTTCCAACTAGCCATGAAGATTTTATGGATCTCCATTAATGTAGTATTATTTAATAAACTTTAGTATCTTTAAATATTTTCAGCATAAAGTTCATGCACATCTTTTTGCTGGAAGTTTTCTTATGTACCTCATTTTTTTGGTTGCTGCATAAAGTTTATTTATTAATTGCAATTTTACTTTTGTGGTTGATATGCAAACTATAACTAAAGTTTGTATGTTAGTCTTACCTTTAACTCTCATAAGTTTCTTTTAATGATCGAACTGTATGTTCTTTTTGATCTTTGGCTTTCACAATCATATCATATTTACATTAATATCATCTGAGAGTAACAACAATTTTTAAGTTTTCCTTTGCAGTCCTTAAAACATTTCATTTAAAGATGAAAAAAAATAAGGATAAAATGTCAAATGAAATTAAAAATATAAAATCAATAGGGAAAAGTGGAATCCAAAGCTAGTCTGAAGATGGCAATAATCAACAAAATTGTAACCAGAATCATCAGAAAAAAAGGGAAAAACACACAAATAATATAAGGGGGCATCATTATTGATCTTAAAGACATCAAAAGGCTAATAAGAGGACTTGTGCCAATAAGCTTGATAACTTAGATGAAATGGAAAAAATACTTAGGAAGAAGTATCAAAATTCCTCAAGAAGAGTGAGATAATAAGAATACATATATACACACCTGTGTGTGCATGCTTAGTCATGTCTGACTCTTTGCAACCCCATAGACTGTAGCCCATCAGGCTCCTCTGTCCATGGAATTTTTCCCAACAAAGAATACTGGAGCATGTTGCTATTTCCTACTCCAGTGGATCTTCCCATACCAGTGACTGAACACACATCTCTTGCATCTCCTGAATTAGTATGCAGATTCTTTACGAACACACACACACAACACAAATTAATTACATGCTTGTTCATAAAACTTCCTAAAATGGTATTACTGGGGAATTCTACCAACATTTGGAGAAGAAAAATACCCATTCTACACAGAGTCTGCCAGAAAATAGAAATGAAGGAAACATTTTTCAGTTAATTATTTGGAGCTAACATCACTGTAATATTAAAAACAGACAAAAATACTAAATTGAAAATAGAATCACACAATATCCCTCATGAGCATAGACACAAACATTTTTAGCCAAATGATATTAAATCTAACAATACAAAAAAAAGAAAATACATTATGAGCGACTTGGGTTATTCCACAAGTGAAAGCTATTCTACCACTCAAATATCAAGCAAATGTAATTAACCATAAGGTAGCTAACACAACAGACAAAATATACACAATTATCTTTCTACCTGCAGAAGAGCACGTGGAAAAGATTAAGTCAAACCCTCTATGGAATAAAAGGGAAAGTCCTCAACTTGATAGAAAGTATCTACAAACATATTATAGCAAATATACTTCCTGGTAAAAGACTGAATGTTTGTCCCCTAAAATTGGAAAAAAGCAAAGATGTCCATTTTATACATTTCTTTGAAAGGTCTAGCCAGTGTAAAAAGAAATTAAACTTATGCAAACTGGAAAAAAATATATGTATATATACATGTAATTTTATTTATAGATAACATGATTATTCATGTTAAAAAAGCCTATGGAAACTAAATAAAATCTATTCAATTAGTGAATTCAACAATGTCTCCACACAGAGGTTCAATATTATTTTTAAAAGTCTATTTCTATGAACACAATGAAACTTAGAAATTGAAATTAAAAAAATCAAGAACACTGTAACTGATCAAAAATTAAGAAATACTTGAGGATACATTAAATGAAATATGTGCAAGAATGTAAAGTACAGATTACAAATATTGCTGTAAGAAGTTAAAGTTTGAATAAAGTGAGAGATACGTCATGTTGAGGGTTCAAATGACTCAGTATCACTAAAATGTCAAATTTCTCTAAATTGATCTATTTTTTCATTGAAATACCAATAAGAATCTTTGCAAAATTTTTTTGCAGAAAGAAAAATGTTAAATTGTCTTTATTTGAAGATGACATTATTTTATACACCAAAAAATCTTACAGACTCAACTAAAAAGCTGTTGGAACTAATAAATTCAGAAAAGTGGAAGGATATAAAATCAACATAAAGAAGTCCCTTGTATTTCTATTAATATACACAAACAATGAAATATCTGAAAAAGAAATAGGAGAACTATTCCATTCACAATAGCATCAGAACAATAAAATACCAAGGAAAAAAATTTAACCAAGGAAGTGATAGATCTACACAATGAAAATTAAAGTCTTTGTTGAAATAAATTGAAGAAGACACAAATAGAAAGATCTCATGTTCGTGAATCAGAAGAATTAATACTGTTATAATGTCTACACTACCCAAAGTCATTTCTGCTGTTTCAGTTGCTAAATTGTGTCCTACTCTCTTGGGACCCCATGGACTATAGCCTGCCAGGATTCTCTGTCCACGAGGTCTCCCAGGCAAGAATACTGGAGTGGGGTTGCCATTTCCTTCCTCATCTTTGCAAGACTTTTTAAATTAGAAAGATGATTTTAAATTTACTATGAAAATGCAACTTGAATAAATTCAAATAAAAGAGTCTTCTATTTGAAGGATTCCCTGGTGCCTCAGATAGTAAAGAATCCACCTGCAAGGCAGGAGACTTAGGTTCAATCTCTGGGTCAGGAAGATCCCCTGGAGAAAGGAATGGCTGCCCACTCCAGTATTCCTGCCTGGAGAATCCCACAGACAGTCTGGTGTTCTGCAGTCCATGGGCTCACAAAGAGTTGGACATGATTAAGCGACTGAACAAGAAGCTGCCTTTATACCTCTACATAAATTTATTGGCCCTGTTTTGCCTAAAGAAACTTTAATGACCAAACTTTAATTTATTGGTGTGGGCCCACTAATCAGAAATTATAGATTTAATGTTTTAGCTCAAGAAATTAGAAAGGGCTAAAAGTAGTTTGGTTGGTTGACTGAAGCACGGACCCAAAATGGCTGAAACTTAATGAAGCTGAAATGCTACAACTGCCCTGGTATAAGAATGTGTCCAAAGGGTGATGGAAGCTGATACATTATAGTGTATTTTTAAGACCTGCTTATCCATCCTGGGAGGATCCAGAGGACTCAGCTTCACCATGACTGTAAGAAATAACAGTCATGTTATGAGGGGAGTCTCAGCATCTCTGAAAAGCTCTATCGTCGCTCTTTTCTGTAGGTCAGAAATTCCAGTGGAACTGCTATCATTGAAGGGGAATGCTAAATGCAGTGGAGACAACAGGATCCTGGAATGGCCAGGGGTGGCCAGTGGCAGAATGGTGGGCGTGGCTACCAAAATGGACAATGAAGTCAAAGCAATGATCAAAATAATTTGGCTCACAGAGATCTGTAATGCTGGCTGGTTGATCATGGTATTGCTAAAGAGAAGAAGGCTACTAAATTCTGACTTGTCTAAGTAGAAGAGTTCTAGGTTTCATGAACAGAAGCCTAACGTAAATCACCAAAAGGGAACTGTTTCTTTAATCACTACCAGATTAAGCCAGTTTATAGACACAAAACCACTTGAATGAAAGGGGAGGTATGTATGTGTATATGTGCATATTACACTTTAGAATGGTTACAAGTTTGTTCATGAAATAAATTCATATATATATATATATATATTCACTTTATTTCTGATATTTTAAATTCCCTTAGAGTAACTATTTATGTATCTGTGATAATAATTTTTTTACAAAAAGAGTTATAAAATGCATGAAGCCTTATGTTTGGTGAACTGTGAGCCCAAAGCTATATCAGTATGCACTGAGGAGATGAAAAATACAACAAAGGGTAAAACCTTAAGTATCCAAACTTCAGCATTTCCTCACTGAAAATTAAAATGGAAAATAGAACAGAGGTTTGTTTTATAGATGATTTCAAGGAGCCAAAGAAAGTATCCTTATTGGAAAGATGATAAATCTACAATCAATCACAGGCATTGCTTCTCCAAGGACTGACTTTTAATTAACAGTTTGAAATCTATTATTAGGTTAAAATGAGGTTTGAGAATGCAAATTTTAATTTGCTTTTCTATGTTATGAGCACTGTTAATGCTTAAATGTGTTTGAAAAAAATATTTGAATTACATGTGTGGCTTTATACTTCCTGGAATCTTTTCAGTCAGATATTTTATGTAAATCAAAGCTGTTTATATGATAAGACTGAGGATTTCATGAGAGGCATGTAATTATTTTACATTAATAATCTCTAAGGCAGTGCAGTTCAACAGAAATTTCAGTGAAGATGGGAACGTTCTATAGCTGTGCGAACACTGTAGCCTCTAGACATAGGTAGTCACTGAACAATGGGGCTACTGAAACAGAATTGAATTTTAATGTTTTTATTTTCAATTTATTCAACTGCAATCTTAAATATTCACCTGTGGCCTCTGGCTACTGAGTCCAATATGGACACTACAGCTCCTAGTCTGAGAGGTAGAGTTATAGAAATATTTCTGAATTACCTACTAAACTAAAAAATGCTATTTCCTAAGTTGTATTTTAATTGGCCCAATATCACCCCCTGCCCACACACATTCACAATTACATGCATCACTCTTATTCACAAAATCAATAATTTCAACTATTAGGTAAAATTACTCATGGATCTTCTTAAAATCTGTAAGTTATTTGAGTTGAGAATCATAGGTCCCAAATTAGCAATAGAGATATCCTTTATTCACTGATACGCTTAAGATATTTTAGATCAACACAGTGCTCTATTTCTTATAGATCACTTCCTGTACCAAACTATCTGCTTGAAGTACTTTTTTATCTTAGGATATTCCTTCTACACTCACGGTGGACTAGTCATTTGCTCATGTGTGGTTCTCTCTGTTCTACACTTACTGTGTAAAAGCACATCATGTTGCTGAAGCCACAAGTCTCTATTGTTACCTCCCGCATACATTTTTAGGGCAGGTGACCCATTTTGGATATTCAGTCCGTGATGATGAATTAAAGGAGCTCCACCTGACATGCTTAAGGGATCAAATCTCTGCCCATGGCTTCTTTCATACAATGTACTAACCAATTAGGCATGCCTACTATTTATTGATATGACATTATTTGTATGCCTGAAAGTAACAAATGCTTTGTGTATAAAATGTTACAGAGAACCATATATAAGCAGATGCAAAATTTAGCAATATTTTCAGAACACAGTACTTACCTGCTATGTACATAATCCACTTAAAAATATGTCAACACAAATTTATTTATTTATTTATTTTTCATGTGGTTAATACTGAAGTGATCTGGATTGAAAGAAATGACTACTTCTCTCAGCTTCAGCACTGGGAATGTAGTTGGCACTGGATCTTTCACTTTGAGATATATCGTGGATAACTGATCGCCAAGTGTTTTCTGTGAATACTTACATTTCAAATTAAATTTTAAGTTCTAGAATGACATGAACTGTGTACTACATTCATTCGGGTTGCAGATCATTCTTAGTATATCTTAGATTTGTACCTTCATTTAGATAAACATCCTTCTACCAACATTTATTCAGAAAATAGCATGTGTACTCTGACAATTCTTGAAAGACAGGAACAGCCAACAAATACACTATGAATTAACGAATAAATGCTAAACACTCTTCAAGCACTGGGTACACAGAGGAGACATACATAATCATGATACTGATCTTTACTAAGTTAAAGTAGTTTAGAAGATAGCAACTAGTGCACCACTATACAAAAATAACTTTGATCAGAGCTAAGAATATAAAATATAAGATGCTATGAAAGTTTATAACAAAGAATGAACCAGACTGGATGGTGGCGGCCAAAAGGGTAGGGAGCAAAAGGTGTTTAGGACTAGCCTTTTGGAGTAAAGATTATTTAAGAAGTGACTTAAAAGGATTAAAATAGAGTTTACTGTCAATGAGTGGATGGTATAAATGTATCAGAGTGAACAAAGAACACAAGCAAAGGTGCCTGAAGCAGGAAAACACACAGCACATTTCAGGACGAGAGAAAAGGTCAATGTAGCTACCAGGCAGTAAACAAGGTCGTGGCGACAGATACTATGCTGATAAAGCAGCTCAACTCAACCTAATGAAAGACCTAAAAGCCATGTTAGGGAAAGAAAAAAGAGAGATCTAAGATTAAAAATGATGAAACAAAACATATATGACTAAGAAAACCCTTCTGTTATGGTAAGGGAACACTTGACATATCTTTAGTCAGCTACTGCAGTGTGCTAGAAAGAGAAGATAAGGGCTGGGACTGATGCATTGTCAGCAATGATAGTGATTTGATTGAATCTCAAATGCAAAAGTAGGAAGTCAAGTTTTACCTGGAGTAACAGGCAAGTTTAGCCTTGGAGTACAAATTGAAGCAGGGCAAAGGCTAACAGAGTTTAGCCAAGAGAATGCACTGGTCATAGCAAACACCCTCTTCCAACAACATAAGAGACAACTCTACACACGAACATTACCAGATGGTCAATATCGAAATCATATTAATTATATTCTTTGCAGCCAAAGATAGAGAAGCTCTATACAGTCAGCAAAAACAAGACCAGGAGCTGATTGTAGCTCAGATCATGAACTCCTTATTGCCAAATTCACACTTATATCAAAGAAAGTAAGGAAAACCACTGCGCCATTTAGGTACGACTTAAATCAAATCCCTTACAATTACACCGTGGAAGCAACAAATAAAACCAAGGGATTATATCTGATAGACAGAGTGCCTGAAAAACTATGGACGGAGGTTAGTGACATTGTACAAGCAGCAGTGATCAAGATCATCCCCAAGAAAAGGAAATGCAAAAAGGCAACATGGTTGTCTGAGGAGACCTTACAAATAGCTCAGAAAAGAAAAGTGAAAGGCAAACGAGAAAATGAAAGATAAAAGCATCTGAATGCAGAGTTCCAAAGACTAGCAAGGAGAAATAAAAAAAGCCTTCCCAACCAACCAATGCAAAGAAATAGAGGAAAGCAATAGAATGGGAAAGACTAGAGATCTCTTCAAGAAAATTAGAGATACCAAGGGAACATTTCAAGCAAACATGGGCACAACAAAGGACAGAAACTGTATGGAAATAACAGAAGCAGAAGATATTCAGAAGAGGTGGTAAGAATACACAGAAGAACCACACAAAAAAGATCTTCATGACCCAGATAACCACAATGGTGTGATCACTCACCTAGAACCAGACATCCTAGAGCATGAAGTCAAGTGGGCCTTAAGAAACATCACTACGAACAAAACTAGTGGAGGTGATGAAATTCCATCTAGCTATTTCAAATCCTAAAAGATGATGCTGTTAAAGTACTGCTCTCAATATGCTAGAAAATTTGGAAAACTCAGCAGTGGCCACAGGACTAGAAAAGGTCAGTTTTCATTCCAGTCCCAAAGAAAGGCAATGCCAATAGATGGTCAAACTACTACACAATTGCACTCATCTCAGACACTAATGCTCAAAATTCTCCAATATCAGATATTTAAACTGGATTGAGCAAAGACAGAGGTACCAGAGATCAAATTGCCAACATCTGTTGGATCATAGAAAAAGCAAGAGAATTCCAGGAAAACATCTACTTTTGCTTCATTGACTACACTAAAGCCTTTGACTCTACAGATCACAACAAACTGGAACATTCTTAGAGATGGGAATACCAGAACACCTTACCTTCCTCCTGAGAGACCTGCATGCAGGTCAAGAAGCAACAGTTAGAACTGGACATGGAACAATGGACTGGTTCCAAATTGGGCAAGGAGTACTTCAAGGCTGCACATTGTCACCCTGCTTATTTAACTTATATGCAGAGTACATCATGAGAAATTCAGGCTGGATGAAGCACAAGCTGGAATCCAGATTGCCGGGAGAAATATCAATAACCTTAGATATGCAGATGACACCACCCTTATGGCAGAGAGCAAAGAGGAACTGAAGAGTCACTTGATGAAAGTGAAAGAGAAGAGTGAAAAAGCTGGCTTAAAACTCAACATTCAAAAAAAATAAAAAAAACTCAACATTCAAAAAACTAAGATCATGGCATCCAGTCTCATCACTTCACCGCAAATAGATGGGGAAACAGTGGAAACAGTGACTGACTTTTTTTTTTTGGGGGGGGGGCTCCAAAATCACTGCAGATGGTGACTGCAGCCATGAAATTAAAAGATGCTTGCTCCTTGGAAGAAAAGCTATGACCAACCTAGACAGCATATTAAAAAGCAGAGACATTCTTTGCCAACAAAGGTCCATCTAGTCAAAGATATGGTTTTTCCAGTGGTCATATATGGATGTAAGTGTTGGACTATAAAGAAAGCTAAGTGCCGAAGAATTGATGCTTTTGTACTGTGGAGTTGGAGAAGACTCTTGAGAGTCCCTTGGACTGCAAGGATATCAAACCATTCTATCCTAAAGTTAATCAGTTCTGACTATTCATTGGAAGGATTGATGCTAAAGCTAAAGCTCCAATACTTTGACTACTTGGAGCCAACTCATAAGAAAATACCCTGATGCTGGGGAAGATTGGGGGCAGGAACAGAAGGGGATGAGATAGGATGAGATGGTTGGATGGCATCACTGACTCGATGGACCTGAGTTTGAGCAAACCCTGGGAGATGGTGAAGGACAGGAAGCCGGTGTACTGCAGTCCACGGGGACACAAAGAGTCGGAAATGAGTGAACAACTAAAGAACAACAATTTATTTCAGAATACGTAATGGTAAGACTTGGCAATTAACTGAATGTCAGAAGTGAAAGGAAGATGTCATTTATGACTTCCAGGTTTCTGGCACGACTAACTGGGTTCGTGGAGGTACTTTTACTGCAGTGCAGAAAGACTGGAGAAGAAAAAAAAAAAAGATGTGGGAAATATGAATTCAGTGTCCCAGTAGAGGCTATAAGGGGGTAGTTTGATACACATTCACAGTGTAGAAGGAGATACTGGCTGGAAACCATAGATGTGATACTTGTCAGTGTATAACTGGCATGGAAGCCGGAAGGAGTTGAAAACATTACTAACATAGAGAAGAGAGGACAAAGAATATAGATTACTGTGTTCTAGCTGAGATGAACCCCAACATTTCATAAGTTAAATAGAAGAGAAGACAACAAAGGCAAATAAGGGAGAAAAAGAAGAAAATAACATTACGATGATTATAATGCAGTTGAAACTGAGGAAGGAGAGTGCGTAAAAAGAACGTTGACTGAAATCCTGTTTCATGAAGTAGAGTAAGATGAAGACTAGAAAACACATATTGGATTAAGCAACATATCAGTAGTGGCTTTAGTATTTGCAGCTTTACCAAGCAGAGGGAACAGTAATACAGACTGCAAGGAAATAGTGAATGATTACGAGGCACAGGAATAGAAAAAATAAGGTGTAAGCCCTTTAAAAAAAAAATACTTGTGAAGGGAAATAGCAAGATGGAGAAAAACTGTATAGTCCAGATAATTTAATTTTATTATTAAGATGAGAGAAGTTAGGGCATGCTGAAGAAAAGAATGAATAGATGAAGCTGATGAAACAGAAAAGAAAGACATTCATATTTTAAGCCTTAAAAATGATGGGAGGAAATAAAATGTGTAAGACAAAGAAGAATATATATCAAACAGTAGAGCAATTTAGTGGATGGAGAATGGAGGAATTCATGAATGGCCCCAGATATATAACATAGGACACTTAGAATGGATCACAAAATGTGACTTTCATGAAGCCATATGTAACATTAAAAAATAACAATAAAAGAGAATCAAGGTAATAGAAACGAACAAAAGAGAGGAGAGAGAGAAGCAGAGACTGAGAAAGAGAAAGAAGGAGGGAGGAAGGAAACAAGGAAGAAATAACAAGCAGGTCAAAAAGAATCAGTGTAAGGAATACCTAGGTTTTTCCTATGACTTATTTCTGGGATAGCTGGAATCCAGGATTCTTTCCATGCACCATCAAGAAAAATCATTAGTATTTCTCTTTCATATCCATTTGGTAGGTCACATCCTCAAATCTTAACTTGGTCCCTTCTTCAGCTCCAGATTTTCCATTAATAATACAAAAAGAAAATTAGAATACACCACTGTGTATTAATTGTGACCTCCCCAAATGATATGTCCAAATACTAACCTCACTCATCTATGAATATAGACTCATTTGGAAAAAGAATCCTCGCAGATACAAATAAATTAAAGATGAGATGCTAGATTTAGAATGAGCCCTGGGGCTTCCCAAGTGGTTCAGAGGTAAAGAATCTGCCCACCAATGCAGGAGACACAGGTTCGATCCCTGGGTCAGGAAGATCCCCTGGTGAAGGAAATGGTAACCCACTTCAGTATTCTTGTCTGGGCAATCCCATAGAGAGAGGAACCTGATGGGCTACAGTCCATGTAAGAGTTGGATACAACTCAGCAACTATACAACAACAAGGATGAGCCCGAGTTCCACTGACCTAGTTTTATCACCTCTTACAGACAAAAGTGAGAAAGTTCTGACACAGAGAGACACAGGCAGAGACTGAAGCTGTTATGCTACAAGCCATGAGTATGAGGGATTGCTGGCCACCACCAGAAACAAGGAGAGAAGCATGGAACAGATTTCCCTCCAGGGACTCCAAGAAGAACCAAATCTGCCAGACAACTCGATTTTGAATTTCTGGCCTCCAGAATTGTGAAAGAATTGAAGAATTTATGTGGGCTGTTTTAAACTGCTAAATATGTGATAATTTGTTATAGAAGCCCTCAGGAATGCCTATGAATCTAAGTAATCACTTGGAGCACATTAAGCACACCTACTGGGATCACATCTATCTTCATCTGACTATAAGTCCTTGTGAGCAACCAGCATAATTAAAAAGCAAGGGAGGGTTCTGAAACCATTTACTTTTGAGTCTTCCGAGGATGTGATAAGTGGAAGTGTGGAAAACTGCTTGGTCTTACAAAACCTAAATAGCCAAGAACATCAGATACTGCCTCAATTTTCCCTGGATCTCATTTTATTTCTTCCATACAGAGAAATATACATGGGGAGCATGAAAATGTAATTCTTATATTTGTAATAGATGCAAAATTTAGGAGATGGATGATAAAGAAAGGCAAGATCAGGGTCCCAGATGAGAGCATTTTTCCAGCAACTGTTGACCTAGACTTAGCAGGTTTTTAGGGGAGTCTAATCCTAGACCCTTCATGTGTTTGTACTGAATTTGCCTGGCAGATCACTCCATAGCTGTATAGATCTCTGTAACAAGAATTAAAGTTGCTTAGCTACTTTTTCTCTGCATCTACCAGCCTTTGTTTTCATGAACGTACACCTGCTGTCTTTTTCTTTACTCTAAGGAAGCATAACGATAAAGCCTTGACCTAGTATGTAAATAAGCCAATAGTAATACCCAGTGTGTAAGGTAATACCAAATCAATCTCCTTATTAAAACCAAATAAACAACAATAAGTCACTTGAATATTGTGTGAAACAGCATCATGGGCTAAGAAACATGCTGCATTACAAGGCAAGAAAAATTGTCTTCTATATGATATTTCTTTTAATATCTTTTGAGACAGACCTGTGTTTTGACATTTTAATAGAAACTGAAGAAATGAAGAGAATTATTTCTTAAGAAAGTTTGATTTCAAGATAATTTTTCAACAGACTTCCTACATTAGTAAACTAACTTAAAAATTCATCCCTCACATCAACTCTTTGTTGGCTTTTTCTTCCACTAAAATGTGAGATCTGCAGGGGCAAGATAGTTGTCTTTCTTGTGATAGGTGTATCTCCTGCATTTATAGCAGCTGTTGGAACACTGTATTGTACAATTCACATGCATTAAATGAATTGTGCCTATCCTATTATCAAGTGATTAAGCCCAAATTAACAGATGTAGAGCTGACTTGGAAACATTCCCAAAGCCACACAAAGATCAGCTGACAAATGGAGGAAGCCTCACCTGTCAAGGAGCCTAAGTACAATCTCTGATCAAACCCTGGCTAAATAATCCACTCTGACCCAAAAGAAACTCCAAGGAACAACTTGAAAATAAAATCACATAGGTCCCTGGAAGATAGGAAGGCCATGAATATGCCAAAGAATGAGGTCGCTCTGAGCAGTCGAAGAGGAAAAATCCAATTAGTACCTAGCTGAGTGTGGCAGGGGTCAAAAACAAATTTCTTGAACTGAAGTATTAGCCTGCAAGATAGACATACGCACACAAACAGAATAGCAAACGCTAAAAATCTAACTGGCAAAGACTATTTACGTACAACCTTGATCACTAGTGTTAGTCACTCATCGCGCCAAACTCTTTGCGACTCCATGGACTACAGCTCGCCAGGCTCCTCTGTCCATGGGATTCTCCAGGCAAGAATCCTGGAGTGGGTAGCCATTCCCTTCTCCAGGGGAATCTTCCCAACTCAGGGATTGAACCTGGGTCTCCTGCACTGCAGGCAGATTCTTTACCACCCGAGCCACAAGAGAAGACTTTGACCACTAGTGGCCTTTTTTTTTTTTTTTTCCCAACCCAGGGACAATTGCCATGGACTTCCCAGGTAGCATGGTGGTGAAGACCACACCTGCTAATGCAGGAGAGGCAAGACTCACGGGTTCCGTCCCTGGAACACCTGCAATGCAATGACTGCTACGTAGCCAGGCTGAAGAATAACATTGATGAGGAAAAAAAAGTCTGAATATTTGAGACTGCACACTATAAGAACTTGACTTCACAGAATTAGCTTCAACCAAATCACTGAACAAATAAATGACCAAGCAAACAACAAGAGCAGCCCTAATACCTGTGGGGAGAAGAGGAGGATATCATTATCTCCAGTTTACTTTAACATATTGTCTAAAATAGGTATTTTTTTTTAACAAAAGCATATGAAACATACAAAGAAACATTAAAGAGTGGTGTGTACATGGGAAAAAAGAGCAGGTGGCAGAAACTGCTTCTGAAAGGAGCTAGACAAAGACCTCAAGGCAGCCATTATAAACACGTTCAGAGAACTAAAGAAGACCTTTAGTTTTTAAAAAGCAAATAATTTTAAAAGAGAAAAATTTTTAAATGTGAATTTAAGCACAATAACTGAAATGTAAAGCTCACCAAGCGAGCTAAACAACAGGTCTGATGCAGTAGAGAAAGAATCACTCAACTGTAAGATAGATCAATAAAGGTTATATAATCCAAATAAAAGAGGAAGAAAAAAAAATTAAGAGAGACTCAGAAATATGAGACAATATTAGCCACAAATTTGCATATAATGTGACTACCAGACAAAAAGGAAAGAGACAAAGGGACCACACGAAAAAGAAATAATGGCTAAGATTTGTCACATTTGCTGAAAAGCATTAATCTATATATTCAAGAAGTTCAACAAACTCTGAATAGGGTAAAGACACAGAGAAAACTCCTTCTAAGATTAGGAACAGAACACATACATGCAACTCTCCACACTTCTTTCAACATTGTCAGCTTACAGCTCACTAATAGAAAGAAAAATCACCCAATTTTTAAACAGTGAAAGATTATGAATTGAAGTTTCTCTAAACTAGATGTGCAAATGCTAATATGCACAAAATATGATTCTGAACATCACTATTAGTTACAATGACATATCATTTTTTATCCTATAGAATGGATAAAATAAAAGACATTGTTGCTGCAGATGTGGAGAATGGGAGCCCCACACATAGCTGTGGCTCAGAACACAACATGGTAAAATTGAGTTCTTCAAATATGAGGCACAGAGTTTCCATAAAACCCAGAAATTCTACTTCTAGCTACACAAACAAGAGAAATAAACACACACACATACACACAGAAACCTGTACATGGATAATAATGGCCAAAGAGTATAAAGGGCCTAAATGTCCATCAACTGATAAGAGGATTTTTGAAATATGGCATACTGGTATAATGGGGCTTCCCCGGTGGCTCAGACAGTAAAGAATCTGCCTGCAATGTGGGAGACCTGGGTTTGATCCTGGGGTTGAAAAGATCCCCTGGAGGAGGGCATGGCATTATCCAGATTTAGGATGAGCCTTGGGGCTTCCCAAGTGCATCAGAGCTAAAGAATCTCCCCGCCAATGCAGGAGATGCAGGTTTGATCCCTGGGTCAGGAAGATCCCCTGGTGAAGTAAATGGTAACTCACTCCAGTATTCTTGACTGGAGAATCCTATGGATAGAGGAGCCCGGCGGGCTACAGCCCATGGGGTCGCACAGTCGGACATAACTGACCGACTGAGCACAATTACATGCTGATATAATATCACTGAGCAACAATAAAGAGCAAAGTACTAATGAATGTTATAATACAGATGATCTTTTAAAACATTATGCTAAGTAAAAGAAAGTAATCACAAAAGACCACACATTGTATTTTTCCATTTAAATAGAATAAGCACAATAGGCAAATTTAGAGAGACCAAGAGTAGATGATTGGTGTCCAAAGCCTATGGGTGCAAGGAAGAAGAATGACTGCTAATGGGTACGGGGTTGCTTACTGGGGTGATGAAAATGTTCTAAACTTAGATTATAGTGATGGCTGCACAACACCATGAATATACTAGGATAAATAAATGTGACTAATAAAACCTAATATGAGAATAAACTACTTATGAGGAGATACATAAGACATATAATCTGGAGATATTCAAGGCCTTTCTAAACTGAGAAACTTTAAAGAATACAATTTAGATATTAAATTAGGAAAGCATTATAATTTCTGTACAGCACAGAAGAAAAGCCAAAAAGCAACACTCAGGTTATGTTTAAAATGAGAGAGAGAGAGAGTGAATTAATTGGCCTTAATTGTCATGCCTTAACAATTACCTTTGGCTATAAGTCAGAGAAAATATTAATGTTCCTAAAATGTAGTATCATATACAAGATATGACTCTCCTTCATATAATTTCATTTATTTATATGAAAGAAAGGGAAGTCGCTCAGTCGTGTCCAACTCTTTGCTACCCCATGGACTATAGCCTACCAGGCCCCTCCGTCCTTGGGATTTTCCAGGCAAGAATACTGGAGTGGGTTGCCATGTCCTTCTCCAGGGGATCTTGCCAACCCAGGGATCGAACCTGGGTCTCCCAATGTAGGCAGACTACCATCTGAGCCATCAAGGAAGTCAAATTAAATTTAATCAGTGTAACATTTCCTATATATAAAACAACATCCCACCATGGAAATATATATACACACACACACACACACACCACATAAGATAAATACAATATCTTTATATACACAATTTCTTCATCTGAGTAAACCCTGTAAATCACCCTTAGAAGCAGAGAACTACACTGAAGTAAAAGAAACAGACTTCCTCTAGAGTCCAAGAGGAAATGTTCTTTTTATGGAAGGAAGTAAAGTGTTACAGTCCATGGGGTTGCAAAGAGTTGGACACAGCTGAGCGACTGAACTGAACTGTAAAGTCAAAGTGAGATGCCTATAGGCATGAAAGACCATGACAACCTGGCCCTAACTCAAACTTAAGAAGAGTTAGTTTGAAGAAAGAAATCATCAGAGAAATTAGAAATATAAACAAGAAAGCAAAAGTGGTCCAGAAGATTACAATTTTCTCTGGGATAAATTTCCTTTCAGAAATATAAATAGTGTATGTGCAAATTTCCTTGAAAACGTTATCCAAATAACCCTAGTGACAGGCTATCATCTATTGCTCTCAAATTTATTCTAATTACTCTTCACATAAGACATAGCAAAGACTTTAATCTGCTGGCATACCTTGCTAACTTTTATGAAACTAGAAAGTGTTTCTGTTTAATGAATACATGCAATATGTTCATACTAGAGTACACTGCACATAAACTTGGTGTATGAGAAATTTTTAGTAAGTTATTCTTTAATGGACTTAATTTCTTTCTATTTGGATTTTCAGTTTATGTCTTTAATCTTCTATTTTTAGAGAAGACATGCCACGAAGTTACTCATATGCAGCAATACTCCAATTCAAATTTATGAGAAAATGGGTCACTTCAGACAGAAGATTCATTATTCATTCATCGCTTTACTTAAAACATGTAGGTTGCTTTAATTTATTCAGTATTGTGAACTTATTAAACATGATCAGATTCTGTAATTGTTTCTTTATTACTCTCACTAAAAAGAGATTGATACCTTGTTTTAGTAACAGAAGAGATCAATGTCTGGAGCAGGGCTGATCAATTTATAAAATCATGAACCTGAATTTGATTTAGTTTCTATTTATAATTTTGTTGTTAAGGTTAAACACCATTAGCTAGCCTAGGAACCTTTGTCTTAATTAAAGCATTATTATTTTGCAGTGTTTAGAGTTTCTAGTCTCTGCTAAGAATAACAACAAAATATTATGAAAATTTCTGCTTAAACTATCATTGGCTCCTACCTACTAAGAACTGCAATGGGGGAAAAAAGTCTAGTCAATAGACAAATGCATAGAATTAAACAACAAGCAGATATACAGGGCCTTAACAAAAATCCAATGTATTTTCCCTAGTTTGACTTACAGATAAAACTGGCTTTTATCTGAAAAAGTTAGAGTTAGTAGTATCACATTTCTAATATAATCAACTAGTTAACAATGTAGGGATTATTATGATTAGTCATAACAGTCATTTTAATTCAGATATTCATGTATTAGAAAGGCGAGCTTATTTTTTTTATAAGTGCACTGGGAAGACCCAGAGGAATCGGGTGGAGAGGGAGGTGGGAGGGGGGATCGGGATGGGGAATACGTGTAAATCTATGGCTGATTCATATCAATGTATGACAAAACCCACTGAAATGTTGTGAAGTAATTAGCCTCCAACTAATAAAAAAAAAAAAAAAAGAGTCTTTTTAATGACTTTTTTCCTCCTCTGTAAAGTATGGACATTGCATGTTTGTCTTCACATGTATAACAAAAACTTGAGAACAGAAAAATAATTATTTTCTTATTTAATCCACTTTGAGATATCACAGGCAAATTATTCAGTGATTTACCTAAACAACAGAGATAACAGTATTTAAAATGTTCAAACAAGTTTTGAGGTGGGTGAAAAAAAATATATTTTAAATTTCAAAACAAATATGATTTGAAAAGGCAGTGTTAATGGAATAGATACAGGATATTCAACAAGCTCTACTAAGGAATTTCAGCAAGTGAGAAGTCTCAAAACGTTTACTGTATTTTAAAGAAGCCTCAGGAAGAAATTAAGGTTGTTATAATCCATGTATGTCCCCAAGGTACCCCAGCTAATCACAGTACAAAAGCCAGGAACATGGAACCCGAGGGATTAAGCAAAAAAGGCACATATAGGAGTGGGAATGGGAGGAGAGTTGGAGAGATCTTGAGTGTTGTTGAGAACAGAAACATACAAGCCACAGTGAAACCCTCTGACAGTAGGACCGAACATTCGAGTCACGGTATGGAGTAGCTGTGGACCTGGCCAGCTGTAGCCCATGTTTAATATTCTATGGCTGAGTTTCCTCTGCTTTCTCACTTACAAAATGGGAACGACGGTCACACCCACCTCACCAGGTAGTTGTAAAACCGGAATGAGAACTGAACATGAGTAAACTTCTACATTAGTGTCTGAAACACAGTATTTATGTGCCCAGTAAATGTTGTTTATGTTTTTCATAATCATTTGATTATTAAAAGAGTCACTTAGGAAAGAACCTTGGAATGTATTACAGTACACACTTATAGCAATATAAATGGAAATCAACATATGAGCCCTAAACAATAGAAAATAGTTTAAAAATATCACATAGTCAAAAGGACTCTGTGAAGTCTCTTACAGAGGCACTGGAGACTAATGTTGCACTTTTTAAGAAATAAAACCAGTGTATCCTCCATTGCTGAAACAGAAGACTGTTCAGCTAAGCATCTGATACAGTATTTTAACAAACAAAAGCCAGCCAAATCATCCCATTAAAGTTATTTTAGGGGGGAAAATGTCTGTATTTTAGAAAAAAAAAGGGGGGGGAGGCTGGGGAGGGGGGTTTAACCTAATAGGGGATATTTATCATATCAGACATTACTGTCTCTCTATGGTACTTCATTTTTAACAACTAGAGAAGATTCATATCCTGAGATAAGTTGTGGAGCCAGTTAAAAACAAAACAAAACAGGAGATTAAAAAATGAAACGTTTATTGTCCTTATTCCTAAGGGTGAAGTGAAAGTCACTCAGCTGTGTTACTTTATGATCCCATAGACTATACAGTCTATGGAATTTACAGGCCAGAATACTGGAGAGGGTAGCCTTTCCCTTCTCTGGGGGATCTTCCCAAGCAAGGGATCGAACCCAGGTCTCCCCCATTGTGGGCAGATTCTTTACCAGCTGAGCCCTAAGGGAAGCCCAAGAATACTGGAGTGGATAGCCTGTACCTTCTCCAGCCGATTTTCCCAACCCAGGAATCGAACCTGGGTCTCCTGCATTGCAGGCGGATTCTTTACCAACTGAGCTATCAAGGAAGCCCTGATTCCTAAAGGTGTGACCTCATTATTTTAAGTGTTGTATATTATTATAAACACATCCTATAAACATATTTGTAGGAAAATTCAGTGATTGGCTATGATGTGAGCAACATGGGAAGAAGGAAAACCAAAAACACACAAAGCAAAAATATAACCCACTATATTAACGTATCACTTCTGTTCAGTTGCTCAATCATGTCTGAATTTTTGCGACCCCATGGGCTGCAGCACGCCAGGCTTCCGTGTCAATCACCAACTCCCAGAGTTTACTCAAACTCATGTCCATTGAGTCAGTGATGCCATCCAGCCATCTCATACTCTGTCATCCCCTTCTCCTCCCACCTTCAATCTTTCCCAAAATTAGGGTCTTTTCCAATGATTTAGTTCTTTGCATCAGGTGGCCAAAATATTGGAGTTTCAGCTTCAGCATCAGTCCTTTCAATGAATATGCAAGACTGATTTCCTTAAGGATAAACTGTATATTAACATATAGAAGTCCATTATCTATGTAGTCCTCTGTCTCAAAGATTCTCTTTCCTCCAGCCTATCACATCCAATTAGAGCCACAGAGCTCTAATGAACTAACAATGCTCCCTGCAGTCATGGACAGAACTAAAGTAACAAGTTTAGCCTCAGAATCTCTAACCAGAATGACTCTGCTCAACCTTACACAATATGTTAAGATCCAGGGAGTCGGCACTACTCTGGGAACACAGACTCAAAAAATGACAGAAGTTACGTTTTCTGCTTGCTGCTGGGATTTGAGTTGACAGTCAGAATTATTTTTATTTAACATATCTTCTAATTGAATATTCTTTGTGTCCCTAAATCTATGGACTGAATACCTTGCTCATCAGAACATATTGGGTCAGACAGGAAGGATAAATTGTGCAACAAATGCCTTGACTGAAACTTCATTCTGAAGTTTTTGAAAACTCCATGTCTCTGGAAAAGTGTGAAACAAATAGAGCTTGTCCCCAAAATTAATGAATAAGCAAACAAATACAAAGGCAAGCAAACCGACAGGAATATGACAAAATTGTGAAGGGCCTGTGTCTTACTAAGATCATGGCATCCAGTCCCTAAGATCATGGCATCCAATCCCATCATTTCATGGCAAATAGATGGGGAAACAATGGAAACAAGTGACAAACTTTATTTTTACAGGCTCCAAAATCACTGCAGATGGTGACTGCGGCCATGAAATTAAAAGACGCTTGCTCCTTGGAAGAAAAGCTACGACCAACATATACAGCATAAAATAAAGCAGAGGCATTACTTTACCAACAAAGGTCCACCTGGTCAAAGCTATGGTTTTTCCACTAGTCATGTATGGATGTGAGAGTTGGACTATAAAGAAAGCTGAGCGCCAAAGAATTGATGCTTTTGAACTGTAGTGATGGAGAAGACTCTTGAAACTCCCTTGGACTGCAAGGAGATCCAACCAGTCAATCCTAAAGGAAATCAGTCCTGAATATTCATTGGAAAGACTAATGCTGAAGCTGAAACTCCAATACTTTGGCCACATGATGCGAAGAACTGACTCATTTGAAAAGACCCTGATGCTGGGAAAGAGTGAAGGCGGGAGGAGAAGCGGACGACAGAGGATGAGATGGTTGGATGGCATCACCAACGTGATGGACATGAGTTTGTGTAGGCTCCCAGAGTTAATGATGAACAGGGAAGCCTGGTTGCTGAAGTCCATGGGGTCACAAAGAATTGGACATGACTGAGAGACTGAACTGAACTGAACTGTATCTTAGAGTGCATTCCAATGGGGGACAATAGTGGCAACTTCTTCATTGTCTAAGACCATTTAGAACATTACAGGAACTGTGTGATCTCTCCTGTCCCTATCTTGTCACAAGCCAGTAACTCCTGATCCCAACTCAGTTATCAGCAGAGTCCAACAAGCACTTTCTCATTTACTGAAGTTGCAGCGTAGATGGGGCTTAAAAAGCCAGACCAAGAACTTCTGTATCCCCTGATGACATGAAAGATAGAAATGCAGCTCCGTATACTATGTTTTCTCCCGAGAAACGTTTTTTTTTTTTTGTAAGAACTGATTTAGACTTTACTGATCCTGAAAGGTGTTGTTTGCTTTTGTGGAGACAGATTTTTTTTGTTTCTTGTTTGTTTGTTTGTTTTTTGAGGTAGGTGTTTTTGTTTGAGCTATTTCTCACAGGAGGTGAGAACCCAAATGAGACATGGAAGTGTGTAAGGACCTCTATACGTTACAGATCCTTTAAATATAATCTAGAGGTTTCTGACTTAAAATATCAATAGATGTTTAATATACATGATCCAGACTCCCTTCCACAATACCACAGACCTCAATCTGCAAATGTAAAATTAAGAATATAAGAGCTACATTTACATCATGCATTCAATTATTCATACACAGGTTGTATGGCATCAGCAAACTCTGGGAGACTGAAAAACAGGGAACCTGGCATGCCGCAGCCCATGGGGTTGCAGAGTCGGATATAACTGAGCCACTGAACAGTGACAACATTCACACACAACATGAACAAACAGAAAAAAAAATATTAACTAAAGGAACTAAAAAGGAATTAAAACAGTAAAAATGTGTTACTTCATTTTCAGCTACAGGGTAGAAAATTGAAAAAAAAAAATTCTGTTTCATGTTGGGTTAATAGAACCTAAAGCACCCTGAGGCCAGATGAGGAGCAACCCAATCTGGCTTCTGAAATTAGAGAAGATGATTTTTGTATAATTCTGTTGACTGTGTAGAGATAAGAATCAGGCAGAGCAGGGCACACACACACTCTGATATGGAACTGGAGGTGGACTGGTAAGAAAGACCATCTTCTACAGAAATGACTAAGTAAGGCTGTAATACAGGGGTCAGTGGGCAGACTGAGATTGTGAAATCAAGCAGCCGGAAACTCAGAGTATCAATACTTGGAGCAGTAAGACAAATGATGGGCTCACCTATGCTTGCTGGCTAATTATATAAAAATTTGGGGTGGGAAAGGCTAAAGAAAATTGAATAAGTGTGTAATGCCTCAAACAGGATAAGGTCAAATACAAGATGAGATGGACCTTCAGGCAAGAAAATCAACAGATCCAACTACAACAAACTGATGATATAGATTCAGGGTAAATCATGGCCAAGGAGGAATTGGAAGTTGATACATACAGTTATTATTTGTCAAACTAAACATTAAATAGGAAGCTAACCTATGAAGTAATAAACTTAATTCATGGATTAAAACTTGATTATTAACCGAAAATTTTAAGTCATCTCTGGAGAAATTTTATTACACATAATTATGGTCTCAGAGTGTATATAAAATGTATATTCTCTAGATATATTAAAGGACATACATGCAGTATAGAATAAAACATTCAGTAAACATATAAAGTAAGTTCAATTCTATTAATAAACTAAGATACACACAAACACACAGAAAGGAAAGAGTAGAGTGAATTATAAGCCTGCATCATGCCATTTGCTCATTTAAAAATATGCATTGTGGGAGATTTTCTATATTGTACAAAATTATGATTCAAAAGTAATTTGCTAATTTTTGCTTCAAGTTAAATCTATCTTACATTCTCTAGATCTAATGAAGTGAAAGTGAAAGTCACTCAGTTGTGCCTGACTCTTCGAGACCCCATGGACTTTACAGAATTCTCCAGGCCAGAATACTGGAGTGGGTAGCCTTTCCCTTCTCCAGGGGATCTTCCCAACCCAGGTATCAAACCCAGGTCTTCCGCATTGCAGGAGGATTCTTTATCAGCTGAGCCACAAGGAAAACCCAAGAATAATGGAGTGGGTAGCCTATCCCTTCTCCAGTGGATCTTCCCAACCCAGGAATCGAACCAGAGTCTCCTGCATTGCAGGTGGATTCTTTACCAACTGAGCTATGAGGGCAGCCCTATGGATCTAATTTCACTTTATAATCCATTTTTAAATGAGTAAGTAGAAGTATGCACATGCCTTTGGTCTAGAAATCACTTAAAGTATTATTTTTTAAGCCTATACCCAATGACTGCTATTGTTTTGTCTGAGAAATGAACCATCATTTAGCATATCAAGATTAATCAAAGACATTGCAAAAGAAAGGTATAAGGGTTTGTTAAATTACTTAATAGCAATTCTCTGCTTGCTTTGTGTGTCTACCATTTTACCTAACATATCAGAATATTCAAGGACAACCTATATTTCATAAGGAAAAAAAAATATCCAGGTATATGTCTCACTAAGACTGCTCTTTCAGTTTAACATGAATTAGTTTAAAGCTTGTACAAGTGGTAAAAGCAAAGAAATTCATAAAAACTCAGGGAAAAGATACTGGAATGTATCTTTCTTCAAGATCATATGTCTACATGTTGATCTGGTACTCACATATTGAGAGAGTTACTCTCTCTATGGTTAGCAGTAACATTGTTTTACTTCACTGTGAATATTAATTCATTTGTGTGACCCATCTAAAGACATATGTTGAAATCTAAGTTCAATGATCTATCTGGTTTTTACTCTAAGAATGAAACTCTGGTAGAGTTCAACACACTGAATTCCAATTGTACAAGAAGAAATGGGGAAAAGTTGTTTAGCTGTGGCATGTGTGAAAATAAAAGGAAAAAAATCTCTACTGGGACTTTAGGCAACAGTTAATCCAGTGATTAGACATGGTGATATATTCCTCTCACACCAACTAATGGTACTGCAGACTACAGTAAGAAAGTTACAAGTTTTAGAATAGGAGAGGTGATCAACTAACCCATTCTATTTATTATGTCCTCATATGTGAGCAATTTAAATGCATGACCTTATATCTTAGCAAACTAGGAGATAAATACACTTTTATACTGTGACAGTATGGCCCTTCTAGGAATGGCCTCATGAAACTGTTAAAGCTGCAGCTCAATTTCATCTGGAAAAACAATTAAACTGTTAACTCTTCATGGGCACAGAACATATAAAATTTATATTTTTGTGCTGTACTGGTATAATATGGTCTAACACATAGTATGTGTCTAGTAAGTATTTACTTAAATGCTATAATTAACTCACTTAAAATATGAAACAGTGAATATTAAGTACACTAAAGTCCCAAATGTCAAATTCACAGCTAGGTTTTGTATCTTATTCAATTAGGTTACAAATTTAATATTTGTATTCAATTTTCCAGATATATATTTCTCTAAAGGACTCCCTTCTTGGAAATGATCTTAAATATTAAATGATAAAACAGTTAATATAAATGGACATTGGTTAATTGCACTTAAAAGTCTTCCAGATCAAGGGCATATCTTTAATGCCTTGAACACTGAAGTCCACCCTTGAGGACATCCAAACAGACTTCTGAAAAAAGTTAGGGACTTTCTACAGACAACCCCAGTATCCACAGCTGGAGTGAATAAAATGGAAACTACAGGAAGTAATTCTTGATAACACTTCTGTGGAGGTTAACTATCACCATTCTCATTTTTTCAGATAAGGAAGAGTATTTTAAGGTACACACCCAGTAAGTGGCAGTCCTAGAATACTAAATCAGGGGTATCTGATTCACTCAAGTGTTCTCAAAAGTCTATCGGATGGTCCACGAGAAGGGATCAACACTGAGCCAATAGTGGGCATAAGATTACTTTTCTCAAAACAGATAGTAAACAAACACATTGGTTCTTAAAATACACTGTTCCCACACCTTCCGCCACTATCCATTGGGATCTTTGTTCTTCTTTTTGTAATTCATTTAGATGACAGGTTACATTGTTTATCTGAGGTTTTTCTTATTTCCTAAGATAGGCCTATATCACTATAAACTTCCCTCTTAGAACTTCTTTTGCTGCATCTCATAGATTTTGAACAGTTTGTTTTTATTTTTGCTTGTCTCAGAGTATTTTCTGATTTTCTCTTTGATTTCTTCATTGATCCAAGGGTTTTCTAAGGGTATTTCAGGACAATATAAAGTTATAATAATGAAAATGATGGGGGAATTTTTTAAGTTTAACCCTAATAATGGAGGAGGAAAAGGTAACCCACTCCAGTATTTTTGCCTGGGAAATCCAATGGACAGAGGAGCCTGCCAGTCTACAGTCCATGGGGTTGCAAAAGAGTTGGGCATGACTGGGCAACTGAGCATGCATGCACACAATAATGGAATAGTGTTTCAAGGTATTCTGAAAGAGAGACAAGATCAATCAACTCATCTTTGAAAAACTTTACAAGGCATTCAATGCAAGAGAGAGGACCTTTTCAGTGAACAACACTGTTAACAGTAATAGTATATTTATTTGGGGAGAAAAAAAGTTGAACACTCATTTCATATGATTTACAAAAATTGACTCAAAATGGTTCATAGACACAAATAAAGAATTTAAATCAAAGGCAAACTTGTCAAAGAAAATATATGAACATATGTGCCATCAAATATTTCTTTTTAAATTCAAATTTAGGCTGGGCATCATCAATACTTGCTAAATCTGGCAACCCTAAGTTGATGGTTCTGAGTTGTATATACATATATATTTTTTTTTCTTGAAGAAAACAGTATTTTTAAATAATACAAAACTCCTTCCTATTGTCAGGAAGAAGGTATTTTTAACTAACTTTCCTCACTGAGGAAATAAAGGTTTGTAGAGATTAAGGAACTTGCTTATCAGTATATCCATTTACATAGTAAAGACAGGTTCTTTGCAAATAAATACCCAAGTGATTCTAAAAGAAAACAGCTATATTCCAGAAAAAACAATATTTATGTATAAAGATTGGAGAAATTAAGAAATGAGCTCATCAATAGTACATATAGATTTCAAAAAGTTTCCTTGAACTGGCCATTAAAATTTCAAAGGGGGGTGGTCCTAAGATGGCAGAGGAATAGGACAGGGAGACCACTTTCTCCCCTACAAATTCATCAAAAGATCATTTGAAGACTGAGCAACTTCCACAAAACTTCTGAATGCTGGTGGAGGACACCAGTCACCCAGAAAGGCAGCACATTCTCTTCAAAAGGAGGCAGGACAAACTATAGAAGACAAAGAGAGAGACAGAAGAGTTAGGGATGGAGACCCATCCCAGGGAGGGAGTCATGAAAAAGGAGTTTCCAAACACCAGGAAACCCTCTCGCCAGCAGTCTGTAGGAAGTTTTGGAATCTCAGAGGGCAACATAACTGGGAGGGGAAAAAACCCAAAAAAACAAAAACCACAGAGTATGTGCCTTAACCACAACTCCCAGGGGAGAAATTGCCCCCAGAGGCCCGCGTTTGCCACCAGGGCAGAGGAGGCACGGGTTGCATGCTTACGATAAGGACCGGGCCTGAATGCCCTGAGGACAATCTGAAGGCGCTAATGTGAGATAGCAACGCAAACTGTGGGATAGCCAGAGAGAGAGAAAAAAGACAGAGAGAGAGAGAGAATTTTCTGTGAAAAGATTTAACGAAGGCACAGCCTGGACGGCTCACAGAACAAAGGATTGAGCAAATACCAAAGAAGAGCTAGCTGGCTGCGGACTGGGCCATCTCCCCACCAGAGGCAGAGAGGCAGGCAGGGGACAGCCAGAGCCGGAAGGTGAGAGGCAATCTCAGCACCAGAGACAGCATCCTCCACCAAACTGTAGGCAGGCTCCCAATTGCTAACCAAGTCTTCCTGGGATCCTGGATGGTTGACATCTTCCAGGAGGGCCGCAGCCTGAGATCAGCCCCCCAGGGGCACACCAAGGAAACCAAGCGGCTGGGACCGGGGAGATGATAAGATGCACCACACACCTGGGACAGTGTGGTCCCCAAGCACCTAGTCGCCTGAGCTCCCCGGACCTGGGAAGGGCATAAAACGCATGCCCAGCTGAGTCTGCGCCTTTGTGGAGTACCAGGAACCTGAACCTGAGCAGCTTAGACCTGGGAATGCATGCAACCCAGGGCCCGCTTTGGACAGTTCCCCTTCGGCGCAACCTGGAGCCGGAGCAGTGTAGTTGGGAAAGCACAGGCGCCGTGAGCCGGGGCAAACCCGGTGCAGTCTCTACACTGCGAGCGCTCCCCACACACGCCAGTGACATTTGTTTGCAGTGGTCTCCCCTCCCCACAGCACAACTGAACAAGGGAGCCTCAGCAAGTGACCACCTTCGCCCCCTTGTGTCAGGGCGTAAATTAGATACTGGAGAGACTTGCAAACAGAGGAGCCAAAATAAACAAACAAGAGGGAGACGCTCTGGAAGGGACAGGTGCAACAGATTAAAACCCTGTAGTTAGCATTGATTAAGCATTGGAAGGGGCCTGTAGAACTTGAGAAGAAGTATAAGCTGGAACAAGGAACTATCTGAAACTGAACTGACCCCACACTGCCCTCAACAGCTCCAGAGAAATTCCTAGATATATTTTTACTATTATTATTTTTTATTGTCAAGTTTTTTATTACTCCTTTTTCATTTTTATAACCATTTGATTTTTAATTTTCATTTTATAACCTTGAAAAAAAAAAGACCCTATTTTTAAAGCAAAATTCACATATATATTTTTTATAAATTTTGTGATCGATTTTGCTTTGTATTTTTAATATTGTATTGTTGAGATTCTAACCTCTACTCTAGATTTTTAATCTTTGCTTTCTGGTATTTGTTATCAGTTTTGTACCTTTAAGAATCTAATCTTCAGTACCCATTTTCTCTTAGGGGTGTGATTACTGGATGATTGATCTCTCCCCTTCTGACTCTCCCTTTTCTCCCCCAGGTCACCTCTATCTCCTTCCTCCCTCTTCTCTTCTTAACTCTGAATCTCTCTGGGTGTTCTGGGCAATGGAGAACACTTAGGAAACTGATTACTGGCTAGATTGATCTCCCCCGTTTTGATTCCTCCTCCTCTCCTCCTGGTCACCTCTATGGTGACCTTCTTCATGGAATTCTGCAAACCTCTCTGGGTGTCCCTCACTGTGGAGAATCTTTTCTCCATTAACCTAGATGTTTTATCATCAGTGCTATATGGATGGAGAAGTCTTCAGGCTACTGTAAGAATAAGACTGAAAGCCAGAGGCAGGAGGCTTAAACGCAAAACTTGAAAACACCAGAGATCTCCTGACTCCAGGGACCGTTAATCGACAAGAGCTCATCCAAAAGCCTCCATACCTACAGTGAAACCAAGCTCCACCCAAGAGCCAAGTTCCAGAGCAAGACATACCACGCTAAATCTCTAGCAACACAGGAACATAGCCCTGAGCATTAAAATGCAGGTGGCCAAGTGTCACACCAAACCCAAAGACACCTCAAAACTCACTACTGGACACTTTATTGCACTCCAGAGAGAAGAGATCCAGTTCCACCCACCAGAACACTGATGCAAGCTTCCCTAACCAGGAAACCTTGACAAGCCACTAGTCCAACCGCACCCACAGGGAGCAAGCTCCACAATAAAGAGGAACCACCAACTGCCAGCCTGCAGAAAGGCCACCCAAAACACAGCAATCTAAACAAAATGAAAAGGCAGAGAAATAATCAGCAGGTAAGGGAACATGATAAATGCCCACCAAACCAAATAAAAGAAGAAGAGGTAGGGAGTCTACCTAGAAGAGAATTCAGAACAATGATAGTAAAGATGATCCAAAATCTTGAAAACAAAATGGTGTTACAGATAAATAGACTGGAGACAAGGATTGAGAAGATGCAAGAAATATTTAACAAGGACCTAGAAGAAATAAAAAAAGAGTCAATCAATAATAAATAATGCAATAGCTGAGGTCAAAAGCACTCTGGAGGGAAACGACAGTAGAATAACTGAGGCAGAAGATAGGGTAAGTGAGGTGGAAGATAGAATGGAAATAAACGAAGCAGAGAGGAAAAAAGAAAAAATAATTTTAAAAAATGAGGACAACCTCAGATACCTCAGGGACAATGTCAAATGCCCCAACATTTGAATCATAGGAGTCCCAGAAGAAGACAAAAAGAAAGCCCATGATAAAATACTTGAGAAGATAATAGTTGAAAACTTCCTAAAACAGGGAAGCAAAGAGCCACCCAAGTCCAAGAAACCCAGAGAGTCCCAAACAGGATTAAAGCAAGGTGAAACAACACCCCAAAACACATATTAATCAAATTCATGAAGATCAAACACAAAGAGCAAATAATAAAACCAGCAAGGGAAAAGCAACAAATAACACACACGGGGATTCTCATAAGGATAACAGCTGATCTTTCAATAGAAACTCTTCAGGCCAGAAGGGAATGGCAGGACATACTTAGTGATGAAAGAGAAAAACCTACAACCCAGATTACTCTACCCAGCAAGGATCTCATTCAAATATGAAGGAGACATCAAAAGTTCTACAGACAAGCAAAAGCTGAGAGAATTCAGCACCATCAAACCAGCTCTTCAACAAATGCTAAAGGATCTTCTCTAGACAGGAAACACAGAAAGGATATATAAATGTGAACCCAAAACAACAAAGTAAATGGCAACGGGACCATACCTATCAATAATTACCTTAAATATAGATGGGTTGAATGCCCCAACCAAAAGACAAAAGACTGGCTGAATGGATTAAAAAACAAGACCCCTATATATGCTGTCTACAAGAGACCCACCTCAAAACAAGGGACACATACGGACTGAAAGTGAAGGACTGGAAAATGATACTTCACACAAATGGGAGTCCAAAAGAATGCAGGAGTAGCAATACTCATATCAGATAAAAATAGACTTTGAAATAAAGGCCATGAAAAGAGACAAAGAAGGACACTACATAATGATCAAAGGATCAATCCAATAAGAAGATATAACAATTATAAATATATATACACCCAACATAGGAGTGCTGCAATATATAAGGCAAATGCTAACAAATATGAAAGAGGAAATTAACAGTAACACAATAATAGTGGGAGACTTTAATACCCCACTCACACCAATGGATAGATCAACCAAAAAGAAAATTAACAAGGAAACACAAACTTTAAATGATACAATGGACCAGTAACACCTAATTGATATCTATAGGACATTTCACCCCAAAACAATGAATTTCACCTTTTTCTCAAGTGCACATGGAACATTCTCCAGGACAGATCACATCCTGGGCCATAAATCCAGCCTTGGTAAATTCAAAAAAATTTGAAATCATTTCAAGCATCTTTTCTGATCACAATGAGGTAAGATTAGACATCAACTACAGGGAAAAGAAAAACAATTAAAAATACAAACATATGGAGGCTAAACAACACGCTTCTGAATAACCAACAAATCACAGAAGAAATCAAAAAAGAAATCAAAATGTGCATAGAAATGAATGAAAATGAAAACACAACAACCCAAAGCCTATGGAATTCAGTAAAAGCAGTGCTAAGGGGAAGGCTCATAGCAATACAACCTTACCTCAAGAAACAAGAGAAAAATCAAATAAATAACATAAATCTACACCTAAAGCATCTAGTAAAAGAAGAAATGAAGAACCCCAGGATTAGTAGAAGGAAAGAAATCATAAAAATTAGGGCAGAAATAAATGACAAAGAAATAAAGGAGTCTATAGCAAAAATCAACAAAACTGAAAGCTGGTTCTTTGAGAAGATAAATAAAATAGACAAACCATTAGTCAGACCCATCAAGAAAAAAAGGGAGAAGAAGCAATTCAACAAAAATGGAAATGAAAATGGAGAAATCACAACAGACAACACAGAAATACAAAGGCTCATAAGAGACTACTATCAGAAACTATAAGCCAATAAAATGGACAACTTGGAAGATATGGATGAATTCTTAGAAAAGCATAACCTTCCAAAACAGAACCAGGAAGAAATTGAAAATCTGAATAGACCCATCACAAGCACGGATATAGAAACTGTAATCAGAAATGTTACAACAAACAAAATCCCAGAACCAGACAGCTTTGCAGGTGAATTCTACCAAAAATTTAGAGAAGAGCTAACACCTATTGACTGTGTGGATCACAATAAACCGTGGAAAATTCTGAAAGAGATGGTAATACCAGACCACCTGACCTGCCTCTTGAGAAACCTGTATGCAGGTCAGGAAGCAACAGTTAGAACTGGACATGGAACAACAGACTGGTTCCCAATAGGAAAAGGAGTATGTCAAGGCTGTATATTGTCACCCTGCTTATTTAACTTATATGCAGAGTACATCATGAGGAATGCTGGGCTGGATGAAGTACAAGCTGGAATCAAGACTGCCGGGAGAAATATCAATAACCTCTGCCGGAGCCTGCTGGCAAACGAACTGGTCAAGAATGCAATTACCAGAGTACCTAGGAAATAAGACTCAGAAAGATGGGGTTGAGAGGGACAGAGTCAGCTTGCGTCTGATTCCGACAACTTTATTGAAAAATACCACACCTATATATATGCTAACAGGAGTTACTAAAATTAGATCAAAGGTTTGCATACGTGCAGAGGCACAGATGTTTTAAATTCCTACACTTAAGATCAGTAAAGCATTACCCTAGCGCCCAACATGATTAAGATCAATAGAACATTAACTAGATAGAAAACAGGCTTCAAGCATGACGAGTTTATCAGCACCAGGAAAACAAGCGAAAGGTCACCGGGCTGTTTTTTCCCTGAAGGAGACAAATGCCAGTCTATACTTTAACAAGAAGGGGTGGCAGGACAAAGAGAGACCCTTTGTTCTCTCTTAGGGCCTTAAGGGGCCTGTACGTTCAGGCCGGCTCCCTGCAAACCTCAGATATGCAGATGACACCACCCTTATGGCAGAAAGTGAAGAGGAACTAAAAAGCCTCTTGATGAAAGTGAAAGAGGAGAGTGAAAAAAGTTGGCTTAAAGCTTAACATTCAGAAAACTAAGATCATGGTATTTGGTCCCAACACTTCATGACAAATAGAAGGGGAGACAGTGGAAACAGTGTCAGACTTTAAATTTGGGCTCCAAAATTACTGCAGATGGTGACTGCAGCCATGAAATTAAAAGATGCTTACTCCTTGGAAGGAAAGTTATGACCAACCTAGATAGCATATTAAAAACCAGAGACATTACTTTGCCAACAAAGGTCCATCTACTCAAGGCTATGGTTTTTCCAGTGGTCATGTATGGATGTGAGAGTTGGACTATGAAGAAAGATGAGCACCGAAGAATTGATGCTTTTGAACTGTGGTGTTGGAGAAGACTCTTGAGAGTCCCTTGGACTGCAAGGAGATCCAACCAGTCCATCCTAAAAAGAGATCAGTCCTGGGTGTTCATTGGAAGGACTGATGCTGAAGCTGAAACTCCAATACTTTGGCCACCTCATGCAAAGAGTTGACTCATTGGAAAAGACCCAGATGCTGGGACGGATTGGGGGCAGGAGGAGAAGGGATGACAGAGGATGAGATGGTTGGATGGCATCACTGACTCGATGGACATGGTTTGAGTAAACTCCGGGAGTTGGTGATGGACAGGGAGGCCTGGCATGCTGCGATTCATGGGGTCGCAAAGAGTCGGACACGACTGAGCAGCTGAACTGAACTAAACACCTACCCTACTCACACTCTTCCAGAAAATTACAGAGGAAGGTAAACTGCCAAACTCGTTCTATAAGGCCACCATCACCCTAATACAAAAACCAGACAAAGATGCCACAAAAAAAGAAAACTACAGGCCAATATCACTGATGAACATAGATGCAAAAATCCTTAACAAAATTTTAGCAAACAGAATCCAACAGCATATTAGAAAGATCATAAATCATGACCAAGTGGGCTTTATTCCAGGGATGCAAGGATTATTCAATATTCACAAATCAGTCAATGTGATATACCACATTAATAAATTGAAAGATTAAAACCATATGATTATCTCAATAGATGCAGAGAAAGCTTTTGACAAAATTCAACATCCATATGATAAAAACCCTCCAGAATGCAGGCATAGAAGGAACATAACTCAACATAATAAAAGCCATATATGCTAAACCTACAGCAAACATTATCCTCAATGGTGAATAATTGAAAGCATTTCCCCTAAAGTCAGGAACAATACAAGGGTGCCCCCTCTCACCACTACTATTCAACATAGATTTGTAAGTTTTAGCCACAGCAAACAGAAAAGAAAAAGAAATAAAAGGAATCCAGATTGGAAAAGAAGAAGTAAAACTCTCACTGTTTACAGATGACATGAACCCCTACATAAAAAACCCTAAGGACACCACCAGAAAATTACTAGAGCTAATCAATGAATATAGTAAAGTTGCGGGATTTAAAATTAACACACAGAAATCCCTTGCATACCTATACACTAACAATGAGAAAACAGAAAGAGAAATTAAGGAAACAATTCCATTCACCATTGCAGCAAAAAGAATAAAATACTTAGGAATAAATCTACCTAAAGAAACAAAAGACCTATCTATAGAAAACTATAAAACACTGATGAAAGAAATCAAAGATGACACAAATAGATGGAGAAATATACCATGTTCATGCATCAGAAGAATCAATTTAGTGAAAATGAGTACACTATCCAAAGCAATCTATAGATTCAATGCAATCCCTATCAAGCTACCAACGGTATTTTTCACAGAACTAGAACAAATAATTTCACAATTTGTATGGAAATACAAAAAACCTTGAATAGCCAAAGCAATCTTGCTAAAGAAGAATGGAACTGGAGGAATCAACCTGCCTGACTTCAGACTCTACTACAAAGCTACAGTCATTAAGACAGTATGGTACTGGCACAAAGACAGAAATATAGATCAATGGAACAGAATAGAAAGCCAAGAGATAAATCCACACACCTATGGACACCTTTTCTTTGACAAAGGAGGTGAGAATATACTATGGATAAAAGAAAATCTGTTTAACAAGTGGTGCTGGGATAACTGGTCCACCACTTGTAAAAGAATGAAACTAGAACACTTTCTAACACCATACACAAAACTAAACTCAAAATGGATTAAAGATCTAAATGAAAGACCAGAAACTATAAAACTCCTAGAGGAGAACATAGGCAAAACACTCTCTGACATGAATCACAGCAGGATCCTCTATGACCCACCTCCCAGAATATTGGAAATAAAAGCAAAACTAAACAAATGGGGCCTAATGAAACTTAAAAGTTTTTGCACAACGAAGGAAACTATAAGCAAGATGAAAAGACAGCCTTCAGAATGGGAGAAAATAATAGCAAATGAAGCAACTGACAATGAGTTAATCTCAAAAATATACAATCAACTCCTGCAGCTCAATTCCAGAAAAATAAATGACCCAATCAAAAAATTGGCCAAAGAACTAAACAGACATTTCTTCAAAGAAGACATACAGATGGCTAGCAAACACATGAAAAGATGCTCAACATCACTTATTATGAGATAAATGCAAATCAAAACCACAATGAGGTACCATCTCATGCTGGTCAGAATGGCTGCTATCAAAAAGTTTACAAACAATAAATGCTGGAGAGGATGCAGAGAAAAGGGAACCCTCTTAGACTGTTGGTGGGAATGCAAACTAGTACAACCACTTTGGAGAACAGTGTGAAGATTCCTTAAAAAACTGGAAATAGAGCTCCCATATGACCCAGCAATACCACTGCTGGGCATGCATACCAGGGGAACCAGAATTGAAAGAGACATGTGTATCCCAATGTTCATCACAGCACTGTTTACAACAGCCAGGAGATGGAATCAACCTAAATGTCTATTGGCAGAAGAATGGATAAGAAAACTGTGGTACATATACACAATGGAATATTACTCAACTATTAAAAAGAATGCATTTGAATCAGTTCTAATGAGGTGGATGAAACTGGAGTCTATTATACAGAGTGAAGTAAGTCAGAAAGAAAAACACCAATACAATATATTAATGCATATATATGGAATTTAGAAAGATAGTAACAGTGATCCTATATGCGAGACAGCAAAAGAGACACAGATGTAAAGAACAGACTTTTGGACTCTGTGGGAGAAGGCAAGGGTGGGATGATTTGAGAGAATAGCACTGAAACATGTATATTATCATATGTGAAACAGATCTCCAGTCCAGGTTCGATGCATGAGACAGGGCACTCAGGGCCGGTGCACTGGGATGACCCTGAAAGATGGGATGGAGAGGGAGGTGGGAGGGGGGGTTCAGGAAGGGGGACACAAGTACACCCATGGCTGATTCATTTCAATGTAAGGTAAAAACCACTACAATATTGTAATTAGCCTCCAATTAAAATAAATAAATAATTTTTTTAAAGTTAAAAAAATGTATAGCTAATGGTCATAAATTTTAAAATATGCTGAAATAATCCAAAAGAAGATAGGAAAAAACAGAAAGATAAAAATGCACCAACAGCAAATAAATAATAAAGTGGTATATCTAAATCCAATCATAACAAACTATAACCATGATCTAGTAATTTGCTTTCTTCCTAATCCTTTCTTTGTGTCTCTTTTTTTCTTGAATGTGATATTTAAAAGAGAAAAAAAATAAATAAAAAAAATTCCAGCTTTTCACATTTACGATTTACCATAGTCTCGCTATGGCCAACCCTGAATAGTCATTGGAAGGAGTGATGCTGAAGCTGAAGCTCCAATACTTGGCCACCTGATGTGAAGAGCTGACTCATTAGAAAAGACCCTAATGCTGGGAAAGATTGAGGGCAGGAGGAGAAGGGGATAACAGAGGATGAGATGATTGGATGGCATCACCAACTCAATGGACATGAGTCTGAGCAAGTTGCAGGAAATGGTGAAGGACAGAGAAGGCTGGCATGCCATAGTTCATGGGGTCGCAAAGAGCAGGACACAGCTGAGAGACTGAACACCACCACTATGGCCAGTTTTAAGCCACTGGGGTAACATCACTGAATGCAAAGTTGGACAACAGTGTACACAACCAGCTCTCGAGAGCTAGCAAAACAGGGCTCCGGCACACTACTGTCTGGGTCTATATATTAAGTTATGATGAAGAATTTGCAAATTTTTAGTCTTTAGGCACATGATTTCTAAAAACCTGAGTTTAAGATTAACATTGAATTACCCAATTATACAGATGGCAAGAGAAGTACACTAATCAAAGCCCACTAAATAAAATATAATGGATATTGGATGGTATGGTGAGCAGAATTCTCAGATGGAGTCCAAGATTCCTGTGTCCTGATGCACATGCCTTTTTCAATTTTCTCCATTTGACTATTGTGTAGAAGAGATGCAGTTATAAAATTAAAAGTTTTCTTTTTTAATATTTATATTACATATAAATACATAATGATTAAAAGGAAAATTAAAATGAGAATTAATCTTTTTGAACATAAAGGCCAGTAGAATTGTTTTTATTCTTATTTGTTTCAGGCAAGTATACAACATCCTGAGTTTTGAAATACACCAAATAATTTTCTAAACACAGGCAGAGATTATATGGCCATCATCAGGAAAGGAAAAAAAGGAAGTACAATTTATATTAGATCAGTGCTTTTTCACACCATTTCCTTGGATTTAAATGAGATTTCACCCATAGTGACTACAATGTGTGATTAAATCTCCCACGTTCCAAGTTTGTCATCCTACATGAATGCAAACTCTGGTAGCAATGAATGTGATCACTTGTTGAATTTTACCGAAGTACAGATATTGTGTAAAGTGGCCTTTTTCTCATATTTAAATCAATTAGGGTAGAGTCTAGGCCTCCTTATGTTTACAGATGTAAGAAATTGTTATAGTTTTATATCTGTGCTGAAACTTATCTGTATGACAGAAAATAGAAAGGGATATTTTTCTAAGACACACAGGGAATTCAGGAGAATAAAAAACAACTGATTTCCCTAAAGGTATATCTGGCAAATTTGGAAAAACAGTACAGATATGTATGGTTTGAAACATGAACCAGGCTTGCACATTGAGAGTAATAAGGAAAACTTCCTTTTCTGAGTTCAATTTATCAATTTATTAACTCTGTCAAACTTTCCTTTCTTTTTATATTTACCCCGGGAAATCAAATTAAACTCTTGAATGGAAACCAAATATTCTTTAGACTACATTGCATTTAGTACTTCTGTCATCCGGTACTAGAAAAATAACAAAGAAAATATAGATATTGTCATTTTTTTTGTTTTTTAGTAATAAATTTACAAATATGGATATATATGGATTCACAGATTGTGACAGATTTTATTCTATCACAATTTGGACATGTGACATAAGTGCCCAGAGACATGAAAATGATGTCCTTTCTACCAAAAGAAGTAATATCTAGATTGGATAATGCGGTTCTCAACTTTATCACACAGGGCTTTCCTGGTGGCTCAGATGGTAAAGAATCTGCCTGCAATGCAGGATATCCAGGTTTGATTCCTGGGCTGGGAAGATCTGCTGGAGAAGGGAATGGAAACCCATTCCAGTATTCTTGCCTGGAGAATTCCAAGGACCGAGGAGCCTGGTGGGCTACAGTCCATGGGTCACAAAGAGTCGGACACGACTGAGCAACACTAACTTTATCACACATGTGATATTAACATTGAGTAATATACAAGAAACATCACTGATTTGGGGAATTAAGAAAAAAATCCTGAGTTATGCTTTGTATTATTTTTCTATTGCTGTGTAATAAGCAACAAAAATTTAGTTTCTGAAAATCATACAGCTGCATCATCTCACGACTCTCTTGAGCTAGGAGTCCTAGGATAGATCACCCGGCTCCCCACCCAGAGTTTCACCAAACTGAAGTAGGAGTGTCAGTCTGGCTTCAGTCTCACGTGAGACTCAGGATTCTCTTCAAAACTACCTGGTTGTTGGCAGCATTCAGCCTCTTGCCTTACTGAATCAACCTGCTTAATTGCGATCTATCATCTGGGGGCCACTCAGCTTCCATAGGCCATCTTTGGGTTTTGGCTGTTTGCTTCTTCAACACTAATAGGAGAATTTCTGTTGTTTCTAATCTCTCTAGCTTATTTTACCTCTGACCTTTAGATTTTCTTTCAAAGCGTTCATCTTATTCAGTCAACCCCAGTAAGGTTAATCTGCTATTTGATTAATTTAAAATAAACTTTTTAGGGATCTGAATTATATCTTCAAAAATCTGTTCACCTTTGCCACATATTGTAACCTTATCAAGAAAGTGATAACTTAGTACTTAACTCATCAGCGCTAAAATGTAGAAGATTACATTACAAGACATGTATACCAGGAGGTAAGAATCTTGGAAACCACCTTTGAATCCTGCTTAATTTATAGTCCAATATCCATTATGTTTTATCTGTGTAACATTGAGCAATTCACTTCTCTGTAAAGTCAGATAACTGCATTAAATAACCCATCTAGGACCCTTCTAGCTTTGACATTCTAAGATTCTAAAATGTGGAGACAGTCCAAAATTACAGTGATAAGGGACACACACACACGCAGATTTCTGGAAGCTTAAAGTGCTCTCTGATTCTGGCAACAGTTGTAGGAGCTGCCTTGGATTCAGAAAGTTGTGGTTAAGCAAGTAAATAAAGACATCAAGAGTAAGTTTTTAAATGAATTCAGAGTACAGATTTATTGCCAATCACATCCTCATGCAAATGCTATGGGATTCAAAACATAACATGGGACATTAAAGTAGTCATTGAACTATAATGATTATGGAAATTTAGAAATTTGAGAGGTTTGACATAGGAGGCAGTAAAGCTGACTAAAACTCTAAAAGTTGAGGTAATTTTAATGGCCTCGCATCTAAAATGACAAGCTAATATTGCTACGTAATCTGTCATATTATAAAATTGTATTTCCAAGCTAATAAAATGGTTTATAAAGCTTGACTTGAAATATATTTGTAGTAGTATATTAATATTAGAAAGATGAGAGAATACATAAAACATAAATGCAACAAACTTCTCTAGAGAAAGTTTAGCAGTTTTACCAGAAAACACAGTTCTTTAATAAACTCCTGAAAGTGTAAGCTCTACCGGGGGGAAGAAAAAGCAATGGAATGGAACAGTAGGATTTTCTTTTCTATCATAACCTCATTTAGAGTATTCCTGACTTGAAATACCAAGGGTGGTCTTACTCAATGCTTCTGAAAACATGACAATGTGCAGTTTCTTTTTTACAGGGCATTCCACACAACAGTGTTTCAAATGGTTTCCGAAAGGGTTTTATAGGATTAACTAACTCAAGACAATGTAGCACTGTGTGGTCCTTGAAAAATTCACGGCAGTGATACTGGGCCAAAGATCTTATTCAATCTGGATAGACAGATGACCAAAAAGAAAGTACAAATCCTTCAATGACATAAAGAAAATAGCAGTAATTATCAGCTAGGAGGTCTCTGAGGGGCTAAGGGGTGATCCTGCAACTACCTTTGGTGTGAGTAGAATGCTAATCCTCTAGGGTTGAATAAGAAGTGCTAGATAAATTCTGAGGTACTTGAAATCACTGTTCTATGTATAAAGACACGATAAGGAGGGTTGAAGAAGTGGACATAAAGGTGATGCAGGTTACCAGATAAATACAAGTAAGGGTGAACCTCCCTTATTCACACTCTACCAGGCTGACTCTCAAATAGGAATTGCTGTCTGACGTGCTGGCTGACTGCCAAATTTACTGGGTTTGCTCCAGATGTGTTTGGGCTTAGAGGGAGGTAGAAAGTCTGAAATGTCTTACAGTGTGCTCTGTGGTACTTAGGAAAGGCATGCAGTCAGAAGATGTGAGAAGCCCAGTGCTACACCTGGACTTCCTAAAGTCACCTTCACATCAGTCACTTAACTGACTGAGGTACTTTATGAACGCCTGCTCTGGCACTATCCAAGGTCTCTAGATTTTTCATTGCTGACAGGAAAGTCAATTCACTAAGTTACTCTCCTTTTCAACCTAACTGATGAAAGGATATTAAAGGTGAGGAAAATGTGATGCTTTTAAAAAGAAACTACGTAAAATTGGGGTAGAGGTAAGAACAGGCACTTGGGAGGTTATAAGCTATACTGACTACAACAGGAAATCACAAGAACAGGCAGTCTGAGTTTAACTCTGGGCTCTTCTAGATTCTGTGTGAACTTCGGCAGATTAATTACCTGCTGTGGACTTTGGTTTCTAAATTTAATTACAATGATCTAATAATTTATTAACTATAACATAACAAAAAATATCCCTTTCACCCTGCTAAAACTGTAACCCACCCAAACTCAAATTTCTCATCTTATCTCCATAGCTCTTATCATCATTATATCCAATAAATAGTCTGCTTACTTATTTTACTTTGGTTTCTGTTCCTGAAAGAGATGCAACCTCTACTAGAAAAAGTATTTCTGTCTGTTTTGCCAACAGCTTTATAACTAGAGCCTAGAATATTGCCTAACACATAGTAAGGGATCATATTTATAATTTGTTGAACAAATAAAACAGTTCTGTTTCAAAGGTTCTTGCGAGAATAAAATTACATGACTTGTGTAAATGATCAAACGCACGGCCCCTGAAAAATATTAGTGCCTTCTTTCACACTGTTCATGGTCCTGTCTTTTGAAGAATATACAGGAATCTGCTTCTCTGACAGATTGTGAGTTCTGAGAATGTAGGTACTTATTTCATTTATCTTTATATGCTCATCACCTGGCAAAGGACTTGGCCCATTATTTAATAACTATTCAGGGAATTAATGAATGAATATTTCAATGTTATATGATCAATAAATAATTGAAACAGGAAAAACACCTGACATAAACCTACAGGCATAAAGTGCATCCTTCTACTGAACAAGGTAATACAATTATTATTCAGTTTCTTGACAAAGCCTTCTACAGCGAGATTCTGAATCCAAAGATTTGGCATTTCAGAAAACAATGCAGAATATTTTGCAAGTTATTTTAATTTTCTTATTTGACCTTTTTTCCCCCCAAAAAAGGCATGTATGATGTTTCATTTGTGTTGATTTCCTAAATATTTATCAAGTTCATTATATATATTCAATAGTAGGGCTTTCCTTGTAGAAAAATTGATCAAGATATATTTTTAGTCAGACATCATCTTTCTTCCTTTGAAATCATCCTGCTAGAAATTGAAATACAGGAAACACATTGTTTTATGAATTGCTACAACTCAACTGCATATACTAAACTTTAATGATAACAAAGGAAAAACTGAAGAGCATTGGTTTCAACTAGATTTGTCTCTGTTTAAGGCACACCTGTGGGGTGGGGTGGGGTGGGGAAGGGTTCACATTCTCAGCTGCAGTTGTTGAAACAAAATTCAAAACAAACGAACTCACAGCCTTTAAAGAGCACGGCAATAATGCTGGTGTTTCAGATTGCCCTGAGTATGGAAAATAGGTATAGTAAAATAAGGAGTAAAGCATTAAGATCAATCCAAGGCTAGCAATCCTCAAAGATTCTAAGACCTGCAGACACGGTATCAGTGAAGTCTAACAGAGACTAGGGGGTCAAAAAGGAGCAGAAGTCTAATTTGGATGGAGGGTGTGGTTAAAAAGTTGTATTGTGTTAGAATGGTAAATTGGGAAGATAAGAACAACATTTCAGTTGCAGAAGTACTAAAATTCTAGAAAATTCTCTAAGAAGAGGAAGGGGCACAGAGAAATGGAGTAAACTTCAATTATCAGTATAGAAACTCCAAGTTAATTAGCAACAAAAATTATTTTGCTAACTCCAAAGTGTTCTTCAGTTTATGAATAATTTGCAATGAGTTTGGTACTAAGGAAAGACTGAAAAAAAGAGTAAAATTGTCAAAACTTTAGCACTGACTTAATCGAAAGTATGAGGTCCATAAAACTTAAAAGATATGGCCAAACTGACATATATAATCAGTGACAAATAGAACTAAATATGTCTCCAGAGACTCTCTTTAAGAAAAAAATTTATGCTACTAATATGGATTTGCTATAATTTTGTACTTAGTAAAAGAATATTTGTAAAAAATGACATTTTAAAAAAGGAAGATAATTTTTCTTTTGAAATAATTTTCAACTGCAAAACAGCTACAAAATTAAAACAGATAGCTCTTTTACTTCCCCAAGACATTTGAGAGTAGACTGCTGATGTAATGACTCATTTCGACCTAATACTTTATAAGTTGTACAAATAAGGATCTTATTCTATGTCTAGACAATAAACCATGAAAATAAAAAAATAAGTTTGCTACATTATTACTATCTAATCCATAGATCTATTGAATCTTTGTTGCTTATAGCTGCAATAATGTTCACAGAAAATTGTGCCAAGCTCAGGTGTTGTGTACTCATTTGTTATGTCTCTTTATTATTCTCCAATCTGAAACTCTTACTCAATCTTTGACATTCATGATTTTGAGATATTTGCATTTGTGTAAATAATTTTTAGAATATACCTCAATTAGGATTTACCTGAACTTTCACTATTATTAGTTTCAGGTCATACATTTTTGACACACAATTTCCCAGGCGGCACTAGTGGTAAAGAACCTGCCTTCCAAAGCAGGAGACATAAGACACATGGGTTCAGTTCCTGGGTTGGGAAGATCCCATGGAGAAGGAAATGGCAACCCACTCCAGTATTCTTGCCTGGAGAATCCCATGGAAGAGGAGCCTGGTGGGCTATAGTCCATCGGGTCACAGATATTTGGACTTGCATCTTATCAAGTCCCATGTGACTTCAATGTTCTCATTTCTTGAAATGTTAACACTGTTCACTTGATTAAATCCACCTCTGCCATTTTTTTTCCTTTGTGAGATTACTACATTTTCTCCACTGCAATTATCATTTTTATGAGAGACAAATTAAGTCTCTATAAGAATCCTATTTCTTAAATATTTTTTATCTTCTTTGGTTTTTCTTGATTGAATTAACTATTATTATGATGGTTACCTAACAGTACTTTTCTAATTTCATTATTATTTCCTACCATTATCTGTTGCATTTTATTGCAAAGAATATCTTTCTAGTCATTCATTTACATCAGTATCAACTCATGAGTTGCCTTTTAATCAATAGGTCACTTACTTGGATACACAGATTTTTTTAGGTTTTTTTCAGTAGGGACCTCTTCAAGATCAATTCTGTGTCTTTCTGACATATTTCCATATTTTTTGATCTGCCTTTTCTCCAAGGAGCCCTGCTTCATTTTTTTGGGGAATGGTATTTAGAAATCAACTGAAAAACTGGTAGGTACACATCAGTTTTGGACAGAGCTAGAGAATACATGCATCAACACATACACATATTTCTATATTTATATTTAAATGTGTGTATCAGTAGTTCTAATTCTAATCCATGGTTTTTCATTTCCTATTTGTATCTTCTTTCTCTGACAATGATAAAGTTAGTTCTCACTATTCTCAATATAATTACTTACTGAATTAGTCTCTAGAATATGGAACTAATCTCTAATAGGCATCACTGACTCCCTGCCCCCATTAGCATCTCCACTCCCTTCCTGAGCTCTGACAACTCATGCAGGGCCTTGCCCACGTTTTACCCTTCCTCATGCCCACTGAATTGCCCACTCCTCAGGAGGATGCATATCTATCTCAGCCTCTACCTAATTATTTTTTAAATTATATTATTAGGATGAAAAGGAGCATGCTATACTTCTGGTTATCTTTCATAAGGATTGCTGTTATCTTCTCTGTAAAAACATGGTCATTTTTCAATGCTGGTTCTTTCCAAGGTGTGATTTCTTAATTTAACTGCTAATCTGCATTTTCTTCCCATCTTTCTTAGAGTTTCCAAAGGGGAGCAAGTTACAAACTGATGCTGTTATTCTTCAATTCTGATGACAAGTTTACTCAAGAGAGGATACAGCTGCAAAGATCCAGTTAAGACAAGCATAGTAAAACTACTCTTCAAATACTGACCAGTGCTTTGCACTCAAGCTTTTAGAGTCCTGCCCATCACATTCACAGAGAGTTTCACTATGAACCACTAAACTCCATGCATACACCCTTACATTCAAATACACATACATTTATAGAGAAGCTCCTGCCCACATCTTGTACCTTCCCTCATTCTTAGAACATTTTGGCACTTCTAAAAGCCAACACTTCAGAATATCAGTGTAAGCTATTTATTCTCAAGTGGGTATTTCTGCCCCAAAGGAAAAAACAAAGTAGTTCTTATGATGTTAAAAAAAAAAAAAAGCACTCTTTTTTATGTATAAAGCACAACTATGCTATACACACAAAAGCACACACACATACACTTGGGCATACACACACTATATTTATGATATTAAAATTTCATGGGAAAAAGTGAGCAGGAGAAATGTAAAGTAAAAGGCTCTCAGCAGGGGAATAATGGAAAAGATCTGAGATACTGTGTATGCCTATCACTTTATGGAAAATTCTCTATCAACAAAATAAAATACCATTTTAGTTGAAAGTTCACCTGTGTTCTGTGACTTTCTGGCTATACTGCCTTGATGCCTGTGATGGCTTGAAGTGTATCTGAGAGATACATGTTATTTTAATTCTTTCAAAGGTAAGAAACTAACCTTTAGATTTTATAGCTATCAAAGACACATTCCCTTTGGGTAACCCAAAGGCAGAGGAACCAGAGATCAAATTGCCAACATCTGTTGGATCATCGAAAAAGCAAGAGAGTTCCAGAAAAACATCTATTTCTGCTTTATTGACTATGCCAAAGCCTTTGGCTATGTAGATCACAATAAACTGTGGAAAATTCTGAAAGAGATGGGCATACCAGACCACCTGACCTGCCTCTTGAGAAACCTGTATGCAGATCACGAAGCAACAGTTAGAACTGGACATGGAACAACAGACTGGTTCCAAATAGGAAAAGGAGTACATCAAGGCCGTATAATGTTACCCTGCTTATTTAACTTATATGCAGAGTACATCATGAGAAACGCTGGACTGGATGAGGCACAAGCTGGAATCAAGATTGCCGGGAGAAATATCAATAAGCTCAGATATGCAGATGATACCACCCTTATGACAGAAAATGAAGAGGAACTAAAAAGCCTCTTGATGAAAGTGAAAGAGGAGAGTGAAAATGTTGGCTTAAAGCTCAACATTCATAAAACTAAGATCATGGCATCTGGTCCCATCACCTCATGGGAAATAGATGGGGAGACAGTGGAAGGAATGTCAGACTTTATTATTTTTTTGGGCTCCAAAATCACTGCAGATGGTGACCGCAGCCATGAAATTAAAAGACGCTTACTCCTTGTAAGGAAAGTTATGACCAACCTAGATAGCATATTAAAAAGCAGAGACTTTACTTTGCCAACAAAGGTCTGTCTAGTCAAGGCTATGGTTTTTCCAGTGGTCATGTATGGATGTGAGAGTTGGACTGTGAAGAAAGCTGAGCACCAAAAAAATTGATGTTTTAAACTGTGGTGTTGGAGAAAACTGTTGAGAATCCCTTGGACTGCAAGGAGATCCAACCAGTCCATCCTAAAGGAGATCAGTCCTGGGTGTTCATTGGAAGGACTGATGCTGAAGCTGAAACTCAAATACTCTGGCCACCTCATGTGAAGAGTTGACTCATTGGAAAAGACCCTGATGCTGGGAGAGATTGGGGGCAGGAGGAGAAGGGGACGACAGAGGATGAGATGGCTGGATGGCATCACCGACTCAATGGACATGGGTTTGAGTAAACTCCGGGAGTTGGTGATGGACAGGGAGGCCTGGCATGCTGCGGTTCATGGGGCCGCAAAGAGTCAGACACGACTGAGAGACTGAATTGAACTGATAATTGACATACAACATTATACTAGTTTCAACTGTACAATATAATGATTTGATATCTGCATATATTGTGAAATGATCACCACAACAAGCCCAGTTAACATCTGCCACCATACATATTCATAGAATGTTTTTTCCTTGTGACAGGAACTTTTAAGATCCACTCTCTTAGCAACTTTCATATATGCAATATGGTATTATTAACTACAGTCGCCACATTGTATATCACATCTTATATATTCTAAAACTTATTTTAACTGGAAGTTTGTACCTTTTGACCTCTTTCACCCATTTTGCCTACACCCCCTACTCCCATCCTTCACCTCTGGCAACCACCAATCTGTCCTCTGTATCACATAAGAATTTTCAAATGCTGGATAATACTGTCCATTTACTTAAAAACCTTTATTAAAAAAGATGGGATGTGAATAAATAGTTCTGTAATAAATTCACAAATAGGCAAGTGAGAGTACAGTTATAATCACAAAACTTAGAGTTTCTCTATATTTATACCATATATCACATAATTGTAAATCATATAATTATATATAAACATAGATAGAGACAGAGAGAGTGAGAAAACCATTCTAACATTCATAGAACTATGTTGGTTTCTAATATTGGTGATCATCAGAGGGGTAAATTCTGCACATTTTAGAAGGAGAAAGTGTCCCCTTTCATAAAGCAATTCAATGGATATCAGGTTCATTTTGAGTTCAAATTACAAAGTCTTTGCGAATACTCAACAACAGGTAGATTAAATGAGTACTCAAAATAATACTGTAAATTCAATTTTATAACTCTAATGAATTTAGCCCTATTATAACCAATCTCAGAAACTGGTGCTAGAACTCCAGTAAATATGATTGAGGAGCTTATGTGGAAGAACACACTTTATGCTTTAAACAATGCAAATGTTGGCTAAAATAATAAATTTTTTTAAAAGTATGTATACATAACTGAATTTGATAACAAGAAAGCAAAATCCTTGTTTTAGAAATGAAGACAAGATTAATAGCCAGTACTTAATCACCTAAGAGTGTCACCAAAGCTCAACAGAAAGGGGGAAAAGTCAGGGCTTTAAGCTATAAACATTTCAGTGAGATTATCTGAATAAAGACAAAAACAATAAGAAAACAAAAACAGAAAAAACAACCTCAACCTACCACTTTAGAAAGCAGCAAGAATTTTTGCCACCTTTTATGACTTTAAGTGAAAATCACCACCTCTGAAAAACCGGAGCTTCATGCCAGCATCTTACTGCAGGGTTAAAAATCACACTAAGAAGACAAAGAAATTAGTATAAACAACGATCCATGTCTATAAGGCCCTGGCAATGCTAGAGTTCATCCCACAGTTTAGAGCACACAACAATCCCATGGAAGGCAACACCAAGAGAGGTTAGACTCAGGATCAAAGACCTTAAACATGGCAAAGAATTGAACTGCCACAGAAAGTGAAGTATGAAAAAATTTGAGTAACTTGACCCTCAAAGGGTAAATATTAGAAAAAAAATATCTTAAAGGACTTCAAAATAAGTAGCTTATTATGTTCAAAGAGAAGGAAAAATGAAGGCAGACTTGAAAATGAACCACATAGGAATTAAAGAAATGAAAACTATAGTCACTGAGGTTAACAATGAAAATAAAATCTTAGGGTATTATTTGAATTAATGACTAGCCATAGGTATATAAAATATTAGAGAACTATAAAAACAAATTGAGCTCCCACAGAGAAAACAATGAATACACACAAGATAATATAGACATGGAAGACAACAGAACACTATAATAAGGGAGAGAATAAAAAGGATGGAGCAAATAAAAGGTTCCAGTGATCAAAGGTTGTAACTTTAGGTAATTTTTATAAGATGGTTGTGACGATTTCACCCCACTCCAGTACTCTTGCCTGGAAAAATCCCATGGACGGAAGAGCCTGGTAAGCTACAGTCCATACGGTCGCAAAGAGTCAGACACGACTGAGCAGCTTCACTTTCACTTTTCACTTTTCACTTTCATGCATTGGAGAAGGAAATGGCAACCCACTCTAGTGTTCTTGCCTGGAGAATCCCAGGGACGGGGGAGCCCGGTGGGCTGTTGTCTATGGGGTCGCACAGAGTCGAACACGACTGAAGTGACTTAGCAGCAGCAGCAGTGATGATTTCTTGAAAAAAATAGATCAAAGTATGATTTTAAAGTAATTCTAATTGATTCAAGGACAAGCAAAATGGCTTCTATCTGATTCTAATGTTTTTAGTTGAGTTTACCTTTAAATCAGTTCAGTTCAGTCCAGTCACTCAGTCATGCCCAACTCTTTGCGCCCCCATGGACTGCAGCACGCCAGGCCTCCCTGTCCATCACTAACTCCCAAAGCTTGCTCAAACTCATAACCACTGAGTTGGTGATGCCATCCAACTATCTCATCCTCTCTTGTCCCCTTCTCCTGCCTCCAATCTTTCCCAGCATCAGGGTCTTTTCCAATGAGTCAGTTCTTCGCATCAAGTGGGCAAAGTATTGGAGTTTCAGCAACAGCATCAGTCCTTTCAAAGAATATTCATAACTGATTTCTTTTAGTATGGACTGGCTGGATCTCCTTACTGTCCAAAGGACTCTCAAAATTCTTCTCCAACACCACAGTTCAAAAGAATCAATTCTTAAGTGCTCAGATTTCTTTATATTCCAACTCTCACATCCATGCATGACTACTGGAAAATCCATAGCTTTGACTAGATGGACCTTTGTTGGCAAAGGAATATCCCTTCTTTTTACTATGCTGTCTAGGTTGGTCACAGCTTTTCTTCCAAGGAACAAGTGTGTTTTAATTTCATGGCTGCAGTCACCACCTACAGTGATTTTGGAGCCAAAAAAAATAAAGTCTCTCAGTTTCCACTGTTTCCCTATCTATTTGCCATGAAGTGATGGGACCAGATGCCATGATCTTAGTTTTTGGATCATTGAGTTTTCAGCCAACTTTTTCACTCTCCTCTTTCACTTTCATCAAGAGGCTCTTTATTTCTTCTTCTTTGCTTTCTGCAGTGTAGGTGTGGGTCGGTGGTAGGCTGCTGCAGCGCTGGGGGCACTGAGTGTGGCATGTCTTGCACAGGACCTTTTGAAGGAGGTCGCCATTATCTTCATAACCTCCACATAGTTTAGCCTCAGGTCAAACAACTGGGAGAGAACACAGCCCTGCCCACCAACAGAAAATTGGATTAAAGATTTACTGAGCCTGGCCCCACCCACCAGAACAAGACCCAGTTTTCTCATTTTTCTCTCCCATCAGGAAGCTTCCATAAGCCTATTATCCTTCTCCATCAGAGGGCGGACAGAATGAAAACCACAATCACAGAAAACTAATCAAACTGATCACATGGAAAAAACCTTCTAACTCAGTGAAATTATGAGCCACGCCATGTAGGGCCACCCAAGATGGATGGAGGTGGAGAGTTCTGACAAAATGTGGTCCACTAGAAAAGCGAATGGCTAACCTTCAGTATTCTTGTCTTGAGAACCCCATGAACAGTATGAAAAGGCAAAAAAAGATATGCCTTTACATAAAAAGTTATTACAATAGTTTTATCTATTACTTTTAAGCGAGCAAGGACTGTGTTAGTCACTCAGTTGTGTCCGACTCTTTGCAACCCCAGAGACTGTAGCCCACCAGGCTTCTCTGTCCATGGAATTCTCCAAGCAAGAATACTGGAGTGGATTTCCATTCCCTTCTCCAGAGGAACTTCCCAACCCAGGGATTGAACCCTGGTCTCCTGCCTCACAGGCAGATTCTTTACCGTCTAAGCTACAGGGAAGTCTAAAGATCATGGTACATTTCAAATATATCAACAAACACTTTATATTTAATATCTCCTCCAATCCAGGCAACACCTACATGAGATAGGTACTATTTTGTCTCTCTTTACTATCAAAGAAACTGAAGTTTAGAAGGGGCTAATTAACTTGGAATAGTTTTAGAAAATTCATGGGTAGAATCTAGATACTAACTGTGCTTATCTGGCTCCAATCCATGCTCTTAACAAACGTCCCATACTACACACTCTCAAGCAAAAGATTTTGAAGCATGCCAAAAAGAAGTATTCCTGGCTAAAATTCTACTTTCCTTAAACTTCCAATCTGTTCTCCTCACCCTTCCCTCTGGCACACAGAATTGATTCTTTTGAACTGTGGTCTTAGAGAAGACTCTTGAGAGTCCCTTGGATTGCAAGGAGATCTACCCAGTCCATCCTAAAGGTAATCAGTCCTGAATAGTCATTGGAAGGACTGACACTGAAGCTGAAACTCCAATACTTTGGCCACCTGATGCGAAGAACTGACTCATTTTAAAAGACCCTGATGCTGGGAAAGATTGAAGGTGGAAGGAGAAGGGGACAACAGAGGATGAGATGGTTAGATGGCATCACTGACTCAATGGATATGAGTTTGAGTAAGCTCCGGGAATTGGTCATGGACAGCGAAGCCTGGCATACTGCAGTCCATGGAGTCACAAAGAGTCGGACATGACTGAGCCTGAGCGACTGAACTGAACTGAAATGTATGATTGAATCCCTTCTCTATTCACCTGAAACTATCACAACATTTTTAATCGGCTATACCTCAATACAAACAAAAAGTTTAAAAAAGTAAAAAGTAAAACTACTTTTTACAAAACTTTAAATACCAGTTTCTTTAGAATATAGATACTATACTTCTGCTGTGGTTTTAATGTGTCTTGCTTAACAGATGTCTCAGTCTCTTTTAGTGGCTTTCACTATGCCTAAGAGTCAAAAAGCCCCTTTAAATTTATCTGATAACCTTGACAACCGAAGAGATAAATGTTATTAACTGTTTCAGTTGTTTTGTGACAAATCTAAAATGCTCTTAAGTTCTCTTATAAAACCCTCTGCATTATATCTTCTGTTGGTACCCAAAATGTGTTTGACTTTTTTCAATTTTCAAGATTTACTTTATTTGCCTTCTCAAAGGACAAAATAATAAGGAGTGTAATGGATTTTATTTCATTTTATTTTTTTTTTAATTCTGAGCTCAGATCAAGTGTAGAAACCTTCACAGTTATAAAGGTCCATAGTAATAAAACCTTTTCATCATTGCTCAGAACTCATCAGCCTTTCATACACATACACACACACACACACACACACACTCACCCATCAATAAAGTTCTCAGTAATCTACTGTCACCTTTACTCACACACAAACACACACACACTTTATTTTAAATTCTTTAGCTTCTCAGAACTATAGAGATCATGTATCAGGTAGACTAAAAGGTCTTCTGATGCTCAGATTAAACCATAGATAAAATTACTATCTATGGGTCCAACCGATATAAAAAATTGAATTAATGGATAAATGTGCAAGGTGGGATAATGCTTCTTTACCGTAGAATTCCCAAATCACCATTAGGCAACCAGCACAGTACTAATACCTGCAGGCAAGAATAATCAATAAATGGTGAATTGGAAGATTAAAGTATAAGAAACAGGATATTTGCATGGCCTTAGAGTTTTTCTCAACAAATGAATTCCAAGCAGAAAAATAAATAACTTTACAGTGGAAAAACCCAGAAGATGTCACCCTAACAAAGCCATCAGTGTTATCACCAGTAATGAGACATCGTGTGCCTGCTGATATGATGTACTGAGGAGGACATTGATTACCTCTAGGGTATTGTAGACAAAACAAAAAACCCCAAACAAACACATGACTTGAATCATGTGAAAACATCAGGCAAACCAAAACTGAGGGGCATTCCACTCAATAACAGGCTAGTACTCTTCAAGAGTGTCAAGGTCATGAAAAAACAAACAAACAAACAAAAATCTGACAGATGCTCACAAATTGGCAAATACTAAGAAACCATGACATTAATTGTAATCTGAGAGCCCAGATGGAACCCTGGAACCAGCAAAAGAATGCTAGTGGGTAATTCCAATACTGACTCTTAGTTATCAGAATTGCAACAATGCTAATTTCATTGTTTCTGTAATGCTACTAGCAGATGGCCAATGAACACATGAAAAGTTGTTCAACACTGCTCAACATTAGAGAAATGCAAATCAAAACCACAATGAGGTATCCCGTCGTATCAACCAGAAAGGCCATCGTCAAAAACACTACAGACAAAACATTCTAGAGAGGATGTGGAGCAAAGGGAACCCTACTGCACTGTTGATGGGAATGTAAATTGTCAAAGCCACTATGGAGAACAGTAGGGAGATTCCTTAACAAACTAAGAATAAAACTACCATATTACCCAGCAATCCCACTACTGGATATACCCTGAGAAAACCACAATTCAAAAAGTACATGCACCCCAATGTTCATTGCAGTACTATTTACAACAGACAGGGCAGAGAAGCAACTTAGATGTCTACTGACAGATGAATGGATACGGAAGATGTGGTACCTATATACCATGGAACACTACTCAGCCACACAAAGGAACGAATTCGAATTTGACTTAGTTGCAGTGTGGTGGATGAACCAAGAGCCTGTTATACAGAGTGAAGCAAGTCAGAAAGAGAAAAACAAACATCATATGTGAACACATATATGTGGAATCTAGAAAAAAACAGCACTGATGAACCTATTTGTAGAGAAGAAATGGAGATGCAGACATAGAGAATCATCTAGTGGACACAGGAGGGGAAGGAAATGGTAGGATAGATTGAGAAAGTAGCATTGTCATATCTACACTATCATGTGTAAAGCATATAACCAGCGAAAAGTTGCTGCGTAATGCAGGGAGCCCAGACTAGCTCACTGTGATGACCTGCAGGGGTGGAATGGCAGGGGCGGGGGGCAGAAGAGGAAGGGGATATATATATATATATATATAAAATTGTGACTGATTCACACTAATGTATGCAGAGACCACCACAACAATGTAAAGCAATAATCTTCCAATTAAAAAAAATCTACTATGTAAAACATTTTAAGTATATCTAAAATTATTTCAAGATGAAAGATAATACCAGATAATCATACAATTGCTTGTTTATATTCAGGGGAATATTTGAAATTCTTATGAACCTATAAACTATCATTTCTTCATCAACTTATTTTGTTTATCTTGAAACACACATACATTCACACAATTACAGCTTTCCTTACAGATCTCTTCTGAGAGAAATTTTACTAACTTTATTTTTAAAAAATCACTGCTACTCGCCACAGATTATGACTAGAGTTGCCTAAGTGAGAAGCAATCTGACTGAAAACTTCATTTAACGGTGCTACAACACAGTAGTTTTCAACTGGGTAATGCGTGCCCTCGAGGGGACATTTGTCAATTCGGGGGGAATTTTGTTGTGACAGGGAGCAATGCTACTGGCAACTTCAAATGCTGTTAAAATTTCTACAATTCACAGGAGACTCTCACAACAAAATATCCTATTCAAAATATCAGTTGTGCCAAGGTTGAGAAACTCCACTCTAGCCAGTGACTAAAGAATTGATGCTTCTGAACTGTGGTGTTGGAGAAGACTCTTGAGAGTCCCTTGGACTGCAAGGAGATCCAACCAGTCCATCCTAAAGGAGATCAGTCCTGGGTGTTCATTGGAAGGACTGATGCTGAAGTTGAAACTCCAATACTTTGGCCACCTGATGAGAAGAGCTGACTTATTTGAAAAGACCCTGATGCTGGGAGGGATTGGGGGCAGGAGGAGAAGGGGACGACAGAGAATGAGATGGCTGGATGGCATCACCGACTCGATGGACACGGGTTTGAGTAATCTCCGGGGGTTGGTGATGGACAGGGAGGCCTGGCGTGCTGTGATTCATGGGGTCGCACAGAGTTGGACATGACTGAGTGACTGAACTGAACTCTCTGAGGTGCCCGTGTGGCCCCCAAATTGATTACAGACATCATATGTCACATATCAATGCCATGTCATCTCAGATGTATGCACAGAATTTAATGAAAAGCAGCTCAGCTGTATTTGTGTGGTGTAAGAAGAGAAAATAAGTATAAATATAGTTGAACTTGTGTCAAAAAAGGATACAGTATGTAATGTAGCATGCATAGACATTTCATTTCCATCCCTTCCTATTTGCTTTTCCTTTTATATGGAAGCAGACTCTTTGCATTTCAGTGAATACAGTGTTATAAACCAGTATTATAAAAGCTGTATTAGGAGCATGAAAGGACAGAAATATATCTGTCACGACTTCACTATCTCCATTTCAGTGTCTCTAGGGTTTTTGCGCACTGACTAGCAAATTCAATCCCTTTCAAGAGTTTCTGAATCTTCTATTTTTTGCTAAATTCAGATGCACCCTCTTCCAGCGCAATTCCAAGTGGTCCTTTAAAATTGGTCCTCTGCAAAGGCTGTAAAACATAGTCATTGGGGTTTTAATTTTGAGATGCAGGCTGCCTGAGTTCATATTCTGTCCCTTACTATGCATTAGCTATATGTGGGAGGGCAAATTAACTTTCATAATTCATTTTTCTCATATATAAAATTGGAACAGTAATTCCACCTCCTAATATTGTTGTGAAGATTAACCGTGAATCACTTAGAACACAACTTGGCACATCTCTAGAAGTTATTACTTTATTATTATTAGTAGTAGTAGTAGTATTACTGTTATTACTACTACTATTTATATTACTATTCAGGGCTTCCCTGATGGCTCAGATGGTATAGAATCTGTCTGCAATACAGGAGACCCATGTTCCATCCCTGGGTCGGGAAGATCCCTGGAGAAGGAAATGGCAACCCACTTCAGTACTCTTGCTTGGGAAATCCCATGGACAGAGGAGCCTGGTGGGCTATAGCCCATGAGGCCGCAGAAGAATCAAACACAACTTAGTGACTAAACCACCACATATTACTATTCAGAAGGGTGCAACTCCTTACTTGCAAGGTAGCTAGGATCAAGCTCAATGTATGATGACTCAAAGTTTGCTTCATCCAAAATGTCCTTCTGGAGCCTGCCCAAGCAAACATGTAATAGAACTTGTGTGTGGATCCCTCAGGTTATCAGGGTCCAAACATCCTCTTCTTAGTGGATATTTTCTTTTTCCACAATACTTTTCTATCAGTTTTCCTTAATTCTCTCCCAGCTCCTGAGGTTCAGATTACCTGGAGACTTGTTCTGGACTTCCCAGGGTCTTTTCCACAGATGGTTACACTTAATCACTAACATGACAGAGTGCCATTTTGATGCTTACAGCTAAAATGTGCCATAACCATGAAGATATTTTGGACTTGCATACATAGTTTCATGTATTTATAAGATGATCTCAAATTTATAACTGCACAACAGTTGAGCCACAAAAGATGTTTAAAGATTTAGTCCCTTATTATTTTGTGGCTGTTTCAAAGCTGGCCATCTGGGATATTCCTTTTGCCTAGAAATAGCCTCCATTTACTCATTTCTATCTCAAGACATTTGTTAAAACCTTTACTTGGGGAACCTGAGTCAGTAAAACATGATCTTATTCTAAATGCTATAATTAAAATGCAATTGCTCTTGTCTAAAATGGGATATATTAACTAAATGCATGCACCTTTGTTCTATAAGTTATATCCAAAATGAAATCAAAACCTTAACAGTCTAGACCTTTTCTATTTTTATAACTCTAAATACCTTATTGTCTTTGCATTTTGACTTTCTTTTGTTACATAAACTGATAGACTGTAATATAATTGCAACTGTGTTTCTAAGTTAGGCACAGATTTTTAAAGTACACTCTAAGTAAAGCTTTTCTTTTCCTTCACATTTTTACTTCTTAGTCTCATTCTCACTGTGCACACCAGAGAATAAAGCAGAAAGATATAGTGTAGTACATTTGAAACCACTACCATGATTACTACCACTTTTATAGGGTAGAAATGAAGAAGATAATCTGTTCAACAATGCCTGTCAAAAGGACTTTAATAAACATATTCTAAATACTTAAGAAATTATGAATTATTTAATATGATATGCAAGTAGATACTATCTTAGTTCAGGCTTTTATAACAGAGTCCCATAGACTGGCTGACTTATAAACAACAGAAATGTATTTCTCATAGTTCTGGAGGCTTGCAAGTTGGCAGTCAGGGCCCCTGCACCAGTCGGGTTGAGGCGATCGCCCACTTCCAGCGCAGGCTTCTCCGCGATAGCAGAGCAGGAAAGAGGCCATGAGAACTTCATTAAGCAAAAGCAGGTCATCTGGGGATTTAATGTTTTCCTATGATGCAAAGATTAGGAACAAAGAAGTTATCACTCAAAGAATTAATTCTTTGTAACTGGTATAATGTTCTTCAATAGTTTAACTCTTGGTTGAGAAGTTTGTGTGGACTATATCTACTTTTTATCTGAACCTTTCTTTAAATGTTTCTATACATATATTCCAAATGTATATTGACTATGTGTATGTGTGTGTGTGTATATATATATACACACACACACATATATATATATCCTACCAGTGTCTGGAAATTATGCAATTTCATATTTTGGAGAATAATATAAAGAATTAAGAAGAACTCTAATATTAACAGATCTGTAGTTTATGAAATAATTAACAAAAATTAAAATCACCTTATGTTTTAATTTTTCTGGGTTATAAGGTATAAACTAAGAGAGACATAAGGATTATTTAAAACAAATTACAAGCCATAGTAGAAGTTTACTTTACAGCATCTTTGGCCTACAATTTTCACAATTCTATTTTCATACTTCCATCATCTTCACCATGCTATTCATCCCACTGTTACACAGTCTCAGTTCTCAGAAAGTTACATCCTCTCTTTAAACAAGGTAAGCTTACTTTCATCTAATAATGTTAGTTCTTTTTTCTGGTGAAAATTAAAATCAACTCATTAAACAAGTTCGATCATTCTTTCCCTTGTCGGCTCTTCAAATATGTGAAACTGCTTTCAAAGAAGCACTTTAGTTACTTTTTGTCAAGCATAACATTCCCTTGTGCTCATTTTTTATATGACATAATTGTCAGATATATAAAACAGGAAAGAAGTTACTATTAACTTTTTTGTAATAGAAAGAGACTTCGCTGTTTTTCATTTTAACTGCAATAAAACTCTGTCCAAAGATAGGCTTATGTGTCCAATATAACTGAATCATTTACGATGTTTTCCCATAGATTAGATTCAAAATAAGATGATCATATTTAAAAGTTAGAACTATGCTTTAATTTTTAACTCAATAAATATTGACTATCTGAAAAATGCAACAGAAGTGAAAATTGTTTAGGATAAGGAAATAAACACTACCACTCATGAACTCACAATCTAATGCAGAAGACGATTATGGTGAATTCTAAAGACTGTGATGAAGATGGGTCAGGCTGCTTTAGAAGCGAAAATGAAAGCAGTACAGACTACTCTCAGACAGTAAGAGAAGGGATATGTCAGGAGATTCTTGAGCCATAAATACAAGCTTTTATTGGTGAATAAAGATGAAATTTAGGTTTAGCTGTCCAAGTAAAAAGAAACACAACATGTAAAGACACAGAATATATTTATGGAAGACAGAAAGCCAATGTTGCAATAAACTCCAAACAGTTTGTATTGCAAAACCAAACAGTAATTTTCATAAGCAGCGAGAAGTAATGACCAAACAGCAAGTAATGAGCTGTGTGTCATAATAAAAATTTAGACCTTTTTTTTGAGTAAATTATGGAAGACATAGAAAGATATGCAGCTGAAGAGAGATACTCTCATATTTTTGTTATAAATATTTTAACTCTGAGAGCATCTCATAGGTAGGTGGATGGCTGGAGGCTATCCATCCTTGCGGCATAAAAAGCAATAAAAGCCTTTTGAGATAATTCAAGATAATAGGAGTCATAACTAAGATAGAAGCAAAGGAAACAAAGGAAGAGAGTTACTCAAAATAGATTTAAAACTGGGAGTTCCCTGGTGGTCCAGTGGTTAAGAATCTGCCTTCCAAAGCAGGGCGTGCAGGTCTGATCTTTAGTCAGGGAACTAAGATCCCACATGTCACAGAGCAACTGAGCTGACATGCAGCGACTACTGAGCTCGCATGCCCTGATCCCATGCTCTTCAACAAGAGAAGCCTGCACACTGCAGCAAAGAGCGTGCATACCACAATGAAGACCCAGTGAAGCCAAAATTTTTTTAAAAAAAGAGTGAAAACAAAATGTTATGAATAACTGAACTCAGAAAATGATTTCATGCCTTCTCAGTTGGTTGCTTATACCTTCCATTACAGTTGAATATATAATAGGATGACAAAGTTTACAGGGGAAATGATGAATCATAACTTAGATATTAGGAATTTTTTACACCAAGGATTAGAATAAGTGTAGTAAAGCTCTGGTTCTATGAGGGAAAGCTCAGGACACATGTCTGGACTGGGAATAAAAATGGGGGAATCATCAGATTATAGGCAGGACATAAAGCCATGAGTAAGCTTTTTTTTTTTTTTTTCCTCACCAACAACACAGATGAAGAGAAGAAAGCTAAGGATAAAACATTATAAAACACTAACATTTTAAAATCATAGTAAAAGATTCAGTGCAGAGAACTGGGCAAAGAATAAAGAGAAACTAGAAAGTGTAGTAGGTATCACAAAATCCTAAGGAGATGAGTATTTCAAAAAGAGCATGTAAGTGATAATCTTTAGTGTATCAAAGAAGATAAATACAGTTAAAAATGGAATCATCTCTATTGACTTTCCCAATGTCTCAGCAGGTAAAGAATCTGCCTGAAATGCAGAAAACACAGGAGATGCAAATTCAGTCCCTGGGTGCAGAAAATCCCGTGGAGAAGGAAATGGCAACCCACTGTAGTATTATTGCCTAAAAAAATTCCATGGATAGAGTAGCTTGGCAGGCTATGACTCCAAAGAGTCACAGAGTCAGATGCAACTGAGTGACTAAGCACCTATGGACTAGGATAAATACTGAAATATTGGTGATGTTTTTGACAAAAACAATTTTAGCATAGTAATGTATAGTCAGCTTTCATGCAATATTGAGAACTGAAGTGGTTAAATAGTGTATAATCGATTTTCAATAAGTGTGTCTTTAAAATTTATGGACAAATAATAGATTAAAGGTGCTACCAAAAAAGGTTCATCTTCACAAAGGCTCTACAGGTTTGCATAAACCGGGACAATCTGTATTAGCTGATAGACTGATCAGCCTTTTTGTGCTAGAAAATAGACTTTAGTTTGAATTTAAATCTTGCTATTCAAACTCTTAAACAGATTGGAATATATTTACACATGCACAAGTCAATGAACAAATAGACAAGGAAAGTGTCACAGATTTGTCATATTTTTCTGATACTCCCACAGTTTTGCTTCAGGTACCTTCTTCTGACTTACTCCCAGCAGACTCTATGCTTCTATCCACTTGTACGCATTTAGGACAGCTATCATTTTCTCCAGATATTTCCTTTATCATCAAATGTATCAAAGATAAGTTAAAAGATGCTTGCTCCTTGGAAGAAAAGCTATTACAAACCTAGACAGTGTATTAAAAAGTAGATACCTCACTTTGCTGGCAAAGGTCCAAATAGTCAAAGTTATGGTTTTTCCAGTAATCATGTATGGATATGAGTTGGACCATATAGAAGGCTAAGTGCTGAAGAATTGATGCTTTCAAATTGTGATGTGGAGAAGACTCTTGAGATTCCACTTGACTGCAAGGAGATCAAACCAGTCAATCCTAAAGGAAATCATCCCTGAATACTCATTGGAAGGACTGATGCTGAAGCTGAAGCTTCAATACTTTGGCCACCTGATGTGAAGAGCCAACTCACTGGAAAAGATCCTGATGCTGGAAAATATCTAAGGCAAGAGAGAAGGGGCTGGCAGAGGATGATATGGTTAGATAGCATCACCGACTCAATGGACATGAATTTGAGCAAACTCTGGGAAACAGTGACAGACAGGGAGGCCTGGCGCACCACAGTCCTCGGGGTCACAAAGAGTCAGACACGGCTTAGCGACTGAACAACAACAGTAGCAGCGTATCAAAGAGGATAATATAGAAAATAATACAACAGACACTGTGGACTTGTGGACACGGCATCCAGGTTTAAAAATCTTAGGGAAGTGGAACATCTATATCTGGACCAAAATTTTCTGTTTTGGATAGAGAAACAGTAAAATCTTGCCTTCTTTCTCCCTTTTTCTATTTTTTATTGTTAATCATCACTCCTGGTTGATAAATTCACTCTAAAGACTTGGTATAGGTAAGTCTCACTCCACTTTAGAAAAACTCATCGGTACATAAGTGAGTTTACACATTTCCTATCATCCATTTTTACTGGCTGAACTGTGTCCCCAAAGATGTTAACTTGAAGCCTTAACCCCCAGTACATCAGATTGTGGTTTCATTTGGAAATAAAATCATAGTAGATATAATGAGTTACTTTAAGATGAGGTCATACCGAAATAGCATATGTCCTAATTCAGTCTGATCAGTGACCTTATAAGAAGAGATGTAAAGACACAGGAAGATGGTCGTGAGAGGACAGCATCAGAGACTGGAGTGTATATGTACAAACAGGGAATATCAAGGATTGTCAGCAACCATTAGAAGCTCCGCAGAGGAAAGGAAAGATTGTTTCCTATAGATTTCAAGGGAAGCATGGCACGGCTTACGCCTTAATTTTAGGCATATAGCGTCTAGAACTGTGAGACAATAGATTCCTGTTATTTTAAGCCACTCAGTTTGCGGTACGTTGCTAATGGCGTCCTAAGAAATGAATACATTTGTTCATGTAAATTTTTTGTGTAGTGCTATCTGCCTGCTAGATGTGAAGCTACCAGCCAGAAATAACAAAAATAGACATAGTTCCTGTTATTATGTAGTTTAAAAGAAAGAAGGAAAGAAGCTAAATACAAATTATTACAAATTATGATAAGTACTCTAGCATAAAAATTACAAAAAGTGACGAGACTAGAGTGAACCTTATATCAGTTGAGTGATCCAAAATTTTCTGCCTAAAACACAGAGTGAAAGCTAAGAAAGGCTATCTCCTGGGAGAGGACATGCAATATCCATTCGGCCTGAAGAATCCAAAGTCAAACTCCAGAGACAAGAATAAAATTTTACTGCAGATAATTTAAGAAATGATCAAAATATCCTAACACTGCAGTGACTAGAATGAGATGAAGTTTTAAGTCCATATAACCTCATAGGTGACACTAAGAAATGCAGATTCTATTTAAGTGCAATTTGAAAATATGGAAGAGTTTAAGAAGGGATGTAATACATTCTAGACTTTTGCACAGCCACGTTCTTGTTGAATGTAGTGTCAATTAAGAGATAAGTAAGAGGAACAGTAAATGAATCAGTTAGTAGACCACGGCCATTAACGTGCTGAAAAATGATGGTGACTTGGAAATGGGAACAGAGAAAACAGAGTTGTTTTGAGTTACAGAGTCAGATAATACAATGCTGAATTGTACTAGAGTTGTATAGCAGATAACATATTTTTGTGATTATGCAGAAGTCATCCCTGTTTTCTAATAGCATTCAAATTGCCTTTCACTGTATTATAAGACTCCCACAGTGCATAGAATTTACAGAAAAACAAAACTACATATTCCATCATAACTGGGAAATTGAACATATTCCTGTAGGTTCCTTTTGTCAGATCCTTTCTTCCTGATTTATCAGCCAGGGATTACATACATGAAGCATAACCCACAGTTCATTTCAGTTCAGTTCAGTCGCTCAGTCATGTCTGACTCTTTGCGACCCCATGAACTGCAGCACACCAGGCCTCCCTGTCCATCACCAACTCCCAGAGTTTACCCAAACTCATGTCCATTGAGTCAGTGATGCCATCCAGCCACCTCATCCTCTGTCGTCCCCTTCTCCTCCTGCCCTCAATCCCTCCCAGCATCAGGGTCTTTTCCAGTGAGTCAACTCTTCTCACCAGGTGGCCAAAGTACTGGAGTTTCAGCTTCAGCGTCAGTCCTTCCAATGAACACCCAGGACTGATCTCCTTTAGGATGGACTGGTTGGATCTCCTTGCAGCCCAAGGGACTCGCAAGAGTCTTCTCCAACACCACAGTTCAAAACCATCAATTCCAAGGGAGAAACAGACATAGAAAACAGACTTACGGACATTGGGAGAGAGGAGGAGAGGGTGAGATGTATGGAAATAGTAACATGGAAACTTACATTACCATATGTAAAATAGGGAGCCAGTGGGAATTTGCTGTCTGGCTCAGGAAACTCAAACAGGGGCTCTGTATCCACCTAGAAGGATACAGAGAGGGAGGGAGAGGGAGGGAGAAGGGAGGTGGGAGGGGGTTTCAAAAGGGAGGGTATATATGTATATCCATGGCTGATTCGTGTTGAGGTTTGACAGAAAACAGCAAAACTCTGTAGAGCAATTATCCTTCAATAAAAAATAGTAATTTTTAAAAAAGCAAAAAACAAAGCAAAAACAAAAGCATCAGTTCTACAACACTCAGATTTCTTTATGGTCCAACTCTCACATCCATACCTGACCACTGGAAAAACCGTAGCTTTGACTAGACGGACCTTTGTTGTCAAAGTAATATCTCTGCTTTTTAATATGCTGTCTAGGTTGGTCAAAGCTTTTCTTCTAAGGAGCAAGCAGCTTTTCATTTCATGGCTGCAGTCACCATGTGCAGTGATTTTGAAGCCCAAGACAATAAAGTCTCTCACTGTTTCCATTGTTTCCCCATCTATTTGCCATAAAGTGATGGGACTGGATGCCATGATCTTAGTTTTCTGAGTTTTAAGCCAACTTTTCACTCTCCTCTTTCACTTTCATCATGAGGCTTTTTAGTTCCTCTTCGCTTTCTGCCATAAGGGTGGTGTCATCTGCATATCTGAGGTTATTGATATTCCTCCCGGCAATCTTGATTCCAGCTTGTGCTTCATCCAGTCCAGCATTTCACATGATGTACTCTGCATGTAAGTTAAATAAGCAGGGTGACAATATACAGCCTTGACGTACTCCTTTTCCTATTTGGAACCAGCCTATTGTTCCATGTCCAGTTCTAACTGTTGCTTCTTGACCAGCATACAGATTTCTCAGGAGGCAGATAATGTGGTCTGGTATTCACTCCCATCTCTTGAAGAATTTTCCACAGTTTGTGGTGATCTACACAGTCAAAGGCTAAAGGCAAAGCTAAAGGCATAACCCACAAGGCACAGTTTTCCAGATATTTCCATCATGAGGGAGTGGTAAAGGTTGGAATGGATGTTGTTCATTGACTAGACGACCCTCCTGCCATGAGACCACAGCTACAGCTCTTGTTTCCTGTCTGGATCAGTTATTTGGTTGATTTGGAAAGTCTAAGTTTACTTGGAATAATTTGGCATTTGTGTTAGCCAGAGTCTGATTCTGTGGTTTGTACACAAAGAACTCTACAATTTCCCAGTTTTGGTTTAAACACCTGAGGAAACAGCCGCTAAGCTAGTGGGTAATGGGGCTGAGAGAGGTTTGTGAATGAAAGTGAAGAATGAAGCTCTAGATATGTTAGTTTGAGGTGTCTGTGGGATGTGTAAAGAGACATTGATAAGCAGTTGGAAATGAGTGTTCAGTGGTTAAAAATAGAGACTTAATCAAAAGTTGAGGGAGCATTACCATATATATGATATTTTAAAACCATGGAAATTGATGAGTCATTAAAAAGAGACAACTGAAAAAGATGTGGAGATTTAGGATAAACTCTGGGAATTTCAACATTCAGAGACAGGTTAGAAGAGGAGGATAAGGAGTCGAATGAGCCTAAGATGGGACAGCAGAATAACAATGGCCTATTTACTGGTTAACTTGGTAGCGGAGCATGAACTCACAGAAACATATGAGCGTGTGGCTCAAGAACAGAGTGATCCACATAATGGAATACAGCAGAAAATAAAATAAAATTAAAACTGAAAACTGTGCACTTGCTTTGCACCAGGAAGATCACTAATGTCTTTAAAGGAACAGGAGGGGTGTGTATTCAGAAGCTGAATGAGATGCTCATTTCTTTGGGCTGATTAGAGTCAGAACAGCCTTCTTCTGAAAGGAGTATATTGATAACCAAGGAAGACATGCTGTCACTAAGGTTTCCACATAAGGTCATGGTAGATTCATTCTCCAAGTGCCCTGGCAACTAGGAAGTGGGAATTTAAACTAGACTCAGCCAAAATGATATTTTCTTTTTTTTTCAAAATGATATTTTCACATGAGCTTTCAGTCCTAAGACAGTAACTAAAGGAACAGGTAGGAATAACACAGAGGGCGCTGACAATGCTATTAAGACAAGTGTGGAACAGCTACTGAGCAAGCTTTTGCCCCCTAAGTAAATAATTCCCATGATTGGGGCTTGGCTATATGATGCCCCTCTTGGTGTCTATAACAATTCTCTATTGCTACTAGAAAGAATTATCACAAGTTTAATGGCTTAATACAACAACTACAACTTTCTTATAATTCCGGAGGTCATAAGATCTAAATTCAGGGTGTCTACAAGATTGTGTTGGGGAAGAATCTTATTTACTAGCCTTTTCCAGATTCTAGAGGCCAGCTGCTTTCCTTGGCTTATAGCCCCTTCCTCCATCTTCAAAGCTATCAACATAGCATCTTCCAGTCAACTCTCTCTTCTCTCTTTCTCTTTCACTCTATTTACCCTCTCCCCTTTTTGCTCTCCTCTCTGCTTCCCTGGTGGCACAGATGATAAAGAATCTGCCTGCAAAGCAGGAGACCTGGGTTCGATCCCTGGATTGGGAAGATCCCCTGGAGAAGGGAATGGCTATCTACTCCACTCTTCCTGCCTGAGAAATCTCACAGACAGAGGAGCCTGGTGGGCTACAGTCCAAGGGATGACAGAGAGTCGGACACAACTGAGCGACCAGCACTTCCACTGCGTCCATTATCACATTTCCTCCTGTGACTGCAATGTTCTTGCTTCCCTGATGTAAAAACCCTTGTGGTTACACTAGACCCACTCACATAATCCAAGACAACTTCTCCACTGAAAAATCCTTAACACAGCTGCAAAGTGCCTTTTGTCATTAAAGTAAGATATTCACAGGTTTTTTGATTATGATAAGGACACCTTTGGGGATATATTATTCTGTCTACCACAGTTCCAGACTGACTTCTAATCTGGATCTCTAGGCTGATGAAGATACCCTCCCCAGAAATCTGTCTTCCCTTTCTTTGTGCTAATATTGAGCTTTGCATATTCCTCTCATTTGAAACCAAAAGTCTTGGGTGCAGAGGGGAAGCAAAAGAATAGTTAAGAAGTCAATGCAGAAAGTGAGAGAACAAGTTACATAAATAAGTACATACATGAATACTAAATAAAATTATAACATAATGGGAAGTGCCTATTTAAAGATTTGAATAGTGTTTTTTTGTTTGTTTGTAACATTCTTGGACAATATATTTTTTTTTTTTTACATTCTTGGACAATATTTAACTGCATTGGTACAAACCTAAAATAAAGAGGTGAATTCACTCAACTTATAGTTTAGATACCCCAGTGAAATGAATAACTTAACTCTTGGAAGACAACCCAATTTCCAAGTATAATAGGCAATTAAGTTTAATTTTTACCGATGCTCCAGAATTTTCACCTAGAGTGTATTGCTGGAGACCACAAGCTGGATAATAAACACCTTAGTTTCTTCTAAAGAGAGCTAATTATACTTCCACCTCCAACAACATGGTAACTTAGGTATTCTGCGATTTGCTTGTCCCCTTCAAATGCATGAGTCCTCAGTAAAACCATTATTTCACTGCAATTCTAAATATCTACAAATGATTATATTAATTGATATTGTAAAAATCAAGAATCATTATGAGTGAAAAATAACTGCAAAGTTAAAATACATAATTGACAGTAATACAAGAATATGAAAAATCTAAGACAGGAAAGAAGAATGGGGGAAAAAAGTTAACTGGATTGGGTTATAACTGTCACCTTAGCTTCTGCTGTATTCCCTGACTGGTGGGCAGCCCTCCTGGGTAGCTATTGGAAAGACAGTTGACTTAACCCATAGGGAATGCTGACATTCTGGCTGTACCAAGAGAATGAACGCTCCCTGGAGCCCACTCTCTGTAAGCTATTACATATGTCGCAGCTCCATCTTTAATATCCAGCTAGGTAGATGGGTGATGAACAAGTCCACAGACGCTATGCTTTCATACAGGGGAAGTGCAACATTCATTTTTTCAGTGCCCTTGCAATGAAGGAATGAGAATTCTACAAGGACAGTGCCATCTAATTTGCTCACTCTCACCAATGGCTGGTGGTGTTTAAATTGCTTTGGGGGTAAGTAGTATATTTTAATACAGTATTTGATGAGTAAAAATAACTGGATATACATTTTGTTGCAGAATACAGTAGTGTATGGCAAGACAGTGCTCTTTCAGCAGCCACTAGAAAATGGATGTTACTTTTTTGTAAACACATTAGTAAGCCATGAAATCAAAAAAAGTCCTAAAGGAACTAAAAATTGGAGAAAGGTAAGAGTCTTTGTTTTTCCAATCTTAGTAGACAAATAGAGGGGTATCTAGCTTCCTTGGTGGCGTGGATGGCAAAGAATTTGCCTGCAATGTGGAAGACCCAGGTTCGATCCCTGTGTTGGGAAGATCCCCTGGAGAAGGGAATGGCAACCCATTCTAGTATTCTTGCCTGAAGAATCCAAAGGACAGAGGAGCCTGGTGGGCTAGAGTCCATTGGATCGCAAAGAGTCAGACATGACTAACACCCCACTCCTATAGGGATTATCTATTAAAAGTCAGGGGAATTCATGCCTGAGATCTGTGGCAACTGTTAATTTATTTATTGGTAAAACAAAGGGAAGATTCAGATGTGATTGACAATGGGAAGAATATCAAGTGATTTCTCAAGAAAATAGAGCTGGGCAAAAATCCTATGTCCATTGAGAAGGACGAAGATTATAATAAAACTGAAGATGGAGTCACTTTAAAAGTGAAACCCAAATTAGACACAATATAAGTAATACATATTATACTGTTTATAAAACATTAATGTGTCTCTCAAATCTGCTTTTCTATAAGACTTTGGGAAAAATTTTATTAGCTTCCGATTTCTTTTGTGGTAACCATAACCTAACTGTAACTATGACTAGTTCTGATTTCTAAGGATTGCAATTTATTTACGAAGCAGTTCCAGCAATGTCTATTCTGTGTTATATAAGATTTTTCTGAGGATTAAAATAAGTTCACAAATGTAAAAGGGTTAGGTAATATATCTTATGAAGTATAATTCATATAGAGGGTATATATTCATACATAAGAGAAAAAATCAAATGAAATGTGTAAAATAGTATAGAGAAATCAAACATTTGATAATTTTTACTTTTAGTAAGTTATTAAGATAAGAGTTTTTATCATTTATTGAGCCCTATTAACAGCCTTACACTGAGCAATTCACATACTATCATCTCGCTTTATCTACGCAGCAAACCCACGAGGTTGTTCCATTATGATTCCCTTATTGCAGAAGAGGTTTACAGGGGTTAAAAAGAACTAGTTAAGATTAATTAAACCACAACTGGCAGATCTGAAACTTGGACCCAAGCATTCTAACAGCAGAGCCTCACTGTCTTTGTCTACAAAAATGGAAATTAAGTAGCTCTAGATTTAGGAGGGGCTTCCCTGGTGGTTCAGGCAGTAAAGAATCCACCTGCAATGCGGGAGATCTGGGTTCCATCCCTGGGTTGGGAAGATCCCCGGGAGGAGGGCATGGCAACCCACTCCAGTATTCTTGCCTGGAGAATCCCCATGGACAGAGGAGCCTGGCAGACTAAGATTTAGGAGGCAATTTTTAATTGTGGAACTATATTAGATTTAATTACAGAAAGAAAATAAATTTGCAACACAACATAGAGTTGCATTTATAAAATCTTGTAAGTGTATTTTCAGACAAAACCATTACATCTAAGAAAACATGTGTGTGAAAATATATCAACATTTTATGAAGTTCTAGAAATGTTTAAGAGAGGTATCATGTTTCTACCACCACATTAAAAGCAAAGACTAGTTATAAATTGAGAAATTTGCTTGACGACTCTAGAAAAAGAGTAAGTAAAGTAGTTTCCACAAATCTTTATACTTTGCTTCAGCATTTCAAATAACTTCAAAATGGACACATCTGTGTAACCTAAAATTATAATTAATGAATTAATTTTTTTGCAAAACTGTACCTGCTTCCAAAGAAACACACATATCTAATTAAAATACTCCATATATCAACATAAATGTCATAACTGAACCAATGACAGCCATTAGATCTTTTCACCGTGACATATTTAATAAATTACCTTTTCGTGCTTTTCAAAGCAGAGAGACATGATTGACTACTCTATAATTAACCTGGTCTGGGGAGAATTTCGGTTTGCTATGTGCTTGCATGCTGTCACTTCGGTCATATCCAACTCTCTGCAACCCTATGGACTGTTGCCCACCAGGCTCGCCGGTCGCTGGGACCCTCCAGGCAAGAACGCTGGAACGGGCTGCCACGCCCTCCACCAGTGTGCCTCCCAACCCAGGGACTGAATCCACATCTCCTTCCCGTCTCCTGCACCGGAGGCAGTTCTTTAACACTAGTGCCACCCAGAGCAGTTAGCTAAACCATCATAAAGCAGCGACTTGGCACCTAACTGACTTGACAGTTTTCCAGGTTGAAGGGTGATTTATTGATCAGAGAAACAAATGTCCTTTCTGGCCAACAGACCCTCTCAGGGAACGGAAACAATCAGATGGTCAACAGCCATTTAACCAGACCAGAGTGATCACTCAGCAAGTGTGGTCACTGTTCTAATTTAAACTCTTGGACCGTCCCTTAAAGTTAAGCTGCTTTTCACTGAGGTTGATTTGGTACTCCGTGCTAGCATGGCAAGGCGAAATTCTTTAAATTAAATTTAAATTAAGTCTTAAAATAACTTCTTAGAATAAGCAGTTCATTGATTTTAAAGCGTTTTCCTTGGGGCTTGCAAAACTGTCTCTATCCTTATGTAGAAAGAAACTTCAGTAAAGTCATTAAGATATCTGGAAAGCAGGGAGTGAAACATTAATTACAGTCTTTTGCAACTGTCCTCAGAGATAACTTTTCCCTCTCTGGATATGAGCTGTCTGTGTGCTAATCACTCAGCCATCTATGTTGGTAGCTACGGCAGGTGACAGAAGCAGGGAATGTTCTCTTCAGTCTTTTGTTTGAAGGAAGATGAGCCACAAGGTTTCTGAAAGGACTGTGGGTGTTAATAGAAATCTAGTTACACAGTTTATTGTCAAACTTAATTATTCTTTCTTTTACACATTCACTGGCCCATTGACATTTTGCGTGCATGACTAAAAGAATAAGCTGTGAAATATTACAAGAAATTGATCACCAAAAATGCTACAAACTCTTTGTATTCCTATGTCTCATATAATGCATAATCAGATTCAGTAACATGGGAATGTATAACCTAATTAAATCTGACAGTACTACTAAAATTAATGTATAACTTGTTTTTAAGAATGTGTCAGCCTTATGTATTTCTTATTCATATTAATAAATAACACAGATAAATCGAGGCTTGTTTATACATTTCCACTACAGACTCAATGTATTTTAAATATTAAAGCAATATTTGTCAAAGTACTATAATTTGAAAGCTGAATCAACTTACATAAAGTCAAGAAGCAAGTCAGATTTTTAGACAGATATCACATATTATTATTAGTATAACAAAAATACAGCCACAACTGATTTATAGTTTCTCTGAAACTATTTTTAAAAACATGAAGCAGTAATGATTTGGACAATGTTAAGGAGACTGATTTTAGGTTGATTAATATTTAAGAGAGGATTTGAAGTTAATTTTTAAAAGATATTATCAGAACTTTATATGCAATCAAAATTTAATATAAACTCATTTTTAAACTTTAAATTTGAAAGTTGTACTCATGATAGATCTGCAAGAACAACCAATTTCATTTGAAGTGTGGGGAAACCTTGCAACCAAATACAGTATTTGTTTACGTAAGAAATTTTAAAAATTACTATGTACTGCTTCTTAGAAGTAGCAAAACTTGGCACCTTGAGTAAGTTAATCAAGTCAAATATCCAACTGCCTTCTCTTAACACTTTTAGGTAAGTATCCTGAACAACAGCTCAACTATAGTAATAACATATTCTTTGTAAATGATAAATATTTTGAGGGTGAGATCTGTGTCAATTATTAGGCTATTATCTCTCAACCCTAAATCTACCTTTCTATACTTTTGTGACTCTGTGGCTATGACCCTGCAAATTACATTTCTCTTCTCTCAAACTACATTGCTCTCAGCTCCTATCAAGCTGCGTTCTTGATAGGCTCTGCCAACAGGGAACACTAGGGGAAGACCAAAAGGCAGAATGAGAGGAGGAGGGAGGGATTGCTTCCTGTTCCCGAGGCACGACTCTTCACTCTTGTTTCAGCCACCTGATCATTTTGGCACTGCCAAAACTAGCTAGCCGCACTGCAGCCCTCAGAGGCATCGGCAGCTGTGAGGCAGTCTCCTCTCCCCAGAAGTCTTGGTCTGCGGCACTACTTCGTCATGGTACCAGGAGAAACTGGGCTACATCCCCTCCTTAGAAGTTTCAGTTTCAGCTCCATAGGGCCTCACCTTTTCTTTTACTCATTCAGCCCCAGGAGATCTAGCTGCTTCTTTGTAACCTCAGATTTTCCATTTTGCATTTTTAACCTTCAGAAACTCAAGTCCCAGCTCCCTAAAGTAAATTACATTCTCTCTATTGAAGAAACTAATGTAGGTTTTGCTTTGTTGACTAGACTGATACACAGCACACATTTATATTAACAGTGCCCAGGACTATACTCAGTTTATAGGAGGTGATTAACAGTTGTTAAACAAATATTTATTTTTGCTCTTAGGAAAAGCAATGAAAGGGGTAAGGAAAGAACTTGGGTGCAACTGAAAATAGATACTCAATTCTTTCTTGTTTTCCCTTTCCTCCCTTCTTTCATTTCTCCTTTTCTTTCTCTTGTCCTTCAGTTCTTCCTTTTCTCCTATCCTTATTTTCTTCCTCCCTTTCATTATATTACTTAAATCCCTAGAATAACTGGAAAGTAAATACTATCACCCTGTATTTTACAAGCTAATAAACAGAGTCATAGAAAATTAAGGTGACTTGCCCAAGTGAGAAATCTATTAAATGTTGGTGAGGGATTTATACAAATCCATTAAATGGTAATGAAGTATTTATACTGTCTGCACCTAAAGTTCAAGTATGTTTTATTACATCACACTTAATGAATATAAACCAAATAATAATCTGAAAAGAACAAAGAGGCAAAAGTAATTTCTTCTGTTCTGTACTCTCTAGAAAATGGCATTTAGTGTAAAAACATCATGTAGTATCACATTAATGCTTGGGGTTTGGCTATCAATTTTTGGTAAGAATTGATGTTTTTAATATGTACTTCTAACTTACATGCTAAGAACTATAAAACATTGATAAAGGAAACTTAAGACAATTCAAAAAATGGAATGATATCCTGTTTTGGATTTGAAGAGTTAATATTGTTAAAATGGCCATACTACTGAAAGCAATCTATAGATTTAATTCAGTCCCTATCAAATGACCCATGACATTTTTTTGAAGAACTAGAACAAATAATCCTAAAACCTGTATAGAACCACAAAAGACCCAGAATTGCCAGAGCAATTCTGATGATAAAGAACAAAGATGGAGGTATAAACCTCCCAGAGGTCAGATAATACTACAAAGCTACAGTAATCAAAAAATGATATTGGCACAAACATATGAATCAATGTAACAGAACAGACAGCCCAGAAACAAACCCAACACCCATAAACCTTCCTATTTGACAAAGAAGGAAGGACCATAGAAAGGAAAAAAGACAGTCTCTTCGCAAGTCGTGTTGGGAAAGCTGGACAAGTATACAAATAAGTGAAGTCAGAACATTCCATCACACCATACACAAAAATAAGCTTAAAATAGCTTAAGGGCTGTATCCAGTTTTAAGTACTGGATATATTGCTCAGCTTGATAAATTGCCCAGTGTCCAATTCTCAAAAGATGGGAGAAACAGGGCATGACAAAAATTACTGGAGAAGCAGAACCATTCCTAGAAGCACTGACAATGTACACCTTCAGAATTTAGCAGTTCGTTTTCTATGTTATTTATTTCTAGACAACAATTCCCAATTTGTTTCATATTACTTGTGATTTAGAAATTATTTTTATCCTAAAATTTTAAGTAAGTTTTTCATGAAGAGCATTCTGTGCATGTTCTATTCAGTAATCTGTGCACACCAATCTGTTGCTTTCACATACAAATGACAAGTAATATGGAGAATTCTATGTCACATTTTTTTCCTTCACTACCATGTATTATTACGCTATACCTTTCACGATTGCATGCAAGAAGTCAGAGGTAAGCCCAATTTTTCTCTTTTTAAATATCACTTCTTAAGCCTTGGATTATTGTGGAGTCTTTTTCCTTACCTGTAGAGTTGGTAAACCCACCAAGATTTTTGTTCATTTTTATGTCTTTAGTACATATTTCTCTTTCACTATGGGGTCCTGAAACTTGACTCGGGTTCTATAGTTTTTGCTACAGTCATTTCTTAAAAAGTCAATGGTGCTTTTTTCTGTTATTTCTTAAGTATTATTTCCTCTCTATTTTTCCTAATATGTTCTCCAGGGCATTTATCTTTTCTCTCATTTTGAACATTACTTTATCCTTTTCATCTATGTTCTTAGACTATGTTTCTAATATATCTCCTATTAATTTGATTTTTTATGCCATTCAAACTTCTATCCCCCCTAATGCTGTCATTGTGATTTTTAATCCCTATATCATTGTTTTGCTCTACTTATCTCAAAATACTTCATTAGTTCAGTTGCTCAGTCGTGTCTGACTCTTTGTGACCCCACGAACCACAGCATGCCAGGCTGCCCTGTCCATCACCAACTCCTGAAACTTGCTCAAACTCATGTTCATCATCATGATTTATATTTTAGACTAATTCATGCAACATTTTTTGAAATTTGTTGAGAACACAAGTCGAATACATTCTTTTTTTCTAAATAGAAATTCGTTCAAATAGATACTTACTCAATTTCCTAAAGTGGTTCTCTTCTTTCTAAACCCCAGGATATTTTCTAAGATTTCATGATTGTTTTTCCCTTTGTTTGCTTCCCTTTAAAAGAGCTGTGTTGACTTACCTTAATTTCCCACATCCAAGAGATAGTGAAGGACTGGGAAGCCTGGCATGCTGCAGTCCATCGGGTCGCAAAGAGTCAGACATGACTTAGTGACTGAACAACAACAATTTCCCATGTGTCTTTGATTCATGTTGTACCGAAACTGAATTCTGTAAGAATTCATCGATTCAGTTTGCCTCCTGAGTTTTTATTAGTAGAATCTTTGAGTCTGAGTTGTAAGGATACTTATTTATAGACTTGTTTTTGTTTTACTGCTGTTGTTTATTTTTAACGCAATTGTTTGATGTGGTGTGAGGGTATGGTTTAAGAAGAAAAACAGAGTATTTATTCAAAGTAAGGGATTTCATCTCTGTGACACAGACATGGAACAATCATCAATTGGAAAATATCCACTTTTCATCCCTAGATTACAGAACTGGGGCATATTTGGAGCTGAAGGAAAAGGTACATTATTGGAAAATATTATTCCTCCTAAAAGTGACAACAATTTCAGATTACATGTGACACTTTGGAAGCTGCTGCTCTGTTCACTTTTGCTTTAAGCTTCAATCTGGGAGTGAGGTTCTGCCTATCGGCATACTCTCCTCTACCCACAGTTGTGTAGCTGGGATAGGGGTGAGGGAGATAGTGCCAGAGAGAAGAAATGGGGATTAAGATAACCAAAAATAAACTTCAAGGAGTACAGAATTAAACTGAGCCATTGATAAATGCTAAAAGCAAAAATGAGCAACGTTAAGTTCATTTCAAGTCTGCCAAATACTAGAAAGTCAGGGAGAGTTTACCAGAGCTGAAAGTTGCCAAATGAAGCACATCAAGTTTGGGAGGCAGCAATTAAGGTGTAGACTTAGGAGGAAGTGAATATAACTCATCAAAAAGGGAGGAGAAGGATTCAAATGACTTAGGAAAGGGTATATTTATAGTATACACACGAAATGAAAACTAAAATCCAGATTTGTTTGATCATATCAATAATTATTTTTCTGAATAATAAATAGGTAAAGCTTTTATAAAATGTATGAAAAATGTTACCATACAAAGCATTTTTTTTAATAGAACTTAAGAAATAAGAAAGGCAAAATATAAATTTACACACTTGGGGTGTGGTGTTGTTTTAATGTACCTATTAAGAATGAGGTACATCAATAACTCCCACTATTACAATTCGTGGGATTTTATTCCAATGTGAGTCTAAAACCCCACTGTAAATTCCTATATAAGTAGGTTAGAATCCTAGAATTTATTCACTTAAATCCATTCTAAAAGATTTTCCAATTGCAGAAGAGTGGAAATTAATACCAAGGACAAAATTTCATAAGATTCTGGCACAAAAGGAAGAACATCTTTATAAAATGCATATATGAAATTGCTGGTTTATGCAACAGTATAGCCCTCAGATATACAAAATCACTTTTTTCTATGAACATGATTTATTAATTTTGGAATAATAAAGTGTAGCAAAGATGGAATTTGTAAAAGATGGGCTGCAAGAAATGACGATGCTACAATAATCCTGTTATCCTCCCTCAACTTTTATTTTGTTTAATTGAGTTTAACAAACAGGGTGAAAGGGTAACTGCATTCCCTTCACCAACACCCATGTAGCTGAAGTCCCCAGAGCATGCACTGCATTTAAGAACTACACTAACTGTATTAGTAATGAAAGCGTATTTCCCACACCATTATCACCTTCCTTCCACACTGAACATCAGCTAAAATGGTTACGAACCAATCCTTTAACTCTTTCTGACTTTGCATGTTATTACAATTATCATTTGCCTAAATACCCTCAGTTAACTAAATATGATCTTCTTCTTTACATTTTATCTTAAAATATGTATTTGAAGTGGTTTTTAAGATGTATATTATTACAAGATAAAATGGAAGTGAGAATTTGAAGAAAAGTGAGATATAAGATGAAACTAACAGGCTTCCTAGGTGACTCAGCTGGGTAGAGAATCTGCCTGCCAATGTAGGAGATGCAGGTTCAATCTCTGGGTCAGGAAGTTCTGACAAGGGCATGGCAGCCCACTCCAGTATTCTTGCCTGGAAAATCCCATGGACAGAGAAGCCTGGCGGGCTACAGTCCACATCATTACAGAGTCGGACATGACAACCACTGAGCACACACCCGAGATGAAGCTAAGGTTAGGGATTTGTCATCAAAAGTTCATGCCGTGTATTTTTTAAGCAAAATAACAGAAGAAAACAGAATAACTTTATCACTTAAAAAAAAAAAAATTCTCCACTGTAGACTGTTTACATAGCTTGAGCTATGAGGCAGGGGCAAGAAAACATCATCTCAAGTCTCATGTTTATCTTAAACAGTCCTAGAAATTTTGTTTTCTCCTTCGTAATATATACGGATTAAACATTTTACTTGTTTGAAATTATTACCCATGGGAAAAGCAAACTAAAATTTCCATCACATTATCTGTGATTTTGCTTGTCTCTTGCTACGTTATGGAACATACTCTACTTTGGTAAAAATAACAATACACGGTTCAAAGTGTCTGTAAACTAAAAACAAAATTAGTTGCACAGGCGGTGCACTATTTTACCAGTCACAGGACCCAAGATGTTTTTCCTTATGAATTTTAATTTAAAAAATGTATGCGAAAAATGACTTTCCAAATACACCTATGTTGAAATGGAAGATCATATAATAATGGTCTGTATCAAAATTAATATACTAGCACTATTAATTTATGAAACTCTTTGATACTATTCTTCAGTATAGTATTTCCTGACACAAGTTCCAACAACACATTAATAAACTTTGCAAATTATTTTATACAGTCATTGAAAGATTATTCCCCAAGAAAATTACACACACACACACACACACATATCTCACAATAACCAACAGATCAGTAGTGGAAAGCCCTCATGATACTAATATAAAATATTGCGAAATAACCAATAGGTATCTTGAGTAGCAACTTAGATAGACCATGACATGGTTTTAAGCAGCCTTTTCTAAATAAATCACTTAGGGTCATTGGACTGTATTGCTAATGAGAAACCAAAATATTAGATTCAATCCTTATACAGACCTGCCTCATACAGATGGAAATAATAACCAGGGGCAAATCCCCTACATTATAAATAACTTGTTTTTCAGTCAAATGCCTATATTTCCCAGGCAACTAGATTACAGGCTTCACATCTCTCAATGAAAACACAGTAGCATAGCAGGTGTATAACAGTGACTGTGTGCATAAAGAATGTTTTCATAAAAAAGCAATAGCACTGTCATTGTATCATCAATAATAACAATTTTCATTAAATTGTATATTACCTATAGGAAATAATAAACTATTCATTACAAGTGACAAATACTCATTAAATAATTTATTTCTTAGATCAAATTTGGTATCTATTATGCTATTTATACATGTACATATGTTTAGAAAGGAAAATCACTGCTTTTTAAATAAACATCTTCATCGAGTAATTAGCAAAAAAGTTACAATAAATTATACATTGAAGGCATTATGTACAGCATTGATGGTGTTATCAAAATAAATCACTTCCTGGGAATTCTTGACTGCATTGCTTATAGAGAAAAGTCATGAATGCATTTATGATGTATATTTCAGTGTGGGATTCACAACACTTAAATTTATAATACTCAGTTGTGCAAACTGTGACGAAATTTGCACCTGAAGAATAAAAGCAAAGCTATCTCCACAGTTTGATTAGAGGAATGCAAGAAAGGTCCTAACCTTCCATCGTTTCTCAGTTAGATAAAATTATCTGAATCTCTATTGCTGATTTGTTGATGTTTGAAGAATTTTAAGTCTTCTACAATCTACTGAAATATTCATATGTGTATATTCAAATACAAAGTGAACATACACAAAGTGAATATTCAAATACCTTCCCTCCCCAACACCTCTTACCAGTTCACAGGAAATAATAAGTTTTTAAAATTTTTTTTCCATCACCTAAACAAAGAAAAGTGTAGGAATTGATTGTCTTGTACACCACTGTATACCTAGTGCTTCTTAGAACACTGTCTGACACACAGTATGTGCTCAATGTATATTTTACATTGGATAAATGCTTACTAGAGAGGGATGCACTTTAAAGTCATAGTTTGAAGTAAGTTTTAGCAGTATAAGGTTACTAAAGCTTTTCCCTGATCCTTGGATGGTAAATGTGATAATAAAAGCATTGGACATGAACTTGGGCAAACTCTGGAAGATGGTGAGGGGCAGGGAGGCCTGGAGTGCTGCAGTCAATGGGGTTGGAAAGAGTCAGACAGGACTTAGCCACTGAACAACACCACAGCACATTGGGTAAAAACATGTGTTCTGCCTTAATCAAATAACCTCACGTGGAGCTTAAAAATGGCTTTCAAATCATCATCACCCTTTGTGAAAAGTGAACGTGAAAGTGAAGTCGCGTCCGACTCTGCAACCCCATGGACTGTAGCCTACCAGGCTCTCTGTCCATGGAATTTTCCAGGCAAGAGTACTGGAGTGGATTACCATTTCCTTCCCAGGGGATCTTCCTGACCCAGGGATCAAACCCAGGTCTCCCCCGCTTCAGGTAGACGTTTTACCAATTGAGCCACCAAGAAGCCCACCACCCTTTGTAATTATCCATGTTTTCATTTGCAGCTGTTAAGCCAACTCTTCTTCAGAGTGTTTTCTACCTTGATCTCCCTTGTTGCTCTCTCTCCTGTCTTCTACTCACCAAGTTTGAATGCATCTATTGATTATGTACACTGCCTTCTTCTTCCACTCTTATCATAACTTTAGGCAATACCTCTCTGCAAAGGACTTCAAAATGCATCTATAATTCCAAACTTCTCAAGAACAAGACTCGCATTTTCATCTGCATATTGAACACAAACACATTAATTTTTCATTTACTTCTTAAACTCAACCTGTCTAGATCTTAATTCAATCATTTTCCATCTTTAAACACTTCCCTTCTTCCCCTCTGGAGAAACCAGATCAAAGACTTGGTGTAATATTGGGTGTTCTTTCCACCCCACTCCTTACATAGAATAAAGCCTCAATTCTTGTCAACTCAATATCCATCATGTTCTTCTTTTCTGTCTTATTTGGACTCTCTTATCACCATTCTGAATTAAGAGCCATTTTTCTCAAATTCTGCCCTTTCTATAGGGCCTACTGCCATCTCTGTTCCATACCTCACTACTTCTGAAATTAAAAGTTCACTACTTCTGAAATTAAAAGTTCACGACTTCTGAAATTAAAAGCTCAGCCTCACTTTCACAGATAATACCATTCTCATACTATTCCTCTCTCAACCTGATACAGTCAAGCTTTCTTCAAATCTGCCCTAATCTATCCTTTCTAGGCTTACTCCATTTGTCCCGAATGATCCAAAAAATGTTCCAACTATATTTCTCAAACATGTCTATTTCCTTCCCAATCACTTCATCTTTATTCATAACACCACATTTTTTTTCTCGGCATTCCCACTGATACCCTACCCATTCTCTGAGACTATGATTAGTTTTCACTATCAACATTTCTGACACCAGATGTGTGAGTTTTCCACATTAAGCAATAAGCAGTTCTCTAATTTTCTGTAGGACATCAGGGTGTCCTACAATTAAACTGAATTCTGACATTAGTCACTCGGAGTTAGCCCAGCATCCACAGGTTCAGGGGTTAGCCCCACAAGGCTGCTTACACTTCAGATGCCGGTCTCATCCAGGTTGTCACTTGTACTTCTGAGACCAAGCAGCTTTTAAATAGGATTTCCCACAATCCTCTTTTCAGTGTTAATAATTTGCTATAATAGCTTACAGAACTCAGGGAATTGCTATACTTACACTTATCAGGTTATTATAAACGACAGTATAAAGGATAAAATGAACAGCCAGATGAAGAGGTACAATGAAGATGAAGAGGGTGAGGTCCAGAAGGATCAAAAGAGCAGGAGTTTCTGTCTCCATGGAGTTGAGATGCACCACTCTCCCAGGACACGTAAAAATTCTCCAACTCAAAAGTTTTCTGAACCCAGTAGTTAAAGGGATTTGAGCGCTTTGGGGGCTTCCTTGGTGGTTCAGATGGTAAAAAATCTGCCTGCAATGCAAGAGACCCGGGTTCAATCCCTGGATCAGGAAGATCCCCTGGAGAAGGGAATGGCTACCCAACCCCAGTGTTCTTGCCTGGGAAATTCCATGGGCAAAGGAGCCTAGCAGGCTATATAGTCCATGGGGTCACAACGAGCTGGACACGACTGAGTGACTAACCCTTTCACCATGTAGGCATGACTGATTAAATCACTGACCACTGCTGATTAATCTCCAGCCCTTCTCCACTCCTTAGAGGTCAGCATGTAGGACTGAAAGTTTCAACCCTCTGTGGATGCCTGGGTCTTTCTGGTGATCAGTCTCCACACTGAAGCCACCTCAGGCCTCCAGTCACCTCATTAACCCACAAAAGGATACTCATACTGTGCTGGAAATATCAAAGGTCTCAGAATCTCTTTTGTCAGGAACCAGGGACAAAATATTGTAACAAAAAATGTTTTCCTATCATCCCTATAACAAAAAATTCCAAGAGTTTAAGAAGCTTTAGTCCAGAAACCAGGGATGAAGACCAGATTTCAAGGAGGCCTTCTATGATTTTCCAATTCCAGCACAATCCTAATATTCTCCAAACCCCTTCAGCACCTTGAATTTTCTTACAGCACATTTTACACATGCTTTTGAATAGTTGTGATTTGTTTGCATCTTGCCTCTCCTACTGAAAATCTACGCAGTGACACTACAGTATATTACAGTCACCCATCAAATATATTGTACTTCATATGATATCAATGTGTTCATCAAATTAATAAATAATTACTACAAAATACATTTATTGAGTTGCTTGAAACATAGATCATAACAGAAAACAAAAGGTCTGTGAAATATATCTATTTCAAAAAAGAAAAGAAGAGAAAAAAGTTTATCCATTGGAGATTATATGAGCCTGAACAAGTTGCCTATCCCTTCTGAATGCAGGTTATTTTCCTGTAAAGGAAAAAGTTGGCCTTCATGATCTCTGAGGTTGTTCCTAACTTTAACATTCTATAATTTCACGATTCACTAGAGACTATCATAACTCACTGTGAGCAGTAGGACATGCCTCCAGCTCCTAGCTGCACTGTCCACTTTTTTCATTCCTCCCCAGCTATGCTCCTATAGACAAGAAGTCAAAGTGATAAAGTGGTTTAATTCAGCATGCAAATTAGCACAGCTCAGAGCCTAAAAGAAATCATGCTGTGGGCAGGTGAAGAAAATTGGAAAGATGATCCACAACTCTACAATGTGTTGGTCTGGAGTAAATAATTTTCTCATACATGAGATGTATAATCTCTGTTAATTGAAGTTAAAGGAAAACAGGCAGGTTAAGGAGTTATTTTAATATGTACTCAATATATGCATATCATACAAATGCATTCACATGTCCCTACTGTAATTTTATTGTTTGCTATACATTTTTAAAAGTAACTCAGTATAATACTTTTGATCCCAGTTTTCACCTGCACATTTACAAGTAATTGACATCTGTCATTTTATATGAAAGCCTAGTTTCATTACAGGAAAGGAAAATGCTGAGTTGGTGGGAGTGGTGATTCATTGTTATTCTATTCCAATAAGACTTCAATTAATCATCATTCAAAGTATAACAGGGCTTCTTAGTAATTAGATTGGAACAAATCTCCAAACTGACTTTCTCTTAAAGGCATTTTAAGTTTTTAATGCTGAGTACATCAAAATATCACAAAACAAAGCTCTGTGAGAGTCACCATTTTATTCTAATAACTCTCACAATTTAATTTTCTCACATTTTCCTGTGACACATATTTCTAGAACATATTTTTTACTTTTGCAGTTTTTCCATGTCCAAAAAGACCACCGCACACTACTCACTCATCTGTATAAGCCAAATACCTAGATTTATCACTTACTCCTCCTTCTTTCTTAATTTGAACTTGCAATAAATTACTATATCTTTTCAATTGCACTTTGTAAACGCCTCTTGAATTCATCTATATTTCTCTCCTTGTGCTTGTATTCTAGTTTTGGTTGACATCACCTCTTTGCTGCTGTTGCCGCTAAGTCACTTCAGTCATGTCCGACTCTGGGCGACCCTATGGACAGCAGCCCACCGGGCTCCTCTGTCCATGGGATTCTCTAGGCAAGAATACTGGAGTGGGCGGCCATGTCTTTCTCTGACTTCTTGTCTAGAGCAGTGTTTATCAAGTCTTTACCATGATTCTATATCAGTGGAAACCTTAAGCAAGTACTTCTAAAATGTATATATTTATTTTGTTTATAAATTAAGCAGGTAAGTTTATATTATTCAATCTTTAAATATTTAGAGAGCATAAAGCAGAAAGTACACAAAGATAAGTTGAAAAATAAATAGCTCAAATACTCTTTTCTGCATGGGTGGCACAGATCTTGTTTATCTCCTAGGAAGCACGTGCCACACTTGGGGAACGACTAGCCTTCAGTCTTATGACAGTCACCTGCCTATTGCCAGGTTAAATAGCTTTGGGTCAAATTCCCCCCAAACAATGAGCTTCCTAAAATGTAAGCATGTTCATATCCTCTTCTCTGTCTTCTTTTTTCCCCTTAAGGTGGCATACAAAGTCCTTAAGATGCTTTGCAAGGCCCATTTATAACCTGGCTACTCACTGCTTATTTCTACAGTTGTATCTCTTGCTCTTCCTGCCCTGGTCTTTCCCCACATCCGCAGGCACACACGCATTCCTGCCCTGGTCTTCCTCTGCCTCCACACACATGTACTTTGTCCAAGCTGAACTATTTTCAGATCCTCTAATAGGTGCCCATGCTTTTTCCTCATCACCAAGTCTTTGCATACCCATTTAATTTTGCTTAGGACATTTTCTATTTCCTCCCAGCCTCTTCATTTGGTTGAATCATCCTTGATACAACATCTTAGATCTCATTTTACTCACTGCATGAGATAGACCACCTTCGCATTAGAAAATGCATCCTTGTTTTGATCCATAACACTGAATTTTAGTTGTCAGTCTGTTTCTCACATTGACTCAGAGATTATTTCACTTTGGGGTAAGAGAAATCACCTAGGAAGCTTACTTAGGGGCAGGATTTTTTTTTTTCTTTTTTTCAGCTGCATCACAAGATATTTTGGTTTTATGGGTCTAGGATAGAGCTCAGGAATGTGCATTTTCAAAGCACCTGAGTGATTCTTATGTAGGTGTTTTTACTGGGATAGATGTTTATTTACTATTACATCTTCAGCTTCTTTTCAAGAGGGTTAACTCACACTGTTGTTTGGTCACTAAGTCATGTCTAACTCTTTGTGACCCCATGGACTACAGCCCACCAGGCTCATCTGTCCATGAGGTTTCCCAGGCAAGAATACTGGACTTGGTTGCCATTTTCTTCTCCAGGGGATCCTCCTGACCCAGGGATCAAACCTGCATCTCCCACATTGGCAGGCAGATTTTTTTTACCACTGAGCCACCTTTATAGGTAGTGAAAGCGAAAGTGAAGTTGCTCAGTAGTGTACGACTCTTTGCAACCCCATGGACTGTAGCCTACCAGGCTCCTCCGTCTATGGGATTTTCCAGGCAGGAATACTGGAATGGGTTGCCATTTCCTTCTCCAGGAGATATTCCCGACCCAGGGATTGAACCCAGGTCTCCCGCATTGTAGGCAGATGTTTTACCGTCTAAACCACCAGGGAAGTCCCAAGTGAAGTGAAGTGAAATCTCTCAGTCATGTCCGACTCTTTGTGACCCCATGGACTGTAGCCCACCAGGCTCCTCCATCCATGGAATTTTCCAGGTAAGAGTACTGGAGTGGGTTGCCATTTCCTTCTCCAGGGGATCTTCCTGACCCAGGGATCAAACCCGGGTTTCCCACATTGCAGGCAGATGCTTTACCGTCTGAGCCACCAGGGAAGCCCTTGGTAGAGGTACCAGTAAAACAAGAAAATGAATGTGTAGAATTTCAATCTTTAAAAAAAGATTTATCATCCCCTCACCCCAAAAATGCAAGACTGTAAAAATTCAGTGCCAGAGAAGTAACATACTTACAATGAATGAACTAACCAGAAGGTATTCTGTCTCTGCAGTAACTAATGGAGAAGTTTCAGGCAAAGTATAAACTACCTTCCATGTGGGTTTTGAAATAGGATAACACAATTGGTTCAGTTAGGTTTATGCATAGGTAGCAGAAAGGAAGAAGAAAAATAGAGGTCAAAGTGCATAGAGTTTAATAGGTTTTCATATATTAAAGAGTTTGGACTTTATTCTAAAGATGCCATCCTGGTCTCTAAGGAATACTCACTTAACTCAGAATACTGACTGGACAGGAAATATTAACAGAGACTGAACCTTCAGAAGCTGGGAATCGTTTCCACCTGGTTCCCTGTCTTGAAGAGAACCACGAGATTCATGCTCAACTGCTCCTGCCCACTCTCCCTTCTAATCTACAAATGCCCACTGATTGACAAGGTTCACAGGCAAATGCCATCACCACTGCAGACCAAAGGAAAAACGGCAGACATGACTCAACCAAACTGTTGACAACTTTTCCCAAGTCTCTAGTGAATTCTGTTGAGGCTCAAGAGGCCATTATTTTCTAGAATATGAAATATTCTCTCCTCCAGTCTCCTTTTATCTTCCATAAGCTCACACTGACAAAATTCTTCCAACATTTTCCAGAACCCAAAACTCACTCTTCTCCTACTTTTCATAAGATGTTTATTGATTTTTTATTTTTCCCCAGTTATTTCTCCTTAGTCCTTGTCTTTCTTGAAATTTGAGAACAGTAATAATAACCCTTTCCTCATATTCAAATTTATAAAATATTGTGTGATAAACATATAAGTAACATAGCTGGAGATCCAACTATTAGAGCAAGTTTGGAAAATATGGTGCTAAGACCTTCAGGCAAGTGAGTCTACTAATATATTAACCCAGAATTAGTTTTATGCACCCTAGTTATACATTGAACTGAACAACTGTACACTTCTCTCCAAGGACCTATCTTATGAAATTTACTATACAGAAGAACAAAGGTGGCCATGGTACACAGTCTGTGCCCAGGACAGTCCCCAAAACAAGAGGTCGGAGGGAGGCTCAACACACACATCCAGCTCATTTTCCTAAGTTGACTCACTGAGGTCAACCTACTAGATTAAATAAGATGGAGAGAACAAGAACGATCATTTTAAACAATGTCCCTCTCTATGGGAACATGAGTGAGGAATAAATGATCCCCCCAACAGACCATAAGTATTTTCTATTAACAACATTTCATCTCTTTAAATGTAAATTCCCATTCCTCTATGTAGATTTATTAAGCACAATGAGCTTCTTTCTCAGACTCACCCACAGTAAATCTTAAATTGAAATCATGCTTTCAGTCAGCACACTCAATGCTACTTTTAAATCTTTCTTTGGTGAATACCCCCCTTATTTTTTCTTTTTTAAGACTTTTACTGCTTGTTTCTATCACTGTCTAATAATTCTCACTGTTTTTATATCCTTCATTAGCAAAAACATTTGTATGTGTCCCTCAATGTGCATTTCCATACCTACAGGTCATTAGAGTTATAAATTCACAGTCCATTTAATGATTTCTCTAACCCAACTAAACTATTTACACTAATAGGCATATTTATAAACACATACATAATTTCACCTCAAATTCATTGATTGAGGCATGCCACTCAGCAGATATTTTCCTTTATCTCCTTGGCAAAATCAAGTATCACTTCAGGCCTTCATATTTCAGTATTCATTGAAGACCCCTCTGAAGGTCTCTGGAGTTATCTTCATTTGTAGCTTCAGTCACTCAAGTATTCTCCTCTCGAGGTATCTTCCCTCATTTAAATCTCTCTCTCCTAAACTCTCCAAGGACATTGAGATGTTCTGATTCCTGTTCTCTAGACATCATTCTGAACAAAGTTCCACACAAAAGGAAGGGCATTCATAGGGCTTGCCTCATTTGATGCTCTTCTCTTTGGTATCACGGTTCTGCACTTTCTGATGCTCAAATATAAGAGGAGTTATTTCATTTATTCTGATAATTTTTCAATGTTTGGTGGCAGCATAATTGTTGACTATGTAACACCCTCATAGAAAATAATAGAATTTAGAATTAAACCCTATCTTTTCAAAAATGCTATGAGGTAGTTATTTCAACCTCTTTTTACAACTAAGGAAAACCAGTGTCATGAGTTAAAGAAACATAGTGAATTCATAAGTAACCAGGACTTGAAACCATACTGCTAACTGAAACATTTGAATTTATTTAAAAAATTAGTGATTTGATATTTACTATATTAGTAATTTGACAGTATAGAGGGTGCAAGACACACTTATAGGTACTATATATTTTTAATTGCTTTAAACATAATAACGGGAGCAGAAAAATATCTTTAAAATATTGTGTTTTTTCATTAATACTGATTTTTACCAAAAATCTATTCAAATTTTTAAATTTCAAATCTGTATGTACTATCAATCATCTTTCAGTTGCAAATTAAAGAGATTTTACAATTATTCTTTTTTTTTTTTTTACAATTATTCTTAAGTATCATCCTCATTTTTAACTTATGTTTTGATATTTGTCATAAGATATTTGATTTTGATTCCCTACCAACAATCGATAAAGCTGGAGGGCACTAACTTTTCTTCAAAAAGATAACATTCAACCATCGAGATGAATTCTTCAGTTTATGCATTTTGAAGAACTCATCACTATGCCAATAAACATAAAAATCAATATTCATTTCTCAAAATAGGCTTCATTCTGGTTAGACACTACTATGACACCATTCCTTCTCCAGATTTTAATGTCTTCCCAGTGGAGGTGTGTTAATTGAATCTTCCTCGTCATTTGTGTATATGATGGATTAAGGAGAGTAAGAATTGTCTTCTTCCTGTGCATAATAGAATGCCCTAAAAAACATTTATTCAGTCATTACACATTTATTGGCTTTACATCCTCAAATATAAATGTTTTAATATCTGCTCCACCCTAAATTAAAGTCTAATGTGACAATAACAGATTATAGGATGTGCCATGTTCACCAATGAAAAGTCACAATGTATAACTCGGATATTTCATACCACACTTAATACAGATAAAGGGTTCCCTGGTAGCTCAGCTGGGAAAGAATCCACCTGCAATGCAGGAGACCCCAGTTTGATTCCTGGGTCAGGAAGATCCTCTGGAGAAGGGGTAGGCTACCCACTCCAGTATTCTTGGGCTTCCCTGATGGCTCAGCTGGTAAAGAGTCCACCTGCAATGTGGGAGCTCAGATGCATTAGTTGTGTCTGACTCTTTGAGATGCCATGGATTGCAGCCTTGCTGGGCTCCTCTGCCATGGGACTCTCCAGGGAAGAATACTGGATTGGGCTGCCATTTCCTTCTCCAGTGTGGGAGACCTGGGTTCAATCCCTGTGTTGGGAAGATCTCTTGGAGAAGGGAATTGGATTTCCACTCAAGTATTGTAGCCTGGAGAATTCCTTGGACTATATATAGTCCATGGAGTCGCAGAGTCAGACAAGACTGAGCAACTGTCACTTTCAATTAAAACAGATAAGATCTGAAAACTCAAGTGAGAAATAAATGTATGATGCTATTGGATCTTAGGATACACACAAAGAGAATAAGCAAAAAACACTAAAAAAAACGATTGAACCTGCACATTCCTTCATTTCCTGCATTGGCAGGTGGATTCTTTACCACTAGCACCATCTGGGAAGCCCTATGCACCTAATGGGTGTATGTTTACCCCAGATTTTTTTCTACTGGGCATACTATTATTTCACATATATAAATACGTCCACATATAGGTCTGATTTTTAAAACAATTTCACGCATGTCTGTGGCACAGTTAACATGAAAAATTTCATTTTTATAATTTACAACTGAAGAATGATGATATGATGATGATGACAACAATGCCACTAATAACAATAACACTTACTGTTTATTAAATTAAAGGTAAGCTCTACCTGATTTTAATACTTAGGTGTTCTATTATTAAAGTAAAGCTATGCATATCTCAAAAGTTGCTGCACATTAAGACTATCTATGGGATTTTGTTTTAACAGTAACATCTAGATCTTGCTAATCAAAGATTCTGACTCAATGGTATGAGAACTGGCTACAGTAATTTATTAAAATATTTCCATCTTCACAAATGGCTTTAATAAACAGTGAATAATAACTTTCACTCTAAACTGTGTTGATTCCAAATAGGATTTTAGTGGATATATTGTCCTATTTCCCTCCAATATTTATGGTTTGAATGTGGTAGATCCTGACAGGATGGAGGTATGTGTTTTCTGTAGATATTTACAATTGTATAAATAAAAATTATCTCAATATTCATAAAATAATAGATCAGAAAAAACAAAGTGAAAATTTTTATATTAAAATGTTGATGCTACATTTGAGTATGCATTAATAATTAAAAGTACGAGGAGTAAATCACAGACAACTGGAGAGTAGTAAAAATATGAACTATCAAAAACAGTTATGGAAAACTGCTATGCAATTACATACAATTATAATTATTTGCATATTTTATCAAAGATTCATGATCTCAGAAAGAAAATCAAGCCCTTCCAAACAGTGATAGCTGGAATTCCTATATTTTTTAAAAGACATTTCACTTTGCTTTGGAATAAAAACACAACTTTTAACTTTACTGCATGCATTTAAAACTCATGAGTAAAATAAAAGGAAATGATCATGCATTCTGCATGATACACTTTTCTAAGACAAGCTACTTCAAAAGAAAAACCAGCGATCACTCTGCAGGGAGCAATTACTGAATTCTGGAGCACTCTGACATGATCATCTTCAAATAATGTACACTAAACCATGAAGCACAACAATAATCAGCTATTTCTAGAACATTAATCCAAGTAAAACTTAATTTTAATACATGTCTATATAAAGATAACGAAAATGAACATTAGTTGCTGTCATAATCTGAAACTATCTCACAAGCGTGTATTATTTCAAGCCTGTTACAGAACTCATACTCATTAATAAACACTGACTTAAACTGATAATTTTATGTAGCATCTATAATAAAATAATTTTCAAAATGAGCCAATATCAGTATCTGCCTAGTGCTATCTGCATAAGATTTGAATTTTTTTACTGACTTGGTTGACTATCAGAAAATGTAAATACAGGGCTTTAATGATGACCCTTTGAGACTTTATGAAAATTATGGGAAAACTGTCCATTCTCCCTACCTATGTGTTTGAAACTCTGGAGAAATTGAGCAGGAAGAAAACAGTTGACAGTTTAATGGAACTGAAGCCAAAGTGGAATTATGAATTGGTTCAGGGATGTCAAGTAAGATATGTGCCCACTGGATTTAGTAACAGCAATATCCAGAGTGACTCTGCAAACACAGTTTAGTAAAGTGGTCAGGGCAAAAGACAGAAAAGGTGTTAGAGAAAAGAATTGTGGCTGCAAAGGAAAAGAGCGCATTCAGCAGCAGGAATGGAACGTGGGATCGGTGGAAGGAATTCACTACTAACTTGCTTGTTTCTGAGGACCAGAAAAATTTGAACATGTTCAAACGCCGCAGTAGAGAAGAGAGAGGTAGCAGAAGCTAAAGAAAAGAAGGAGGGATGTTAGAAGGTGGTCCCCTGAAAAAAATAGAAAGAGTAAGTGAGTATCCAAGGCAGAGATACAAGGATTGTCATTTGATAGGAGAAGGACCAAACAGCTATGATGACTTAACGGCTGGATAACATAATCTCAGAATATTTAAAAGCACAATTTGGGGAAGTACCAAGAAAATTAATAGAAACCTTGCAGAATTAGGAAGGTTGTAAAATACTCCTACCAATTCTGAAGCAATGATATAAATGAAACTAAGTTTAGAGAGAATCTAAAAAACAATTAATAAACGTTCACTAAGGAAAGATGATTGAATTCTCTTTGAGCAAGCTCCGGGAGTTGGTGATGGACAGGGAAGCCCAGGGTGCTGCAGTTCATGGTGTCGCAAAGAGCCGGACACGACTGAGTAACTGAACTGAACTGAACCTTTAACTATGTTCACAGCCTCATCAAGAATTAAGACTATTACTAGAGAGTATTGTTAGAGACATCTGATTTCTCTAACATTTTTAGGAAGGATAGAGGGATAATATAAATCCCCCTGGGTCTCGTGTCTCACTTAGATCTTCTCACTTCATCTGTTCTCATGGCTTTAAACACTAACTATATGACAAGACCCTCACACTTATTTCAAACGTCAATCTTTTTTCTGAGCTTTAGACCTTATATACTGGATTGGCCAAAAAGTTAGTATGGGTTCTTCCACATGATGGTAAGGAAAAATCTGAATGAACTTTTTGGCCAACCCAATACAAATACACTTAAAATATTTCATAAGCATCCCATCTTAACATGACTCCCATGAAGTACTGATATGCCACTCTGTTCCTCCACCTACCTTTTCCCTTTTCATTGAAATCACTACATGTGGTGGTGGTGGTTTACTTGCCGTCATGTCCTACTCTTGTTACCCCATAGACTGTAGCCTGCCAGGCTCCTCTGTCCGAGGGATTCTCCAGGCAAGAATACTGGAGTGGGTTGCCATTTTCTTCTCTAGGGGATCCTTCTGACTCAGGAATCGAAGCTGAATCTCCTGCATTGCAGGCAGATTCTTTACCAACTGAGCTATGAGGGAAGCCCCTTGTAGGGATATTTCATGTAAGGATATTTCATGTAGGGATATATAAATAAATCGGAAACCTGGAAGATATCTTTTGACCTTTACTCTCCTTCTTCCCACATTAAACTTATTACCAAGTCCTGGTAACTATTTCTATTACGGATATATTAAAGCCTCTATTTCCCGCCATTCTGACTGCCACTGTCCTAAATCAAGCCATCACCACTTCTCAGCTGGATTACTAAGTTTCGCCCTTGTTCACTGGTTCCATTTTCCACACTCTAATCCATCCTCTACATGGAAGCCTGAGGGATCTTTGGATAATGAAAATCTTTTCATACTCTACTGGATAAACTCCATCAAGGCAATACATTCCTACTGCATTGAAAAGAAAATTGAAATGATTTTACATTTCCTATTGGTCTTTTGTATGATTCCAAAGTTGTTATCACACTACCATCATCACCTACTCTACTTACATCTCACATTAGCCTGTAGACCATGGGTGAGCAGGGTTTATATCTGTCTTATTCACTATCATATACATGCACCATCTGGCACATAGCAATAATAATAAATATTAAATGATCAATAAAGGAATGATAGATCCTCTGAGGACGAAATCTCTTCCAAGCAACTTAGAAAGGGCAGTTGCTGCCTTGTCATGAACGGGTTCGTTTAAAGGCCTTTGTCATTATGACATATGATCTGGTTGTTTATTTTGCCACCTTTGCTTGCTGATCTGTTTGGGCTATTGTTTTCTTCATTGCCTAAGTATGCAGTTGGAGCTGGGGAGAGAAGGATTGTGGGTAAAAATTAAGATAATATTTTTGGCTTTATTTGATTCTAGGCTCTAAGCTACAACTAATTTTTTAGTTTTCCACCAAATAGCCTAACTGATTGGATTTCCATATTGGGTTTAGATCCACCCATGGAGATCCACATGGTTAGGACCCCAGCTGGGAGTCAGAGAAACTGGAAGATTTTAGATGATTTGAATGACCACTACATACACATAGAACTTCAGTACACATTGGTACAAATGCATTTAAAGGCGGCTGTGACTAAACAACAAGTCACCTACACACTCCCTTTCACGTTTCTCTCTCTCGTCTTCTTTTTTCCATAGTAACTCGCAGTGGATATTCAGGAAGAGGAAAGCCACACATTAATCTGTACCTGAATATGTAATAATGAAAAATATTGGCTCTTCCTTAAGTCCAGAGAAAGCACTCACTTGAGAAACACAATTTGTTGTTGTTGTTCTAGAGGTACATTTACATTCTATCCTAGTAAAAGATGGGATTTGCAACCCCACCCACCATGGCAGTATGAAATCTAAACTAAAAACACAGGAAAACTGAAGAAAGAGAACTTAAGTTTCACATGAATACTTATGTCTTGACACAAAATGTTCAGTTTCCTGCTCTCTTCCCAATTGTTCAGTACTGAAATAAATTATTACCCCTTATATTCTTTGTTCTTTTCAATCCGAACTTGGGTGAAAGGCAATTAAATGTGTTAGCATAAATCACAATCTTGATTCAGACAATTTCAGAATCGTTTTTTAAAAAACAAACTCGATTAACTAGATTTTGTGCATTTCCCATGTCATTATATATATTCCCCGAGGCATGATTTTTAATGTCTTTATAATATTCCCTTACTTGAAAGTATAATAATTTATTTAACACTCTCCATGTTGTTGGTTATTTCAAGCTGCTTCCAATTTTGTACTATTATAAAATTCTATCATGAATACCATTATACATAAGTCTTTGTCTATATCTCTGTTTATTTCCTTAGGACATATTTCTAAAAGCAGATTTATTGTGTCAATGGCCCTTAATACATATTACCAAATGGCTTTTCAAAAAATTGGCACCCATTTAAAACACTACCAACAGTATATGTCAAGAATATTACACCTCATATAATTGCTTATATGACATTCCATGTTTATCATATTTTATTACTAATTTATCTTCATACTTTTAGAGATTATGTATGCCCTTAAGCCTTTCTATTTGTATATTGTAAATTCTTAATATTAGTATATTATAACTTTTAGCAGTTTTTAATATATTAAAAATATTAATCATTTTTGGCCTTCTCTCTCATTTGTTGTTAGCTTTATGTTTACAATGATTACTCTTCTTTTTACATTTTAGTCAAGTAGATTAATCTTTTTACTTGTGATTTCTTTTACTCCACATTTAAACCACATTTTAATTCAATTTAAACCACGCTGAAGCTTATTGTAAATAGAATACATGTGACTAATTGTTTTGCAATTTTACATTTTCACATCTAACTATTTACTTCATCTGAATTTCTTTTTGGTTTGTGTGTAAGAGAAGAACTGTATTACTTAGGGTTCTACAGGGGCCTCCTGGTGACTCAGATGGCAAAGAATATGCCTGCATTCCTGGAGGCCTGGGTTCAGTCCTAGAGTTGGGAAGACCCCCTGGAGTGGGGCATGGCAATCCACCCCATTATTCTTGCCTGAAGAATCCCACGTACAGAGGAGCTTGGCAGGCTACCGCCCACGAGGTCGCAAAGAGTCAGACGTGACTGCGGAGCTAAGACCGCACACAGGGTTCTCCAGAGACACAAAACTAACAGGGTATGTACAGAAAGGGGAGAAGAAAAGAGTGAGACGGGAGTTTACTCTAAGGACTGGCTCACACAGCTGCAGGGGCTGGCAAGTCTGAAACGGATAGGGCTGACGGGCAGTCTTGATATGTATTCAGGTAGGTGTTGGTGTTGTAGTCTTGAGGTAGAATTACTTCTTCAGAAAATCAGTCTTTTTCCTTAAAGCCTTCAACTGATTGGATGAGGTCCACCACATGATAGAGGGTAATTTACATATGCAAAGTTGTGCGTGTGTATGTGCCAAGTCACTTCACTTGTGTCTGACTCTTTGAGACCCAGTGGACCATGACCCACCAGGCTCCCTGTCCATAGGGTTCTCCAGGCAAGAATACAGGGGTAGGTTGCCATTTCCTCCTCCAGGGGATCTTTCCAATCCAAGAATCGAACCTGCAACTCTTAGGTCTCCTGCAGTAGCAGGAGATTTCTTTACCACTAGCACCACCTGGGAAGCCCTTATGTAAAGTCAACTGATCATAAATGCTAATCACATCCATAAATCCTTTCACAGCAACATCTGGACTAGTGCTTGGCCAAATAAGTGGACACCAAAGTCTAGCCAATTTGTACTGTATCTATAGTGTATACTCAGTATCTATACTGAGATAATTTCCCATTTTCAGTCATCTCAATATTATAATATTTTTATCTTTCATGTATTACGTTCCTATGTGCTCTAGTATTTATTTCATATTTTTTCTATTCCATTTACATGTTGATATTTTGTAACATGGGAACATTATTGAATCTCTGTAATACATGTGAATAACTAAGTTAAGATCCTATGACTCACCTCCTTACCTTAACTGAAAAAAAAGTGTCCTTACCTCCCTCCAATGGCTTCCCATTTCACTTGGAATAAAATCCAAAGTCCTTGCCATGAACCATAATGTCCTAGAAGTTTGCAGCCTCAACTGTCTTTCTGTCTTTAATATCTTATTCACTGTTGTCCAACTATGTTGTCCACCATGCCACGCACATTCCTACCCCACATTCTTTCAAGTACTCTTTTTCTTCTTTAGTTATCCACATGATTCTGGCTCTAATTTCATTGAGGTTTCTGTGCAAATGTCATTTCATTGCATATGCTCTTCCTGGTCACTGAACATACAAAAGCTCTACAGCCCTCTGACAGAATTAACCGTTAGCTCACAGCTTTACACTCAAGCTCTATGTGGCCGAAGCTGAATTACCTCCAAACCATGTATCTCAGTTCACCGCCAGACCAGCTTCTTGCTTGTTTCTTTCTTGGGAGGCAACTTGTGCTCCATTAGAAGGTGGGAAGGTAGAAATCACTCTACTTTTGAATAATGTTTCCAGTGACGGCAGGAGCCTCAACAATCCCAGGGACCATGGCCCACTCGTGACAGACAGATACTAACAGCCTGTGATCTCAGCAGCGCTGGGGACAGAAGCTCCGTAGTATTAACAACAAGGACTGCAGCTCCAGCCATTACAACAGGGTGCATTGGTGTCACCTGGCAGCGACTTCTCTAGAAGTGTGGGATTGTTGTTTCCAACCCAGGAACAGTGACCGTTTCCTCTTCTCAGGGCAGCATTCTATTTCCACTCTGCACCTTCAGCTCACGAGAACAGTAACTTCTCCATCTGGGTTATACACAACCTCCCCGCTTTGCATTACATCTCAGGTCTGACTGGGGCTTCCTAGTCTCAACATAAGATATTCTTTTTCCCTGTGGGCCCTCCAGATTTTTCAAAAAGTGTGTATAAATTCCCCTTTTTAATTCCCTCTCTATTTGAACTATCAGTGATTTTATATTTTTCCTGACTAGGTATTGACCTGGTATATTCCCATGTTCCTTGCTCAGATGAAGTTAGTAAACTACCTTCAATGTACTCTTAGTAATAGAAACTCCTGCATTTCTAGTGGACTCATGACTACCTACATACAAAATGTGTTTCACAGAGCCTCCTGTAGCTAGTTATACTCATGTGGCTCTATTCAGGACAAATGAGATTATAACTGATAGCAATGTGTTCAACTTGTATACAGACATCTTTAAGGGTAATTTTATCTTGTTTCCCAATGGCTGGGAAATGAAAATGAGCACCATGACCTTGGAGATGACAGAATTTCCCCAACTGGCCCTGGATCTCCAACTCTGGAGTACTTTTATCCAAAGAAAATAAACCTTTACTTTACTTAAGCTGCTGTATTTGTGGGGGCTATCCATGAGTTTTGCCACACTCTCCCACTAATTTGTGAGTCTTCCTTCTTCATCTACCCCAGATCTTCCACCTCCAATTCCTCACTGTGTTCTAAGAAATCTAGAGCCAATCAAGGCTACAGGATGAGTCTGTCCTCCCCGCAAACACCCGCTGCCACTGCGGCTCTGCCATTTAAATACAAGAAAAGAGAGACACAGATAAGCAGATTGCTCAAAAAGAGTACCCAACTCATCACCATTCTGGCCACAAGGATCAACAGAAGGAAAGGAGCTTCTCTGAATTCTTGTTCTTTTACCCTTTAGTTCCTCACAGTGAAAGTCCCATTCACTTGTATCTCCTCACAGTAGATTTGGAGGCAGGTTTTCCATAATCTATGCAAATATGACGTAGTAAATAAACAACACATTAAATCAGAACTGATTATGAGAGTTTCCAACTGAGGTAACAATTTGACAAAATAGAGCCTGTGCAGTTATTGGGTAGGTATGTAGATTCCGTTTTTAAATACACAATTTAGGTATATATTTTCAGACTGAAATGCTATAAAATTAGGAAAATCATTATCATAAAAATATAGTAAAGGAAAGGAGAATGGAATGGATAAGATTATCCAGGGAGGGTATAAAACACCAACAGTCTTAAGACTTAAGCCTTGTGAGACATCAATATTAAAAGGAAGGTCAGAAAATGACAAATATTGGAAATAAAGAATCTGGTAAGCACAGGAAAACTAGAAAAATGCAGTAGCAAGAAAAGCAGATGAGTTTTAAGGAGCTGAGTGTGCACAGAAGTATCAAAATAGAGCATAAATATTAATACTAAGATAGTAGGCACTAAAAAGTCTACTTGATTTTGGCAGCTAAATGACCACTGGCACTCAACAAAGTAGGCCCCTGGAATGACCAAAAAACCTATGTTTCTAAATTTTTAGGGCAATTGCATTGAGATCAACATATAAACATGCATCTTACAGATGAAAATCATTTCCAAGTGCTAAAATTAATTAGATTAGTTACCAAAAATATTGAGAAAAGGCACAATAAAAATATTGTGTCACTTAATTAAGTTCAAAATATACTTACCAATGAATCCATATTTTGAATCAAGATAACATAAACCTAGCATCTACAGTCATTTTCAGAAACAGCAAACACTTGCCTGAACACAAAATCACAGGTGCACATTCTATCTAGAAACGTTTTAGCTTGTTTTTGTTTTGTTTTATATTGTTTTTGTGGTCATGGAAGACAGACTAAACATGAAACAGTTTTACATAAAAGGTAGCATACTTGTTATATTAAATTTTAATTCCATGTAGGCCTACATTGACTCAAAACTGTTCCTGTTTACCTTCTCTTCTGAATAACTGCTGATTCCTTATATTAATGACAGTATCATTAATTACAATTTCACTGTGCCCTATTTTATGCAAATACTCTTTGAAAATTATACTCTGAAAATGCACTGACTAAAAATAATTATGCCACTGAATGGTGAGTTACCCAGAAGTGTCACAGTTATTTTAACCTGGAATTGAGCATTTTAAAGCTCTCTTGATCATTGAATCATCTTCCCTGAAGAACTTTCTCAGAAAAATAAGATTAGTCATTTCAACATTAGAGGAAAAAGTATATGATAGATAGAATATACTTGACCATATATGTTAATCCCTGAAATTACATAAAATATTATCTTCTAACTAATTTTCCACTATCTTCATTGCTGCTGATACTCTTTGTTGATATTTCAGTTTTAACACTGTGGACAAGAGAAAAACAGGTTTTCAGTTCTCTATTAACCTAGCGTTTCTTTACTTGGAGGCCATGACTGGTTCAACGTATTTCCCAGTAAATGTGCAAAAGACATGAGATGTTTTAAATTATTCTAATGTGTGTACGTGCTTAGTTGCTTGAGTCATGTTCGACTCTTTGCAACCCTATGGACTAAAGCCCACCAGGCTCCTCTGTCCACGGGATTCTTTAGGCAAGAACACTGGAGTGGGTTGCCATGCCCTCCTCCAGGGGATCTTTCCCACCCAAGGATCCAACACACATCTCTTATGTCTCCAGCACTGGCAGGCAGGTTCTTTACTACTAGTGCCTCTACAGCAACACCCTAATTAAGAGAAAAGGACCATGAGGAATGCATGTGTCTTCTTAAGGAAGACAGGAACCAGTTTCAATTCTCCTGACTCATAAAGTTTTCTTTTTCCTTTTATGTTCATTTCTAACTGCTCTTTTTCACTCACTTCTGATATAAGTAAAACTTTTCACATATATGACATAAAATTACCTACAGCTATACATAGTGTAGTCATAAAGACAAAATACAATCCATTCTTTAATTAAGAATTTTATTGTTCACTTTGTGATTTAATCACTTTTTGGTTGTTTGCTACATACAGGACAGATCTATCTTACCACTTCCCACAAAAGGAAATAACTTTGTTATGACCGGGTCTTTATTGCAGCAAGCAGACTGGCATGCAGGCTTATGGGATCTTAGTTCCCCAAGCAGGGATGGAACCCACGTCCCTGGCATTAAAAGGAAAATTCTTAACCACTGGATGACAGGGAAGTCCTCTGATTCTTGTGATTTGGCTTGAGTTTGGAATGACAGGACATAGGTCTTGAGGTAAGAATACCATCTTCTAAAACCTAAATATCTCTGTAAGAGGTTGAGGCCTCTAAAGTGTTATTCCCTCAGTCATGTCTGACTCTTTGCGACCCCATGGACTGTAGCCTGCCAGGCTCCTCTGTCCCTGGGATTTTCCAGGCAAGAATACTGTAGTAGGTTGCTATTTCCTTCTCCAGGGGATCGTCCCGACTCAGGGATTAAACCCAGGTCTCCCTCACTGTAGGCAGATTCTTTACTGTAATTATTAAAATGGTAATATCAGAGAAAATATGAACTATTTAAATATGTAAGCTCTATTATATTTCAAAATTATTTAATTTTTTTACTTATTTCTAGAAAGTATCCATTACATCACAGTGAATTTTAAGTGTATATATACATGTGTCTGCATATACTTATATGCCTGAGTATGTAGTTGTGTTTGAATGTGATTATGTGTCTGGGGTATGTTCATGTTTGGGAGTATATGCATATATATGTGTCTATGCCCATATGTTTAACTATGTTTGTATGTGTTTAATGTACACATCTGAGTTTACATTTGCTTGTACACATATGTTCATGGCTCTGTCAGTTTGAAGGTGTCACATATGTATGTCCATTTCCACTTGCAGGTGAGATCCATATTTGCATCGGTTTTGTGTGTTGTATGTTTTCACATGTGTACAAGGGTAAATTTCAGGAAGTATCCTCCATGGCACGTTCCCCTGATTTGAATGTGAGGTTTTTGAACTAATTTATATTAACTTCCCATAAGACTTCACAAAATGCTTACATGACTTATCCACTAAGGAACCAAACCAGACAAGCTCAAAAAAAGTAAAGCTTTAAAATAGAAACTGAAAGTTCAACGGAAGCTAAATCCACTAATGTCAAAACCTCAGAAACATACAGAGAAATCAACATCCTACATTTTTGCAAAAGGGGAAGTTAATTCACAACTCATTATAAACTATCTTGCCAGTGTATTAGAGTTTAAATGAGAGGTGCACAAAACTTAACAGAGAACCTGAGACACCTTAGCATTCAAAATGATGATGATCATCATCTAACTTATCAATTTAGTTTGTGTAGAGATTTTAAGCAAGAAAGCAGTTGAACACTTCCCTTGTGCCGAGTAAAGTGTGTTTTCTAAGGGAATTCGAGCAATTCACTCTCTCCCAAGATATCCTGCATTCTGCATTACCATGATTCATTCATCATAATCTAGTATCTAACATGAAATTCTATGTGAACAGAAACCTAATCTTATCATCATAATGAATATATCTTCATTTGTCAGAGGCATGCCCATATTATTCAAAACTGTACATGATACATGAAATCTGAATATAAACCTATAATTATAAAATGGAAATAAAATTAGCATGTTTTATAGAGTATGTGTGAACAAGAAAAGTTAGCTCAGACCTGGTAGACAGAACTACATGGGAATCTAGATCATAATCCTAAGTCCTTTAACGAACAGGTAGACCAAACACAAGGAGATATTTAACTGAATCAAATATTAAAGTAACTAGGCTAAGACACACTGTCCATCTCACAATAAATATGTCTTGTCAATAAAAAAAATAATAAAAACTAGTGACTAAAATTTTCTTATCCATATTTCATGTTAACACCAGAAATGATATTGTCAATATATATAGGATCTACTTGTTTACAATCATCACCATCAACAGTTTTCCTATGTTCCTGGAGTCTCTAAATATTCTTGCATATGCATTTCATAGATATTAATAAATTATGCTGAAAATCTAATTTCTGTTTAGATATCCATTTCTGTTTAAGATATCTTTGCATATCCCTATTTGCAATCTATACTTCCTATTTTCAACGTAACTCATGAAGGGGAATTTTAATTTCCTGTTTTGTAATGTTTAAGGAGTAATTTACTCTAACTTCTAAGTATGTCATGTTTGGCTCAAGGGTTTATGAAAGTCTTTGATCTGTATTAACTCTATTTCAGCCATTGACATCTTGAAGATCTGTAATCTTATCCTTTGTATAGTATGCATGCATGTATGTCTCCCAGATGGTTCTAAACTCTGAGACAAGCAGTAAAAATAATCTGAATCACTTTTGAATCTCTACCATCAATGACTCACCTAACACATCTGAAGCATTAATTGTGTACACTGTTTGAATAATAATGAAGAAGGAATGAACATTTCATTACTGAAGGCAGTAAAATATATATTTGGATTAAAATGTATGTTTGGATTAAAAATTAGACTGAGGACAGAAATTCCAGAAGGTCAGACTAAAAAGATTGGTAGACACATCCCCCAGGAAAACAATTTAACAGATCAATATTATTTTTAAAATAATGATAATTTGTTACTGGAAATTGTCCTATGAGGAAAGAACAAATGTAGAAAAAGTCACTGAAGAAAATATTCTAAATCTCAGCAGGAACAGTGAGAATCTGTGACATTTGGGCCACCAGTGAGAACTTGTGGCATCTGGGCCACAACTTGATCCCTTCTCTCTCCCATCCAGCACCATCTTATAGAAACTACTCAGAGGATTCTCCTTTATGCAAGTCAGCCAAGAAAATAGGGTTCCTTATCCCCTGAGATCCAAGGCTAAAGCTAACACTTCAGAAGGCACAGACACAATTGTTCCTTATTTCTCCAGTTCCGTGTCTTAGAAACTTCACTCCAGATAGGTACAGCCAGGAAGGCCAGAGCTCCCTCCTCAGATAGGGAAGCCTGAGGGTAAAAGGACTCCAACTGCCCCTGCTCCATCGCGTTCACAGAGGAGAAGTTCCTACCAGGAGAGTCAAGTCCAGAGGATCAGGGCTTGCCATTCCCGCCCATGACCGCTCATAGAGTGGGAATTTCACTTTAGGGAAACTGAGTCATCAACTCCAGTTCTGGTACAGAGGTACAAGAATTCTGCTCAAGGGAGAAGGCAAGCCATTAAATGAAGAGCTCCACATCGGCTGAAGGGGGTTGACATTATTTAGAACAGGGTGGTGAACAACTTGCCTGAGGGCCTCATTGAAAGCAAGTAAAAGGATATGAGCAAATATCAAAGGAGCTTGAAGTTTAATGGAGAGAATCTGGAAAGGTCTGTCCAAGAAGTCTTCCTGGGACTCTAGTCAAATTTAGGGATTGGGAAGACTGTTTACATGTGCAAAACTACAACCACTCAGGGGTACTCAGAGCGGGATGAGGTCAGACTGGAAAACATTCTCCCATCTGTAAACAAACCAACCAACAAAGGGTAGAAACAGCCCAGACGTCCACCTCAGATCAATGGGTGCAGAAAAAGTGGTATATTCCTGAAATGGAATATTATTCAGTCTTCAGAAAGAACGAAGTCCTGCCAGTTGCAACAACATAGATGAATCAGAAGGACATCATGCTAACTGAAATAAGGCAGTCGCAGAAGGACAAATACTGCACGATGCCACGTATCTGAATTACCTAAAATAGGAAAATTTATAAAGAACAGAACAATAGTAACCAAGGGCTAGAGGAAGGGAAATGGATAATTGTTTGGTATAAATTTCACTTCTGTGATATAAATTAGCTCTAGAGAAACACATAGTCCCTACAGTCAAAAGTTATGTTGTACTTTGCACTTAAATTTAAGAGGGTAGATAACATGTTCAACGTTATTAACCCCACTAATAGTCTCCAAAAAACAAGGAAATGAGCAAAAACCCACAAAAGGACACAAAGAAGCTATTGTTGATAGATGTGTCTATTAATTTGAGACTGTGGTCATGGTTTCACAAGTATATCCATATGGCCAAACTCATAAAGTTTTACACATTAAGGATGTGTAGTTAATTGTGTATTAGTTACATCTCAATTTGGCTATACTGAAACATTCATATGCCCCTGAAAGCAAAGACCAAACTACATGTAGTAAAATCTCATAGACTATGAAGAAGGAACAGATAATTCAATAGCAGTCATAAAAGATGTTAATAGTTCACTTTCAGTAAAAGACAGAACAAGTAAGCAAAAATCAGCAAATAAACAGGAGACTTGAAAAATACTATATAAATAAAATAGTACGAACAAAGGTTTTAATGGCACTCTATAAACATTTTTTTTTCAAATGCGCATTTAACATTCTCCAGGGTAGACCAGATGAGGTCATAAAACAAGTCTCACTACATGTAAAAGGATGGAAATCATATAAAAAATATTTCTGGGTCACAAAGAAGTTAAATTAGAAATCAATGACAGATTGAAAATTGGGAAATTGAAAGATTCATATAACTTAAACAATATACTCATATACTCTAATAGACCAATGAGAAAAAGGAGAAAATTTCAAGCAAAACAAGAACATTATTTGAGATGAATGAAAATAAAAATGCAACATATCAAAGCTCATAGGATGCAGGGAAACTAGTGTTCAAAGGGAAATGAAATGGATAAATACCTACAAACACACAAAGTTACCAAGACTTATCCAAGATAAAGTAGAAAAATGTGAACAGACTGATAACAAGTAGAAATTGAAACCAGTAATTTAAAAATTATCCAAAAAGAAAAATCTGGGCGCATATTACTTTGATGGTGAATTCTACCAAAAACTTGAAGAGAAATTAATATAATTCAGTATAAACTTTCCAAAAAAAAAATAAAACAGAAGAGAAAAAATACTTCTTAACTTGTTCTGTAAGGCCAGTATTGCCCTGATGCCAAAGCCAGTTTAATCATCACAAGAAAACAAAACTGTGGGCTAAAATCCCCAATGAATATAGGTATAAAATCTTTAAAAAATACTAACAAACAGAATCTAGAAACATACAGAAGATTTATACACCATCAAGTGGAGTTGATGGTGTATATTCATTTTGAAGAAATGCATGCAAGATCAATTTCACATACAAAAGTTAAGCAATATTTACATAATATCAATAGAACAAAAGACAAAAACATCATCATCTCAGTTGAGGCAAAGAAAGCATTTGACAAAATCCAACATCCTTTATCATAAAAGCACTCAACAAATCCATAGTAGAGTGAAACTTCCTCAATATGGTACAGGGCATCTAAACCCCAAGCTAACGTCATACTGAATGATGAAAGCCAAAAATTTTCACCCTAAAATGAAGAACAAGAAATGGATGTTCTCTCTCATTACTAGCCAGGCAATTAATCAAAGATAATAAATAAAACATATGCACATTGGAAAGAAGTAAAATTATCTCTATTCACAGGTGAGATCATCTTTCATTCAAAAAACCTAAAGACTTCACTAAAAAAACCCTAGAACTAATAAACAAGCTCAAGAAGATGGCCAGACAAAAGATCAATATAGAAAAATAAATTTTATTTCTATACAAGAGCAGTGAACTTTCCAATATTGAAATTAAGAAAGCAATTTCATTGACAATAGCATTTAAAAAATAAATGTTTAGGTATAAATGCAACAAATACAGGACTGTACAATAAAAATTATAAAGCATTATTGAAAACAGTGAAAGATCTATAAATGAAAAGGCACTGCATGCTTAAGAATTTAAAAAAATTAATACAGGTAAGATGGCAACACTACTCAAATTGATTCACAGTTAAAATGCAATTTTTATTCAAATCTCAATTGTCTTTTTAAATAATTATCATTTGTAACCCTCGTGCACTGTGGTTGGCCATGCAAATTCAGGCATCCATTTTGGAAAAAAGTATGAAGTTTTCTCAAAAATCGAGAAGTAGAACTACTATCTGACCCACCATTTCCACTTCTGGGTATTTACCCAAAGAAAATGGAAATACTTATTTTAAAAGATATATGCACACCCACATTCATCACGGCACTATTTACAATAGCCAAGATACAGAAACAATCAAAATGTCCCACAACAGATAAAGAAAGAAAGAAATTTTGGTATATGTATTATATATATATATATATACAATATACATATATATACACCTATATGTATATATACACCTATATATATTTCTATATATACACACCTATGTATATGTATACACCTATATATATATATATACACACACACACACACACACACACCTACACACACACATACACCACACACCATGGAGTATTATTCAGCCATGAAAAAAAATGAAATCTTGCCATTTGTGACAACATAGTTGGGTCCCAAAAGCATTATGAGAAATAAGTCAGTCAGAGAAAGACAAAAACCATTACAATCTCACATATATATGAAATCTTAAGATGAACAAACAAACAAAAAAACCCTCATAGACAGAAATAGATACACAAGTTTATAAATATAGAGAAGAAATTGGTGGTTGCCAGAGGCTAGTGTTGAAGGTAAATGAAGTGGGCAAAGGGAGTGAAAATGTACAAACTTCCAGTTATAACATATTTAAGTCATGTGGATGTAATGTACAACGTGGCAACTGTAGTTAATATTGTATTGCATATTTGCAACTTGCTAAGAGAGTCAATTTTGAAAATTCTCATCACAAGAAAAAAAATTCTGTAAATATGTATGGTGATGGATTACTTCACAATGCATACAAATACTGACTGTTATACACCTGAAACTGATATAATGTATGTCAATTATGTCTTGATTTAAAAGAAAAAAACTGACAAGCTGATGCTAAAAGTCATATGGAATTGCAAGGAACCAAAATAATCAAAACAACCTTTGAATAGAAACATAAGAATGAAATACTCACACTTTCCAACTTACTATGTAGCTATGGTAATCAAGAGTGTATGGTACTGGCATATTGACAGACATATAGATCAATGGAATAGAATTGAGTGTAGAGAAATTTATCCTTGCCTTTAACTTCGATTATTTTTTTTCTTTTTTATTTATTTATTTTTTCCCATCTATTTTTATTAGTTGGAGGCTAATTACTTCGATTGTTTTCAACAGGGGTTCCAACACAATTCAATAGGGAAAGAACCATTATTCCAAAATATGGTCCTGGGACAAGTGGAAATCCACATGTCAAAAACAAAGCATGACCTCTACTAATGACATTTACAAACATTAACTCAAAAACATTCAACATATATAAACAGTTCATACAGCACAACATAAAAAATAACTAACCCAATTTAAAAATGGACAGAAGAACTGAATAGACATTTTTTTTCTAAAGAGAAAATGCAGATGGCCAAGAGACACATAAAAAGATTCTCAACATCACTAATCATCAGGGAAATGCAAATCAAAACTACATGAGATATTACCCCATACCAGTCAGAATGACTGTCATCAAAAGGAACACAAAAAACAAACGATGGTGAAGATGTGGTGAAAAGGAAATCTCAGTATACTGTTGATAGTAATATAAACTGGTGCAGTCACTATGGAAAACAGCATGGATGCTTCTCAGAAAACTAAAAATAGAACTACCACATCACCCAGAAATTCCACTCCTGGGTATATATCCAAAAAATCCCCACAGAAATACTAATATATAATAAAATTACATATATATGTATATATATATATAACTGAATACTACTCATGCATAAAAATAACAATATTTTGCCATTTGTACCAACATGGCAGGACTTATAGGGAATTACGTTAAGCGAAATAAGTCACGGAAAGATAAATATTATATATCACTTATAGTAGAATCTAAAAAATGCAACAGACTAACAATATAACAAAAACAATTTTCAGATATAGAGAAACAAATTAGTTGAATAGTGATTACCAATTGGACAGGGAGAAGGGTTATCCAGGAATGAGGGAGGGAAAGATAGGCTCAAAGATGTATTGTACAACATGGGGAATATAACTAATATTTTGTAATTACTGGAAATGGAAAGTGACCTTTAAAAATTGTACACAAAAGTTGTTTTGTTTTTTTTTTTAATGGATCCAAGACCTATTTAGTAACTAAAACTATAAAATGGTTAGAAAACTACAAGATTAAGTCTTGGTGATTTTGGAGTATTCTAGTTTCTTAGACATGACCCCAAAAGCACACAGCAGAAAAGAAAATTATAAATCTAAGAATATTAAAATCAAAAACCTTTATGCCATAGTTGGGCTTCCCTGATAAGCTCAGATGGCAAAGAATCCACCTGCAATGCAGAAACTCTGGTTCAGTTCCTGGGTTGGGAAGATCCTCTGGAGAAGGGACAGGCTACCAACTCCAGTATTCTTGGCTTCCTTTGTGGCTCAGCTGGTAAAGAATCCACCTGCAATGCGGGAGACCTGGGTTTGATCCCTGGGTTGGGACGATCCCCTGGAGAAGGGAAAGGCTACCCACTCCAGTATTCTAGTCTAGAGAATCCAAGGGCTGTACAGTCAATGGGGTCACAAAGAGTCAGACATGACTGAGCAACTTTCACTTTCATGCCATAATTGATACCATCATGAAAGTGAAAGGATAATCCATAAAATGGTATAAATGTATTTACAATTTATATATTTAATGAGATGTATACCCAGAATACAAAGAATTTCTACAATTCAAAACTAAAGAGAAATAATGTTTTTTAAAAGGCAAAGAATTCAAACATAGATTCCTCCACAATAGAAATGTGTATGACCAATTAGCACATGAAGATGTTCAACGTCTTATTAACTTAATTAATTAACTCTTATTAATGAATAAGAGTGAAATGCAATGCCACAATAAAATGCCACTCATACCCACTTAGGTGGCTATAACCAAACATGTATAGAAATTAGAACCCTCCTATACTGCTGGTGGGAATGTTAAACAGTGAACCAGCTTTGGAAAAAAGTTTGCCGGTTCCTCACAATGTTAAATACAGATTCACCATGTGACCAATGAAGTCTACTTCAGGCAAACATCCAGATTTTAAAAATAAATGTATACAAATGTTGTACAAAATGTTGTACACAACTGTTCAAAGCAGGATTATTCTTAATATTCAAAAAGTAAAAACAATCCAAATGTCCATCAACTGATTAACTGATAAGCAAAAGGTGATATGTACATAAAATTACTTATCATTCAGCAATAAAAAAAGAAATAAGCAACATAGGTTCATACATGCTCTAGTTTATTCTATTGTCACTAAGTTATGTCTGACTCTTGCGACCTCATGGGCGGTAGCCTGCCAGGCTCTTCTGTCCATGGGATTCTCCAGGCAAGAATACTGGAGTGGGTTGCCATTTCCTTCTCCAGGGGATCTTCCCGACCCAGGAATCAAACCTTCATCTCCTGCTTTGCAGGCAGATTCTTTACCGACTGAGCTATGAGGAAAGCTCATACATTCTATAGCATGTTAAACTTCAAAACATTACCCCAAGTGAAAGAAACCAATCACACTCCTCTAAATGCCGTATTATTCCATTTATGTCAAATATCCAAAACAGATCCATCGATAGGGATAGAACAGAGATCAGTGGTTGACTGTAGTTGGACGGAAGTAAGGAATGAGTGGTGCTGGGTACACGGCTTCTTTTAAAGGGAAGGAAATGCTCTAAATTACATTATAGTAATGAGATACAACTCTGTGAACATATTAAACAACTGAACTTTGTACTTTAAATAAGTGAATTATATGGTCTATGAATCATATCACAATAAAGCTCTTAGAAAGAAAGATGAAAAACTGGGATGAGCTGTAGTTATTAAGATGGTCAAATACAAGAGGATAAAGGATGTTGATTTGAACGCTGAAGCTTATCTGTCTAAGGGAAAGTCTTCTGCAAATCAGTATGGGCTCATCCAAAATAGATTTTTGCATGGCCACTGCCCCCCCATCTTTCTTTACCAAATGTAGTTCTAGTGCCCAAATTATTCAGAAGGATTTAATATATTCACAAAACTTACATATACCATTTACATGTCTTATCTACCCTTCCCATACTAACCTTTTGATTTTGGGGTTTGTGATAATTAAAATATATCTAGTTCTTCCAAGAAAATTATCTGATATCCAGTTAAAGACAATTAATTTTTGCCAGATAAACTTATACTTTTAAATAAAAACAAAACATATTTTCTCATCTCCAATAATCTTAGCCTCTATTATATCAACTTTTAAAAAAAAAACTTTTAGGCAGGGCTTTTTTCTTTTAAATCAACAAATAAAGGAAATAGCACATTTCTTTTAAAAATAATTTTTTATCATTCATTATTTAGAAAGTAGATGTTTTTACTAGATTACTCTTTATTGTCCTACAGATTTTTCTCAATAAATGCCTTCATTTTCTTACTGATTCTAACTAATTTAATCAAATTTTAGTCAGTAATTTGATCAAACTGCTCTTACCTTTTCCCTGCAAGCTTTATGTAAGCTATTACTATATTTTTACTAGTGCTAGATTTTCTTCTTTTCCTCTTTCCACTTTTTGATTTCTCCTCTGTTTTGTTCTTATCCAGCAAGCCTTCATCACTCTTTCCAAAGCAAAGTACTATTCATTTTGCCTATTGCTTTTTTTAAGGAAACTGCTAACAAATTTTAGATACAGTACCTAGCCAGTGATTTTAACTTTATTTTGAGGTTAGACAATTTAAAATCTTCTAGCTTTCTAATGGGCTTCCCTCATAGCTCATTTAGTAAAGACTCCACCTGCAACACAGGAATCTGCCTGCAATGCAAGAGACCCAGTTTGGATTCCTGGGTCTGGAAGCTCCCTTAGAGAAGGAAATTGCAACCCACTCCAGTATTCTTGCCTGGAAAATCTCATGGACAGAGGAGCCTGGTGGGCTACAGTCCATGCAGTCGCAAGAGTCAGACACAACTTAGCGACTAAACCACCACAGCTTTCTATCAAACTCAACAAATTTACTAAATCTATCCATCTCCTGGGATAAAATGTACTTACATATCTGCTGGCAGTGTGTATCTCATATTTTATTAATCTTATAATTGCTTTCATATCATAATTTTTTGTTTGTTTTTCACCAACTTATGTGAGAGACATACATGACACGGTATAAATAAGGTAGGATAAGTTGGAAGTGAGGGTAAAGTACTAATGCAGTTTGGGAAAAGAACTAACCTATCAGTTCAATTCAGTCACTCATTCATGTCCAATTCTTTGCAACCCCATGAATCGCAGCACACCAGACCTCCCTATCCATCACCAACTCCCAGAGTTTAACATAAGTCAAAATATTACTAAACCATTTCCAAAATTTCCCCTACTCAGCCAAACAAAGAAACAAAATTGCACCATTTGCAGAGATGTGGAGAGATATAGGGGCTGTGGTATAGAGTGAAATAAGTCAGAAAGATAAAATCAATATCATATAATATCTACATGGAGAATCTAGAAAAATGGTACAGATGAACCTATTTGCAAAACAAAGCAGAGACACAGATGTAGAGAACAAACTTATGGATATCAAGGAGGGGAAGGAGGTTTGTGGGATGAATTGGGAGATTGGGATTGACATATATATGTCATATATATAAATTATATATCATATGTATGTCAATAATGTATTACTATATATAAAATATACAGTTAATGAGAACTTACTGCATTGTACAAGGAACTCTCCTCAATGCTCTGTGGGACCTAAAAGGGAAGGGAGTCTAAAAAAGAGGGGATATACTGACTCACTTTGCTACACAGCGGAAACTAACAAAGCATTGTAAAGCAACAATGCTCCAATCAAGTTAACAAAGCAAATATTTTACAATGTTTAATAGAAATTGGAAAATGGTTTTAAAAAGCCATTTTTTAAAAAAAATAAAATGTTAAGAGAGTTAAAAAAAAAAAAAAAAAAAAAGCCATGCCTGAGCTCCCTACACACACACATGAGCAATTTTGGTCCCTCCACTGTTTATCTTCACAAAGGTAAAACTCAACTGAAAAAGAAGACAGGCTGTCTCCTCCTCTGATATACTACCAGTCAATCATGAGACTGCTGTTGTGCTAATAATTCTGCTTAGTCAGTGTCTCTCGGCAAATTGAAATGAAAGGGAAATACAGTATATTGATTTGGACGTGAAAATGCTGCAACCCATAAACATAAATACTGCTTCATTTCTATAAACATGAGTAACAAGACCTGTATGTTATCACATGTAATCTACCAAGTGAAAGGTCACAGCTCCTATAAGTATAATGCTTATGATTTAAGAGTTTGCATTTCTAGATATTATACTAGGCTTTTTACTATTGTTTTGTTTAGTCCTGATTCCCTATAGCAAGTAGATAGCCTCTAAAAAGCCACCTTTTCTCATATTGTCTTTATCTTAACCTAAAGCACTTTTGCCACTATTCTTTCCATTATTAATTTTTAGAATAGAGTCACTTTAAGTGCTTTGATATACAGCGCAAAAGAAATTGCTTGAATTAAAATACCTGGAAAGTTCACATGTAGGGTAAATTTTAAAAGACGAAAAATGCTCCGTTATCAGAAGGTTATTTCCACATGTCTACCAATTAACAGTTTTGTGTTGCCATTAGAATAAAAATGCACTTAAAATGACCCTCTAAATTGTACTTTTATCCTTAAAGGAAGGAACAAGTAAACAAAGAAACAAGTATACATTTATTAGAAATGTGTATTGCTTTAGGCATTGGTTGGTAGGACATTTCACATTTAAAATACACAACTGTTTTGTGCCTCAGTATCTTAAAACTTCATTCACTACCCCCGATCCCCTGATTTTAGAACACATAATTATCAAATGTCATACAGTGAACATCGGGACTATTACAGAAGACTGACATCAAATATGCAAAAGCTGCGCCCCCGGAAATCAAGGATCACTACACTCAAGTACCTGAGCCAAACCAACTATACAGAGGTCACAAAGCTTCCCAGCAAGGATTAGCCTAAAATTTATGATTGTTTTCTACGAAGTTAACTGATACTGTAACTGTAATTTTAATTTGTTACTTTTATCTTGGACTACTACACAAGTTGAGACTTTGGAACTTCACTATTCCTATCACATCAACCTCACTGAAAAACAACACATCGCATTATCTTTTACTCTGAATGACTTTTCAAGTGCTGCACTAAGTCACAAATGGTTCCTTATTTGGAGGGAGACATTTTCAATATTTGTTTTTGATGTTCACAATGTTTATATATACGATAAAGATATGTTCCCAGAAAAAAAGTATTTTGTGCCACATATATATATATATGACACAGAGAAAGAATCTGCAAGGAGAAATACTATAATACATGAAATCTTTTAATGAAAAGTATATCACTGGTCAGAATATTTCAAATCAGACATTGCACAGAAAATTCAATGGGTGGGGAGACTGCCATGAATAATGTAAGAATTATTTCAAGTAGTCTTCTAAATTTATACTTAGAAGAGCCTAACACATTTATAAAATAATTTAGAATTCAATTCACTACCAAAACAAGAATACACAAACTAAGTGGTCAAAAAATTTTACATAGCTTTGTTTCTGTTGCATTATTTTATCAAATAACTGGATCATGCAGCCCAATGAAAATCCAGTATAGGAATTATAAACACTAAAAACAAAAATAAGGCCTTATTAGATGAGTTCCATAAACTTCTTAGCAATCCAAGAGGTTAATAAATGTTAAACCATTAAATTCCTGTAAAGGTTATTAATATTTACATGAAGTACTGTAGTGACATCTTTGCAAAGTATTTCTTGGGCCAAATAAATCAATTTTCTAAAACCAACTGTTAATAATTATGCACACTGGAATATCACAACAATTATTCTCTTTGAATTTTTCCAATTTATCAAGTGCTTTTTCCATCCAATCATATAAAAACATGTGAAGGGACATGTATTAAAAAATAATAATCCCCTATTATAAAGGATTAGTAATCAAAATCATGTGATAAAGTAAACTTTAAGTTTAGGAAAGTTCAAGACCAGAGCTAACATATGTGATTAAAATGGCATTTTAAAATCAGTGAGAAAGAGATCAATCTTATTCTGTAACTCTGACCATTGGGAGAAATAATACCATACTACACATTAGATTACATGCTTATAATAATAGTTAAATATAAATCATATTTTAATTAATTTAGTCCTTGCCAAAGGTATGCATCTGGGGACAAAGATAGGAATTTAAATCATGAACTCACAATGTCACCTATCCTAGAAATCTCTCTAACAACAACATGCTGAGTCCAAATTTTCTGAATACTTACCTTCTATCAGTCAGGAGAAAACCTTCCAGAATATATCTGCAAAATAAGAATTCACAGACAAAAAGTTGACATCAGTATATTGTCTATTTATGGCCAAAAAAGTTCAAATCATATCTCAAACATAAAGTTAAAGGAAAATACTGTTATGCGTTCTCAATAACTGAAAGTGCTAACTGCTCAGTTGTGTCTGACTGTTTGCGAACCCATGGACTGTAGTCTGCCAGGCTTCTCTGTCCATGGAATTCTCCAGGCAAGAATGCTGGAGTGGGTTGCCATTTCCTTCTCCAGATATTTCCCAATCCGAGATTGAACCCAGGTCTCCTGCACTGCAGGCAGATTCTTTACCATCTGAACCACCAAGGAAGCCCCCAACATTCTCTAGAGCACACATTTTGTTTCCCCCATTCAAAGCCCAACCAGCTCCACAGAAATCATTCATAGTCTACAATTTTTCTTCAGTCCAGGCAACACTGAAAATCAAGAATTTCCATCCCTGTTAAAGCAATCAGACAATTAGAATTCAGGTTTGTTCCATAGAATATATATTTTAAGAGTGATTTTCAAGTGTGATACAATTATATTAAGAAGTATATTTTCATCCTGATAACACAGTAAAATATTGGATAAAAACAGAGGCTCCAAATATGGACTTAAATATGGATACTTATCTTATACCATCCTTATACCATGGATACTTATATCCATATCCAAATATAGATACTCTGTTGTATTTATTTTAATAAATTCTGTATCCTAGAGCCTAAATGCTGACCTACTGATATCAGGCGTCTGGACTACTCTAATTGTGAGAGATATATTTGCACAAGTACTGAGGGTAATGGAGTAACTCCTCTTGACCAGATGTCTCATATGCATAATTAACAAAGCCTCAGGGGACACTGAACCCAAGGAGGAAGCCAGCAGAGACAGAACCATGTAGAGATCCAGTGTCATCTTCAATGCTAGAGAGAATATTAGCTTCATAGGCGACTCTAAGGTGAGCTCCAAGCTTCAGAGACTCTAAAAGGCTGTCTGATGCATCACACCGGGTTTGTTATTTGTTGTAAAACTTGATGATACCCACACTGACAGACTTGAAAGACAACAGCTAAGTTCACATGTGTAAGGTTCCATGTTGCTGTCAACCACTGAGCTGAGAAAACACATCTGATAAATGGGAGACTGGAAAGTTCAGTTCATATTATCTATCTTTCCCAAGACCATCGTTGCTACTGTACCCTGGAGAATTCATTTAATTTTTCCAGAAGCACACTTTCAAGGATCATAATTGAAACATTTTTAATATTATATACTAGTTAATAATCATTTTTGCCTTGCTAGGTTAGTTTTATTTTTTTGAAAGATCCAAAAGACTGAAATTTTATTTTAACAAAGCACAGAGAACAATTTGAAAACTAAAAATTTCTTTTCAAAGCTGTGCATTAATATGTGATTGTGTTTACTTCAGAACTAGTCAAACGGTATGGCTTAGTGGAACAAAGTGGCAATATATTGTGAAGTGTCCTTGGATCTCTGTGCTTAAAGGTAATAACCACCCCTCCTCAATTTTACAACAGAGGATGATAATTGTGTTTGGAAAATAATAGGCGGTAGACAAATAGAAAAATAATTTCCACTTCAGCAACCTGCAGAGGAACCACACAGCTTAACTTCAGAGCAGAAAATCCAGGCTGGAAAAACTGATATTCAAAGGTGCAGTAATGGGATGTTTAAATATGTTAGCCCTGCTCCATCCCATCATATTTTTTATAAGCACTGCATAATGTTTGGTTTCCCGTGGGGCTGCGTGAGACAGTGGTTTTCACTGGGACAAGTCATAAATACTGTCCTGCTGCTCTATGCTTTGCTGGGGTGGAGGGTAATTGTGTGAAGCTTAAAAATATATTGGTAGCATGACCTCCTGCCCCATGAGCTCTACATGAAGAGTGTCATGAACAAAGAAAGTGTCCATTTTATTTGGGGGTCACAAAGGACAAAAAAGGAACAACACAAAACCCCTTGGCATATAAGATGATCTAAAAACTATTTCACAGAACTGTGAAACGGCTATGACTGTGAGAGGGAAGAAAGACCGCTTTGCCTCTCCTGTGTAGCTGATTAGTGCACATGAAAAGTTACCCTATCATTTGCTCAGAGATGTATTTTCATGAAAATGTGGGGAGAAAGTTCATCAAATGGGCGCTTGAAGCCCTTAAATTCCCCCAAGTAACCCCAGGTCATATTATTATCATTTACAAACAGAAGTTAAGTAGTGTTGGCATCTCAGCCAAAATTACTTTAGTTGGTAAAGATAAATGGGAGCAGGAAAGATGCAGTTTCATTTCTTTTACTAAACTTAAGAGTTATTCCAACCAGGGGACTGGAATTAAATACTCCGTTCCCTAGGCCGCATTCTATAAGCACAAGGCTCTATGCCTCCCTTTAACATAATCAAATACACCTTCAATATTATGACACAGCTGATGCTAAATGGTAAGTCAAAGAAACTTGCATTTCAAACCATTTCATGACATTTTCTTCCTTGAGGCATACTCCACTTCCATTAGCAGATTCTTTTGTGCCTTTAAATGCACCCTATAATTTTTTCCTATGACTTCTATTCTTTATAGATATATTCTGAGGGAGTTATTCACTCATAAAACAAGTCAGTCCAAGAGAAAGCTTTTCAGGAAGGCCACCTTCCAACACTGGTTCCAAAGGGTATAGTATAAACATGGTACTGGGCCTTGTCTAGACAGAGTATGGCTAGATTCTAAGGCTGTTGTTATTTAGTCACTAAGTTGTGTCCAACTCTTTGCAACCGCATGGACTGTAGCCTGCAGGCTCCACTGTCCCTGAGATTTCCCAGGAAAGAATACTAGAGTGGGTTGCCATTTTCTTCTTCAGGGGATACTCCTGATCCAGACCCAGAGATTGAACTCTAGTCTCCTGCACTGGCAGGATCTGATAGGCAGATTCTTTACAGCTGAGCCACCAGTGAAGCCTATTCTAGCGCTGAGTAGTGTTAAAATGAACAGTATTAAAATGATCAGTACTTCCTGGTCATACCAAAAGCACCGTATTTTTGAAACAAATATTCTGTAATATCCTTTTTACTACCTGAAATGAAATTTATGTGTAAACCTACACATAAAACTTTTTTAAAAATACAGATCTTTAATATAGGGAAGAAAACAAGAATAGTGTATAATGAAATAGTTTAGTTATGTTTTCCAAAGTATCAATATTTAAATATGACTACTAAACTACACAGTAGTCAAGTGCCTGTACTAACATATATTTGACAAGTTTGACACAAAAAAATTATGATCAACAACCTACCTTGAAATAACTATAAGAAAACAAACAAACAAAAAGGATAGACACAAGAATAAGTATCAATGATAACTAAATATTTGAATACAAATGGAAGAGATTACATTGGCCAAGGAAAAAAAAGTACCCATCACAAGTGGAAAAAAAGAGAAAGTAAAGTATTTTCACAAATTGTTATTCAGTTGCTAACTTGTGTCCAACTCTTTGTAACCCCATGGACTGCAGCACTCCAGGCTTCCATGTTCTACACTATCTCCCAGAGTTTGCTTAAACTCATGTCCAACGAGTCGGTGATGCCATCCAACCATTCTCATCCTCTGCCCACCCCCTTTTTCTCCTGCCCTCAATCTTTCCCAACTTCACGGTCTTTTGCAACGAGTCGGCTCTTTGCATCAAGAGGCCAAAGTATTGGAGATTCAGCATCAATCCTTCCAATGAATATTCAGGACTGATTTCATTTAGGATTGACTGGTTGGATCTCCTTGCTGTCCAAGGGACTCTCAAGAATCTTCTCCAACACTAGAGTTCAAAAGCAGCAATTCTTTGGTGCTCACCCTCTTTACGGTCCAGCTCTCACACCCATACATGACTATTGGAAAAACCATAGTTTTAGTGGTGGCTTAGTCGCTAAGTCATGTCCAACTCTTGTGACCCTATGGACTGTAGCTCGCCAGGCTCCTCTGTCCATGGGATTTTCCAGGCAAGAATACTGGAGTGGATTGCCATGTCCTTCTCCAGGGGATCTTCCTGACCCAGGAATTGAATCCAGGTCTCCTGCATTGCAGGCAGATTCTTTACCCTAGCTTTGACTAGATGGCTCTTTGGCAGTAAAGTGATGTCTAATTTTTAAGATGCTGTTTAGGTTTGTCATAGCTTTTCTCCCAAGAAGCAAGCATTGTTTAATTTCATGGCTGCAGCCACCGTGATTTTGGAATCCAAGAAAATAAAGCCTGCCACCATTTCCATTCTTTCCCCATGAATTTGCAATGAAGTGATAGGACCAGATGCCATGATCTTAGTTTTATTTTAGGCCAGCTTTTTCATTCTTCTCTTTTACCTTCATCAACAGTCTCTTTAGCGCCTCTTCACTTTCTGCCATTAGTGTGGTGTCATCTGCATATCTGAAGTTACTGATACTTCTCCAGACAATCTTTTTCTTCTTTTTCCTGCAGTTATTTTCTCATAATTAAATTTATTTATTTTTAATTGAAGGATAATTGCTTTACCACATTGTGTTGGTTTCTGCCAAACGTCAACATGAATCAGCATAAGTATACCTACGTCCCATCCCTCTTGAACCTGCGTCTCACCTCCTTCCCCATCCCCGCCCCTCTAGGTTGTTACAGAACTCAGTCTGAATTCCTTGTCATGAAAGTAAAAATAAACAAGTGGGACCTAATTAAACTTAAAAGCTTTTTCACAGCAAAGGAAACTATAATCAGGATGAAAGACAACTCTGGGAGAAAATAATAGCAAACAGAACAACTGACAAAGGATTAATTTCCAAAATATACAAAGAGCTCATAAAACTCAATATCCCACTGAAATGTTGTGAAGTAATTAGCCTCCAACTAATTAAAAAAAAAAAAAGTAAAAAAAAAAAGATCACAAAAAAAAAAAAAACCTCAATATCCAGCGATCTTGATTTCAGGTTGTGAAATTAGCTGAATCTTTCACAAACTAGCTGAATTTTATTCACATGACCAAGGAGACTATAATTTCCTATGTTATAACACAGAATAAAACAGACGATCCTAGGTATCTTTCCCATCATATCAACTATCTTAACATGTAATCGTGAATTAAGTCTCTAGTACTTAAAACATCAGAACCATAATCTTCATAAAATGGAATACAGAATGAATTTTTTAATTGAAATAATATGTCAGTGTCCAGAAAGAAGTTTTTCAGTATACTTTAGATAAAACAGAATTTCAGGCAAACCAAAAATAGATTTAACAATTAGTTTTCATAAAATGTATCATGATTTTAATCCCACTTCTAAAACACTTAGAGTAACAAAATTTTTTAAATAGTTTCAACATGTCATTTTTATAACATATACTGATTAACATTTTAAAAATGTATGTTTGTGGTGTTATGAAATATTTTTAAAACAAAACCTTTATTAGTGAAATTCAGTGAATCTTTCACTTTATGTATCTCTATTCAATTAAAAATATTTCTTTTTTTTTTTTTCTTTTTTTTTTTTTTATTAGTTGGAGGCTAATTACTTCACAACATTTCAGTGGGTTTTGTCGAGGGAGGTGGGAGGGGGGATCGGGATGGGGAATACGTGTAAATCTATGGCTGATTCATATCAATATAAAAATATTTCTTATACATATATAACCTTTTATCTGATTTTGATCAATGAAATTATTAAAAAGATCAAAAGTGAAAAAAACATGTAAAATTAAATATTTTAATGCTGATCCAAAGTGTTTTACTTCATACTTTAGAGAGTGCCTCTAACTTCAACTCAGAAAACACACTTCTGTTATGCTTGCAGTGCCTGTACTACTCACTGAACTCCTTTACATCTGTGTGGCTGAATATGATGTGAGAAAGGCCACGGGTATAAAAAACGGGAACAAACGTTAATTGAAACCAAAAACTCTGGGTGATTTGATTAAATTTTAGTTTAGCATCAAAGGTTTTATTCTTGTTTTCAGCTCATTATAAAAAAATGGACAAACATATTTTACATTCATGTCAAATGTAAAAATCATATCTTTTTAATAAGATCTAATTGGGGCAATTTATTTTTCCAAATCATTTGGAAATACACTTTAAGATTATTTTTACCAAAATCTCTCAATTTTGGAAAATAACAATCTCAGCAAGAAAGTACTTTTAAATATATAAATGTTTACTAATCTCACTTTAATTTTAATGAGGATTATCTGGGGAGTTTTTTCTGTTTCTTAACATCATTTAAACTTACAATAGGTTTAATTGAGATGTATGATATTGTGCAACATTTCAATTTTGATATTAATATTTCACTGATTTTAATGTGTCAACAAATTCTAGATAGCAAACTAAATATTTTTAAGAAAAAATTTTGGAAACTCCTTATTGTGAGATGAGATATTGCCACTGTGTACTTTAAGAAATGATTTATCATTCAAGGGATTAAACAATTTTATTAGTAGCATCTACTGAAAATCATTCAATGATTACTGACATGTTTCATTAGTTTCTACTTGACTTTTTTTAATAATGATACTTGAACAGTTCTAATAATCTTGGCAAGATTTTTCCCCAATGCTGTGTAGGTTAGGAACTGTTAGTACACTTTGTATTTTCCATAAGAAATAACAATGTGCATTTTTTTTACAGGAGGTTTTATGAACATTCTAGTGACGAATTCTGGATTTCAATATGTTTGCTTAAGTTTTCAAAATACAATAAACCTTTTCCTGTTTTTCCAATATAACTCTTTATAAAATATTTACTATTTATGTTCTATTTTAAAACATTATAACAGTCATATAACAACTTTTGTAGAGAAAATAAAATTTACATTTTGAGTATTAAAAATGTCGAGCCTTTTTTCTGTATCTGATATTTTAAAATATAAGTAAAAAATAAGTGAAACATATCTTGCAGGTATTCTGATATTCTTGGACCTTGCTTGCTAAATGTCAATTGTGACCCTGAGACACGTGAAAAATAAAAGTGTCAGCACATTTTCAAATGTTTTATAAGTAGTGGTATGGGCATATCAAGAGTCCCTGAGCTATATGAAGAACAGGATGTTACATTGATAGAACAACAAACATTAAAACAGACAGGCACATAAATAATACATTAAAGGGTAAAGCTGACCAATGCAGCATTACTCCTACTTTTATCAACAGTATCCTTACAGGATCATTTACATCCAAAAATTCTCTGCTAGATTAAAAAGTTCATATTTCCACAGATTAAAGGGTCTAGAAAACTCATGGTCCACACAGGCCCTGAATAATCATCTTGAGTTTTCATGTGTGATGATTTTCATACATATTATATTCAGATATTATTTGTAATTTTTTGCTATAGGGAAAACAAAAGGGAAAAAGATACTTATTATGGTAAACAGGACATTTTCAGTAAATAGAGTAGAAAAATGGAAAGAATGGGAAAATATAACTCCAAAGAAACCTAGAAATAAAAAACAAAGAGAAAAAAGAAACTTAGTCAAATACTTTCAGAGAAAAGGGCAGGAGAGAGAAAAAGCTATTAAAAGAGATTAGAAGATCCTGAAGAGATGAAGTAGGTAATAAAAACTATCTAAAGAAATGATGTGGTGATAAAACTGAATTTGGACTAGAAAAAGCCTGGCCCTATGGAGTCAAACATAGTTTTAATCTAAGACTGCTAATGCTGGTTGGACAGGTGGGGTGTTGTTGGTTGAAATCATTTTGTTACTTTGAAATGTTAGCCGTTAAAAAAAAAAAAAAAAAAGAACATCTATAACTAGGCCAGTGGTTCTCAACATTTCCTGTATATCGCATCCCTCTGAGTCGTTTAAAAAAACACCAAAGTCTGGGCCTTACCTCCCTCACCTCTCAGGTTTTTTCTTCAGTTCAGGATATGTTCTAAGATTCGGTATTTCTGTTTTAACACTTTGGGTGATTAAATTTTAAATTCAGGACTATGAATTATCGGGCTAGAGAACAACCAGTTGTGTTCAATCCCTAGTATGAGCGGGTAGGCAGGCTATTAAAATACACTGTGCTGGGTCCTACCCTACAAGATTTTTTTAAATTTATTTATTTTTTATTGAAAGATAATTGCTTTACAGAATTTTGCTGTTTTCTGTCAAACCTCAACATGAATCAGCCATAGGTATACATATATATTATTCACTAAGGTGTACATGTATATTATTCATAAAATGGGACCAAAGAAGTCACATATCTAATATGTTCCCTGATGTGTTTATGCTATTGGTCTGGGGACCACACTTTGAAGACCATAAAAGTGGAATAAAATAAATCTTAAACTTTTGAAAGTGAGAGACATTAAAAAAAAAAAAATCAGAAGTGCTGACATTTTCTACATTCAAAATATTACAAATAATTTTACATAGTTCACAAATTTACTGAAGTCCATCCATTGATCTTCTAGGAATTCAAACATTTGAGGACACAACCTTTGATTCAAAGAATTTCTGATTTTATCATCTATTCTTTTAGTTCAAAAATTCAATGTCACAATTAGCCTTTGGAAAATAAGGCATTTTTGTGAGTCAAAAATAAAAGAATCATACTAACACTAAAGTAATCATATCAGAAAATTATGTGTTTTGAAATACCCAAAACACTGTTGAAGCTTTAGATTAAAAATTAACACTGTTCTTAACCATTTTTTAAATGTATACACTGCCTGCTTTAGCATAGGAACTAAGCATAACCTTGTGATAAGTAAATTCATAGCTGTTTTCAACTTTTTTTAATAAACTCTAAATATTTCATAGATATCCTTACAATGATTTATTCCACACTTTAGTATTTTATACATATTTTTACATATTTAACAATATTTATTGAGAATCAGTTAGTTCCAGGCAGTGTACATGGTGCTGGGATGCCACAGTAAAATGAACAGACATTATTCTGGTTATCAGGGAACATAATCTATGAATGATTTTTGGCATGAAACAGCTTCTGCATTTCCAAACTCTTTCCACTATGTTTTAAAACTTGCACCAGAAGCATAAACACGGTCTCTTAAAGAAAGATTTCAAAAGACTCGCCTATTATTATGTACTTTGATGTTAGTGTTAAATACATTTTGAACAAGTTGGTAACAAAGGAAACTGTACTGAAGACACTTGATATAGACAGATATTATAAATGCTTGCAATATATCTTGGGCAGCAATGCTTCATCAATAATTATCCTGAATTCTATGCTGAGAAAATATCTTTTAATTTGTGAAATCTAATTTTTGGTGATTGAAATATACACAACAATGGCAATACAAATACAATATGGTAATAGACTCCAAGATAATTTGATCTGCACAGAGGAGTCTCCATAGTAAGGTTCAGTATGTTCAGCAAAACATAATTGTATAAAGAAATGCACCTGCTGATGTAGTGTTAATGAGATAGTCATGTTCTACATGTCACCGGAGCGTCGCTTCATAGAGTTACATACAGAATGTGCCACTTTTGAATTTGATGCATTTTTCTTTCCTCATTTAGGTTTTAATTTCTAACATACCTAGTTTCAGTTTTACAGACCACAGTTGCTTGATGTATTTATATTCCTTTATTTCTTTAACTTTAGGAAGAACAAAAGCCTCATCTCATGTCAGTTTTCTACTGACTGTCAGTTTCACACAGCTTCTTGAGTCATTCAAAGGCAAACTTAAGATCATAATAAGCAGTCAGAAATGCCAGTATTAGGTTAAACTATTTGTTTTTATTTTAATCTTTGCTGCTCTGATTTTATGTAAAACAAATTCACAACTTATTTCCTGAACCTGAAATAATGCCTAGCTTATAACTTTAAAATATAACTTTAAAATATATTTCTTTTTAAAATTTAAATTACTTTACAATCAGTATTATTTTTATTTATTAGACTATATAACTAAATGAGTGGATGAATACTTTTTAAGGACAAATATAAGTTAAAAATGAGGCTTGATTCTCCCTGTGAAATGAGAGATTTCTTTCTTCCATTTTCTGAGAGATTTTATCTTAGAAAATGTAATTTTAAGATTTTCTCATTTGCCTAAAATGTATGTAAATCCTTTTGAAAAACTAGACAGGCCTTCTGTCATTTTCGTAGTTTATAATCTAGGAATGGCTTTCTCAAGGACCTGGGCACCATCCTTTGGAAATGCAAACGCTGAGGAAGAAGCCCTGGATCCCTGTGTTTGGGGCAGAGGGCTTTGCTGGTGGCTCAGACAGTAAAGCGTCTGCCTGCAATACTGGAGACCCAGGTTCAATCCCTGAATCGGGAAGATCCCCTGGAGAAGGAAATGGCAACCCACTCCAGTACTCTTGCCTGGAAAATCCCATGGTCAGAGGAGCCTGGTAGGCTACAGTCCATGGGGTCGCAAAGAGTTGGACACAACTGAGTGGCTTTACCTTACCTTACCTTTAGGAGAAAATTTCAGTAGGGACCTTACAAAACTACCTCCTGTCATAAAGATCTGACAAGTTTATTTCTCCTCTGGACTAAGCCAGTTACTAAACACAGATGGTCATCCAGTTACCAGGTGAATTTAGGATGAAGTAGGTGTGACAAAAGATGCTGTCAGTTCCTCTAACTTGAGGACTACTTAGTGTTTATCTTGAAAGCATGTATGTAATGGGTTATGTCTCCTTGGCTATATAAGCATGTGATGATTTGCAATCTGTATTTGCAACCACTTAGCAGATTGCCTGTGTTCTTCATTACGTTCTGCTTTAACACATGCTCAGTAATAAAAGTATTCCTTCTCTACAACTTCTATGGAGAGGATTTCTGGACTGGGAGATTTTGTTTTTAATTATTTTCCTCAATAATTTTTAATATGAGTGTTAGGTAGTTAGGAAAAAGGAGTCCAAAATGGTGATGGCTAAAAGACAAGGGAGAAAGCCCCTTAAAATAGAACAAAGGTCCAAGGACTGGAGTGGGGAACTCAGGTGAAGCAAACAGCACTCCTGGCTAGCCCAATTTACATAGGGCAGGCCCAGGGGGGAGGAGAAAAACATATAAAAAGAGGAGCCAAAACTGGGCTGGGGACTATTTTCTCTCCATGTCTTTTGGGTCGGTATCCCATCTTGCCTGGAGGATGTATTTTCCTTTACTTTCTAAATAAATCTGAGCTGTAACACAGAGCTGTAACACTGGCCCATCAAAGAGCTGTAACACTGGTCCATCCGAGGGCTGTAATGCTGGTCCATCCACTGCTTCAAATTTTTGTTGCAACAAGACAGAACCGACATCTCCCCCGACATCTATGGCGCCATGACTCAGGTTTAACCTGGCTGAAACAGCCTCAGCGTGCCCCCCCCGCCCCCAAGGAGGTGGCCAACCACAGCAGGAGCCCAACTCAGCAAAAGCTCCTGCGGTGGAAGATGAACGCGAAGAAAACCCAGCGCAGGGCAAGTGACAAGAAGCCCAGTGTGCTGGAAACTGGGACAGTGAAAAACGAACTCAGCAGAAAGCTCACAAAGCTCAGTCTCAGATTTCAGAAGACCTCTGGTTAAGGTAGGAGGTCCTCACTCCTATGGCTGGAAGGACATATGCCTAACACAATCTTAATTCCTTTACAATCTCTTGTTTCTTGTTTTCTCAAACCCCGCTTGAACAGGCAAGTGGCAGTGGGTGCAACTGAGGGACTATGGCAGGGGCTACTCCTCAGTGTGACCCAAAGGCTCCACTATCTGCTACCGAAGCCAGTGGGAGTTCTTCTGTCCTTAATCTTCTCTGTGCCAAGGATCAGGCCAATGAAGGCTGTGAGCACAGGTCCCTGGGGGACCCCAGGAGGTCAGCCTGCCTTGACCTGCCTAGGGATCTGGTCCTTGAAAGGTTGTCACGCCTCAACCTGCTCAGGGATCCACCAGTCCAGGGGTTCCAGGAGGTCAACATGCTTCGACCAGCCCAGGAACCCAATTCTCAGGAGGCCGACCCGCCTCAACCTGCCTGGGGATTCGATTTACCCACTGGTTTCTGGTGGTCCCTGAGTGTCCTACTCCCTTATTGGGAAAAATCTTTCCTGCCTTTGAAATCTTGCAGCTATTGCAGTCCTGATAGAAGATGCTTTAAAACCCTCTCTTTGGGGCAAACTATTTTTACCAGCCATCAAATGAATCAACTCCTGGATGGGAAAGGCCATTTATGGATGTCTGATCAGAGTCCTCAGATATCAAGTAGTGCTGATGGAAAATCCAGGCCTCACTATATCCCCTTGTGAGGTTCTTAACCCAGCCACGCTCCTGCCTACCCTCGAGGGCTCTCTCCCCTTTCACTCTTGCCTAGAAACCTTGGACCACTGAACAAAACCCCAAGAGCCTCTGACCAATCCTGAGGAAATCTAGTACACTGACAGAAGCAGCTTTGTCGTGGATGGAAAAAGAAGAGCTGGATATGCAGTAGTCTCCAATTTTTAGACTAAACCTTTGTCACCAGGTACTTCAGTCCAATTAGTTGACCTCATAGCCCCGAATCGAGCTTTAGAGTTGGGAAAAGGAAAAAGAGTAGCCATTTACACTGACTCCAAATATGCCCTTCTGGTGCTACAGGCACATTCTTCTATTTGGAAATAAAGAGGCCACTTGACCACCCGAGGGTCCCCAATTAAATATGGTGATCAATTCCTTAGGCTCTTGGAGGCAGTCCATCTGCCTGCTGAGGTTTCAGTCTCCCACAGTAAAGGACACCAGAAAGGGAGCATGGAAGTGGCATGAAGGAACCAAGCAGCTGATCAGGCAGCTGAGAGAGCAGAATTACAGAACCATGACCTAATAGGGGTTGCTGCCTTAGTTCCACAGGCTAATTTGCCAGAAACTCCTTCATATACTGAAGGTGAGACTCTTAAAGCTAAGAGCGAGGGCTTTCAAGATCATATGGGGTGGTTACAAAAGGGGGACTCCTTTTTCTGCCTGGGAACCTCCAATGGAAGTTAGTTAACTCCAAGGCCCTCCAAAGAGTACTAGAAAGGTCCTTAAGAAGGACAGGCCTCCAAACAACTATAAGGCAAGAGGTTTCCTCTTATCCCAGTTGCCAATGAAACAACCCCCAAGGAGCTCAAAGACTCCAGCTGGCCCAGCCTGTCCAATGACATGGGACCAACCCAGGAGAGGACTGGCAAATGACTTCATCCAGATGCCAGTTTCCCAAGGGTATAAAAACCTATTAGTCATGATAGATACATTCATAGGATGGACTGAAGTCTTTCCCACCTGGACTGAGACGGCTGAGGAGGTGGTAAAAAAAACTGTTCCATGAAATCATTCCAAGATTTGGTCTGCCCACATCATTACAAAGTGACAATGGGATATTATTTACTTCTAAGGTCATCCAATGCATCTCTAAAGCATTCAGTTCAGTTCAGTCGCTCAGTCGTGTCTGACTCTTTGCGACCCCATCAATCGCAGCACGCCAGGCCTCCCTGTCCACCACCAACTCCCAGAGTTTACTCAAACTAATGTCCATCAAGTCAGTGATGCCATCCTGCCATCTCATCCTCTATCATCCCCTTTTCCTCCTGCCCTCAATCACTCCCAGCATCAGGGTCTTTTCCAATGAGTCAACTCTTCACATCAGGTGGACAAAGTATTGGAGTTTCAACTTCAACATCAGTCCTTTCAATGAACACCCAGGACTGATTTCCTTTAGGATGGAATGGTTGGATCTCATTGCAGTCCAAGGGACTCTCAAGAGTCTTCTCCAACACCACAGTTCAAAAGCATCAATTCTTCAGTGCTCAGCTTTCTTCACAGTCCGACTCTCACATCCATACATGACCACTGGAAAAACCATAGCCTTGAGTAGATGGACCTTTGTTGGCAAAGTAATGTCTCTGCTTTTAAATTTGCTATCCAGGTTGGTCATAACTTTCCTTCCAAGGAGTAAGCATCTTTTAATTTCATGGCTGCAGTCACCATCTGCAGTGATTCTGGAGCCCAAAAAAATAAAGTCTGACACTGTTTCCACTGTTTCCCCATCTATTTCCCATGAAGTGATGGGACCAGATGCCATGCTCTAAAGCATTAGGCATTACTTATTATCCCCATTGTGCCTGGAGGCCTCTCAGTCTTCAGAAAAAGTAGAAAGAGCCAACAAATTCTTAAAATCAATGGTAAAAAAAGATAACCCAGGAGTCCTCCCTGGGATAGAAGGAGGCTTTACCAATACCTCTTCTCCACACCCATATTGCCCCTAAGGAACAGGTTGGTCTTAGTCCTTATGAGATGCTATACGGGAGATCTTTTGTTTATGTCAATGACCTCTTCCTTGATCTAGAGGCTCAGTTCCTCCAGTCTTATACCATGGCCTTTGGGCAATCCAACAAGATATATGCTTGTGGGGTGTCAACCAGGACCCAAAAGATTATAAAGAGCCACCACTATATGCTCCAGGGACTCAAGTCCTAATTAAAGTCTGGAAGGATGGGTCCCCAAAGGCTCAGCTCCAGCCTACATGGGTGGGCCCCTACCCTGTAATACTTTCTACTCCCACAGCAGTCAAGGTACTAGGACATGACTCCTGGATTCACTACTCACGAGCCAAGCCATGGAAGAAAAGAGAAGAGGACACGCAATACACCTGTGAGCCCCTGGGAGATCTCAGATACCTATTCAGAACTACAAATGAGTGCCATTCTAATGAACACCCCCAAAATTAAGTTTCTGGGGATAAGATTTCTCAGGACAGCTCTAAAGAGCCAAGACAGCTTGGTAGGGGTTGTATTTCAAAGCAGACAGGAGGTAGATCTCCTGATCCCTGAACAAGGAGAGACTTGAGCCGTCTTGAATGAGATGTGTTGTTTCTGGGTAAATACCTCCAACTAAGTTAAAGAAAGTCTCTCAGTCCTCAAGAAAAACATTCAGACCCTAAAGAACCTCAAAGAACAAGCTGGAGAGTTCCTGGGGTAGCTACAATCTCTCTTTGGGGGATCCTCCTGGTGATGGGAAATTTGGAGTTGGCTAATGCCCCTACTAGTCCTTGTCATCACCATATTGATGCTGCTAATGATTGCTCCATGTATTATCAATTGTCTAACCTGTTTTGTCTCTGCCCAGGTCAACAAGCTACAACATGGAGTTTCAGTTCAACAAAGATATATAAAACTACAGCCGACGAGAGAAAATATCACTCACCCTTAAATGAACACTGCTATAAGGACTCTGAGGCTTGAGACTAGGAAGAGCGGGCGGCCCAATGCCCCTCACCATCCCAGTTCAGCAGGAAGTAGCCAGAGAGATCTCGATCTCCCTATTCCCAAAGAACTGGGTCTCCCATCTCTTGAGGCGGGAATGATAGGTAGTTAGAATAGGAAAAAGGAGTCCAAAATGGTGGTGGCTAAAAGACAAAGATGGGGGGAAAGCCTGAAAAAATAGAACAAAGAAAGTTCCAAGGACCAGAGTGAGGACCTCAGGTAAAGCAGACAGCACTCCTGGCTAGCCCAATTTACATAGGGCAGGCCCAGGGGGAGGAGAAAAAATGTATAAAAAGAGGAGCCAGAACTGGGCTGGGGCCTCTTTTCTCTTCATGTCTTTTGGGTCGGCATTCCCTCAGGCCTCAAGGATGTATTTTCCCTTACTTTCTAAATAAAACTGAGCTGTAACACGGAGCTGTAACACTGGTCCGTCCAAGGGCTGTAACGCTGCTCCGTCCGTCACTTCAAATTTTTGTTGCGACGAGACGGAACCGAGGAAATTACACACTACCCTGACACGAGCAAGAGTATCTCCCTTGGTATTTATAATGTAAAGGTAATAGAAGATGGTACTATCATAGTATCTCTCACACTTTCAAGAGCTAAAGGCCTAATGTGGGACTTATAAAATAACAGTGAAGGTTCTGCACATTGAACACAGAAGACTTTCCCACAATCAGTGGCTTTATTTATACTAATATTTTTGATCAACAGGAATCTACTTTAAGACAGATACAGTAATTATGAATTCTCTTACCAATGTTTTTAAATTTTAACTTTTTAAATTATCATTAATAATACTACAAAGGTTATTTGAACTGAGATGAAAGGTGTAGTTAAACCAAAAAAATAATAATAATAGAATAACTATAAAGAAAAAGACTTCTGGGAACACTTCCTGAAGACTTGCATGCTTAATGAAAAAGGACAGTTTCTCAATAGGCTTAGGAAGAACAAAGGCAAACGCCAAAGCAGACCAAACTTCAGGGTCAGAGCAAAGCTGCCAGAAGTAGCAAGATGTTCTGCCTTAGGAACTTAGACTGCTTTGTCTTAAAATTCTTCTCGTAAATTTATGAAAAACTACCAGCTTGGCACCACACTAAAGAAAACTTTTGAACATCTAAATTTAACAGAGAAATAAACTGGAATGAATCTAGTCCACGTATTAAACTGAATTAAAACTGAGAACAGCAACTGCATTATCAAGCTGCTTATATTTGAATGAACAATTCTGTAACTTTTTAAAAATTATATAGAAGCATTGTATCTTATTCATTCCAATTTATTCATCCATAAATTCCTAAAGTAAAAAAAAAAGAAACAAATCTAGATAATATCACCATAGATCAGAACCAGCAGGTATTTATGTTTTAATACTACCAATTGGAGTGACAAATGTTCACGATACTAATGTAAGACTGAAAGCAAGAGGGGAAAAAAAAAAAACCATAAAGGGAGGATGTAAGACTTCCAAAGCTTTTCAGACTTTGGCCAGGAGCTATCGTTTCAATCCTCTTTCAAACATCACCACTGTATTCGCTTTATTGTTCAATTAAATCACACTATTTGGTGAGTTAAAATATATATCTTATGTCCCTAACTTTATATTTTAGCAACTCATTTCTCTTCAACTGCATATCCTTCTCCTATCTCTAAATCTTAAAATAATATGATTCTGTATTTATACCCTCATTACAAAATTTATCTACATGTATGTTTATATGTGTTGGTGCTTTACATTCTCTATAATACTATAAATCCCTGTAGGCAGAATCTGTGATTTGTTTTCCTTTATTCAGAAACACATAAGAGGGAAAACAGAATGGAATACATATTGCCTTAATAGTCAGATATATTGCATATAAGTAATTACTGGAAGAAATATAAATAACCTCAGATATGCAGATGACACCACCCTTATGGCACAAAGTGAAGAAGAACTAAAGAGCCTCTTGATGAAAGCAAAAGAGGAGAGTGAAAAAGTTGGCTTAAGGCTCAACATTCAGAAAACTAAGATTATTGCATCTGGTCCCATCACTTCATGGGAAATAGATGGGGAAATAGTGGAAACAGTGTCAGACTTTATTTTTTGGGGCTCCAAAATCACTGCAAATGGTGATTGCAGCCATGAAATTAAAAGACGCTTACTTCTTGGAAGGAAAGTTATGACCAATGTAGAGAGCATATTAAAAAGCAGAGACATTACTTTGCCAACAAAGGTCCATCTAGTCAAGGCTATGGCTTTTCCAGTGGTCACGTATGGATGTGAGAGTTAGACTGTGAAGAAAGCTGAGCGCCAAAGAACTGATGCTTTTGAACTGTGGTGTTGGAGAAGACTCTTGAGAGTCCCTTGGACTGCAAGGAGATCCAACCAGTCCATCCTAAAGGAGATCAGTCCTGGGTGTTCACTGGAAGGACTGATGTTGAAGCTGAAACTCCAATACTTGGGCCACCTGATGCGAAGAGTTGACTCATTGGAAAAGACCCTGATGCTGGGAGGGATTGGGGGCAGGAGGAGAAGGGGACGACAGAGGATGAGATGACTGGATGGCATCACCAACTCGATGGACACGGGTTTGAGTAAACTCTGGGAGTTGGTGATGGACAGGGAGGCCTGGCGTGCTGCGATTCATGGGGTCGCAAAGAGTCGGACACGACTGAGCAACTGAACTGAACTGAATGTTTCAAATGATATCCACTCCACATTTCTCTAACTTAAGATGAGAGAAGAAAACAAGATACTGCCACTGTAATTAACCTTACATAAGAATATTCAGACATGCAAACCATTTCTTATCACACTCCTGGACTACCTTGCAAATTTTTTTCCTATTATGCCTCAGAACTTTTCAGTAGGCAGTAACTGTTTCTTGTATGATTATTAGCCTCACATATAACTTATTATTATCATGATGGATCTACTACAGAAGCCAAAACAATTCTATTTTTTTATAAATTGCAGAAATTGCTTTTCAATATATTAAATCAAATGAAAGGTGAAAACTATAGTTTTTTTGTTTTTTTGTTTTTTTCCCACCAAACACTGAAAATAAGTGTGAGGAGCTAAAATATCATTATATTTTATTGAATTGGTTTAATTCATTTTTGTTTTGTTATTAAATATATTATTTTTTATGAATTCAAACCAAAAAAAATCAATACTTAAAAATATAGATATAATGATGCTCCCAAAATCCTTTTCTGAGTTTAGAGGCCTCTTCATTGAGAGATCATTTCAAACGGCTGAGTGAGAGAATTTCTAAAAATAGTGCCTCAAATCATTTTCAAATATTTTTCTGAGAATATGTAATTAAGCTTACACTACTAGCAAGAAATACTATAAATTATTTTAAAATCATTTTCAACAGATGGGAGAAAGGAAGGATAAGTGAAATGGCCTAATAGTAAATGGGAAACTATATTTTAATAAACCACTTAAAATTGAGAAAACAACATCATATGGCTAAAAACCAGTTTTATTTTCTAAAAAGGACAGAAAGATTTCTAGGGAAAGGGAGTAACTTAACTACACACACATATTTGATTCTAAGCTCCACCCCCACTTTAAAATAGGAGAAACTTTTCACTAGTTATAGAAATTGACAAAGATATCAAAATCGTATCACTTCAATAAAGTGCCAGTAGATAGAAGGTAGAAAAGACCAGATTCAGTGTGAAACCCTTGGGTTGCAGTCTTTTTGTTAGAATTTACTTGTCTGAGGATCCTAAACCAACTAACATACTCTGTGTTGTAGAGAGCACAAACTGAGGCAGAATTGGTCTCTGAGTTCTATTTAAAACCTAAAATACTTGGCTTTGAAAATAATATAATCTGAGGGTTATATTGGTTGTAGAACATGTACCAAGTGTTTAGTTGCTCAGTCATATCTGACCCTTTGCAACCCCATCGACTGTAGCCTGCAAGGCTCCTCTGTCCGTGGAGATTCTCCAGGCACAAATACTGGAGTGAATTGCCATTTCTTTCTTCCAGGTCTCCCACACTGAAGGCTGATTCTTTACCATCTGAGCCCCCAGGGAAGCCCAAAGAAAAGTCTGTTTCCACCCAGTTATAGAGCATAGTAACTGCCAAAATAACAATCACCTACAAGCTTAAATTAGCTTTCAAAATTTTTTTCCTGCCACCAACTGGGATCGATCTGGAAGAATTTAACTACTCTAGTCAGAGGACCACAGCCAGTGAGAGAAGCAGAAGCAGAGATGCAGTGAATTGAAAAATGTAATTAATAAAAGGAGTACAGGTCTCCATGGACAGGGAGATTGGAACTGATGTCCATTAAAATTAGACAAGAAAATTTAATAGCAGTTTTAATAGTGAAGATAAAGCATACCCATCATTATGGACAGATGACAAGATTGTCAATCTGAGAGACTCAACTGAGAAATGATTATAAATAATAAGAGAATTCAGTAAGATCAGAGGGTAAAATACTAAGACATAGAACTTCTGTATAAACAAATAATAAGCAACTAGATAATGTTTCTACATTTATTGAGATTATTACCAAAATAGAATTAGTTACTGCTATCATCTGCATGCAGATGATATACCACTTTAAAGGCAGAAAGTGAAGAGGAACTAAAGAGCTTCTTGATGAAAGTGAAAGAGAAGAGTGAAAAGCTGATTTAAAACTCAACATTCAAAAAATGAAGATCATGGCATTCAGTCCTATTACTTCATGGCAAATAGATTGGAGAAAATTGAAAACAGTGTCAGATTTCATTTTCTTAGACTCCAAAATCAATATGGACAGTGACTGTAGCCATGAAATTAAAAGATACTTGCTCCTTGGAAGAATAGCTATGAGAAACCTAGACAGTGTATTAAAAAGTAGAGACATCACTTTGCCGACAAAGGTCCGTCTAGTCAAAGCTATGGTTTTTCCAGTAGTCATGTATGGATGTGAGAGTTGGACCATAAATGCTGAGCACCAAACAATTGATGTTTTGGAACTGTGATGCTGGATAAGACTCTTGAGAGTCCTTTGGACTGCAAGGAGATCAAACCAGTCAATTCTAAAGGAAATCAACTCTGAATATTCACTGAAAGGACTTATACTAAAGCTCCAATACTTTGGCCACCTGATGAGAAGAGTTGACTCACCGGAAAGGTCCCTGATGCTGACAAAGATGGAGTGCAAGTAGACAAGGGGGCGACAGAGGACAAGATGTTTAGATGGCATCATTGACTCAATGGACCTGCGATGGTGCAAACTCTGGGAGATGGTGAAGGACAGGGAATCCTGGTGTGCTGCAGTCCATGGGGTCACCAAGAGTTGGACAAGACTCAGTGACTGAACAACAACTGGACCCTTCAACCAACAACTTCCCTTGTATCTTTTTACCAACAATTTCCTACCTTCCCACACTGCCCAGCTTCTGGCAACCACCATTCAATTATCTAGTTCTATGAACTTGAGTATTTTAGACTCATTCTATATAAGTGAAATCACACAGTATGGCATTTGTCTGACTTAATCTCACTGAGCATAATGCCCTCTAGGTCCACGCATTTTGTCACAAATGGCAACATTTCCTCCTTTCTTGTGGCTGAGTAATACACTCCATCATATACGTACATTTAGATACACAATACATATCAATTGTGTGTGTGTATAATCCATTCCTATGTACACAGCCACACAGTCTGTTTCTACATCATGGCCATTATGAATAAAACTGCACTGAACATGGGAATGCAGGTGTCTCTTTAAGATAACGACTTCACTTTCTTTCAGTATACATCCAGGTGTGGGTTTGCTGAATATCTCGTGGTTCTCTCTGCAGTCTCTTGAGGAATCTCCATCTCCATAGTATTTTCAGTAGTGGCTGAACCAATTTAGATTCCCACCAAGAGTGCGTAAGTGTTCCCTCTCCCGACATCCTCTCCAACACCTATTATCTCATCTTTTTGACAACAGCCTTTCTGATAGGTATAAACTGATATCTAATTGTGGGTCTGATGTGCACTTCCCTGAAGATTAGTGATATTGAACATCTTTTTTTAACCTGTTGGACATCTGTGTAACCTTGGGGAAAATGCCTATTGACATCCTCTGGCCATTTTTTAATCAATTTGCTTGCTTTGTGCTATTGAACATGTGAGTTTTAATATATGTTGGATATTAACTCCTTATCAGATAGATAGCTTGCAAATACTTTGTCCCATTCCACAGGCTACCTCACATATAGATTCAACTGATATCTGACAAAGGAACTGAGAACGCTTGAGTGAGAAAAGAATCTCTTGAATAAATGATTTTGGGTAAACTAATAATTACACATGAAGACTGAAACTGGAGCCTGATTCTCCACCACTCACAAAATTTTATATGGGAATATGTTCAAGATTTAGACATAAGCCCTGAAATCTAAAACCCCCTAGAAGAAAACATAGGGAAAAAATCTCTTTGACATTAGCCTTTGCAAAGATCATTTGGGTATGACACCAAAAGCAAAAGGAAACACTTCAGATTGCTAAGTGACAGTCTCAGAGAACGAGCGGGCTTACACAGGAGGCCTGCCTTGGATGACCACAGATGAGAAGGCTTCTGCATATGTCCACTAAAATCTCAACAGTTTATGTAGAATGCTTAACGGGGTTTGACCATATTCAGTCCAAGTGGGTTTCCCCAGTGGCTTGGCAGTAAAGAATACACCTACAGTGCAGGAGATCAGGAAACGTGGGTTTGATCCCTGGGTCGGGAAGATCCCCTGGAGGAGGGCATGGCAACCCACTCCAGTATTCTTGCCTGAAAAACACCACACACAGAGGAGCTCGGTGGTCCACAGTCCATAAGGTCACAAAGTGTTGGACATAACTGAAGCAACTGAATATGAGCAGTCTCAACTACACCTTGCACTTTCAAGGCTCTGTCCCTGAAACAATTCCTAGTGTGGAAATGGTGGGTGGGACAAACATTCCAAGGACAAGAGAGACGGTAAGGAGACCAACTGCATGGGTCCAGCTTGCAGGTGACCCATCTATCATGTCCTCTTTATGACCTACTCCAACAAGAAAGGACTACATCAAACTAAAAAGTTTCAGCCAACAAGAGAAACAATCAACTAGATATTTTAATTAAAAATTTCTAAAAAATGCATAAAATCTAGATCAAGACTCTAGCAAAATGATAATGGCTATAGGGAAAGAGGAATAAACAGAGAACAATTTGAAGAAACAGCATGAAATTAAAAGATACACAGATGAACATAACTTGGGATAACACCAAATAATATACACAAATTTTGAAAATAAAATGCTATTAGTTTGTTATTAAAGAATGAAATGATAATTATCTAAAGGGCTCAAAAAGTAGAAGGCAATGGAGAAAATATGTCAGGCTTCATAGGGAAACTGGGTACGTATCTTCGACAACATTACTGAATACTATAGTAAAGTAAAGTCGCTCAGTCGTGTCTGACTCTTTGGACAGAGGAGCCTGGTAGGCTACAGTCCATGGGATTTTCCAGGCAAGAGTACTAGAGTGGGTTGCCATTTCCTTCTCCAGGGGATCTTCCGGACCCAGGGATTGAACCCAGGTCTCCAGCATTGCAGACAGACGCTTTACCGTCTGAGCCACCAGGGAAGCCCCAAATACTATATGTGAAACTAAAAGCTACACCCTCTACTCACAGTGGTGCAAACTTCAACATACAGAGAAAAACTTTTTATCTTCCCACCCACTTTCCTTCACTTCTCAGTTCCTTTAAGAGAGGTTTAGCGTCCACATACATTCCCACACATTAAAAAAAAAAAAAAAAAATCAATAGATATTTTAATAGCTATCTAATTGAACTCAGTTCAGTCCAAATGCGTCAGTGGGTCAATGAGGAAGAAAAAAAAAAACAGCTTGTCACTAAAAGACTTCACAATGAACATTTTTTTTCAAGTTTGAACCAAACCGTAAATTAAAATAGAAATTCTAATGAGTTAAAATAAATGTGACTTTTCAAATGTGCCTCCATTTTTTCTTTTGGAAGAGCCTCAGGTTTTCATAATTAACTGTATTTGAAGGAAAATAACTGCCAGTCCAGTATCTGCTACCTATGAATATTTTGGTCATGCAAATAACAAATACCTTTAAAAAATCCTCAATATCTCATTCCTAGATACCATGAAGTTTTGCACTTTAAGAGACCAAACTCAAATGAAACACAGTAATTGTATGACCAACCTAGGAAGATAAGAGAAATTATGACAATATATTCCAATATAATAGCATGAAGCCTTCAGTCAATGAAAAACAATTATTCATATTACTAGGCTTCTCTGATAGCTCAGTTGGTAAAGAATCCGCCTGCAATGCAAGAGACCCCAGTTCAATTCCTGAGTTGGGAAGATCCACTGCAGAAGAGAAAGGCTACCCATTCCAGTATCCTGGCCTGGAGAATACAGTCCATGGGGTCGCAAAGAGTCGGGCATGACTTAGTGACTTTCACTTTCATATTCATATTACTGAACATGTGTAAATATTCTCCTGAATAGTGAGACAGCCTTTCATCATCACAAGACGCAGAATTTCCAAGCATTATATTTGGACAAAACATTCTATAGAAGCTTTTTTACTTTGTATGTCTGACTTCAGATGTGAGCAAATTATTCATAAAATACCTCCCATCCACTGTACATTTTTCTCATGAGTTATTAGCCAAATTTTATCACAGGCAATCTTTAAATATAATTCAATTCAAAAGCCTAATTCAAGATTAGGATTTAGCCATGATGTGTGACTAGACTCAATTTCATCCCAACTGAGTTTCTATTAAATAAGAATAAAATATTTAAATAAAAAGTACTATGTCTTCACCTAGGGTAACTCATAATGTGTATAACATCTAATATTGATATACTGAAAAATAACTATCTTTAATCTTCTCTGAAAATTAAATCAAAATAATTCTGACATGAGTGCCAAAAGTTTTCATCCAGCATCTACCATTTCCAGTCACATGACCTTTGATAAGTTTTTATTCTTTCTCAAAACTGAATTTGCATATCTGTAAATAAGTAAAATTTGCATATCTGTAAAATAAAATTAATAGCCCTACATACTCTTTAGATTTGAGGATAGAACAGATCATGTATTTCAATCAGTTTATATATTATCATTTGTTGTGTAACCCTGATTTATAATGATGATTTAAGCTTTACTCCAATCAGCACGACCAATTCTCACCGCCAGTGAGGAAACAAGCTGGCAGTGGCAAAGGCAGTGAAGAGCAGGCAATTCCACAATGTGTATTCAGGCAGCGGGATCTCATAGAAACTTTCTTCTCTGTACCTCTGCAACTGCACTGAATTTTTTATCATATAAGCACGCCGAGCAATAGCAGAAGTCGTAGTAGTTGGGGTTGTTATCAGTAAATACACACAGATGGAAAGAGAGCAAAAGTACCAAATTTGTACAGTCACTGTGCTATGTGCATCCTATATACACAGAGAGAAGATGAATAGATTAATAAAAGCCAGTTGTGATTGCAAAGATATTCTGCAATACAGCTGAAGAGACGACCATGGACACGTATAACGTGTATGAAACCACAGGAGTGTGGTAGAGGTTAATCCCACAGAGTCAGGAAGACTTGGATTCTCTTCCCAGCTCTGGCAAAGAAAGCCTATCTTTTTAACCTTAGACAATGTATTTTGTATATCTAACCTTCATAGATCTTTTTCCTGTACATGCTGCTCACAAACGTGATTTCTTATTACTTATTCAAAATTAAGAAACCAACATATTAATATAATAAAGTAGCTTGGCTAAGACATACTATATGACCTGTCAAGTGATGAGTTGTTTACAAGATTCTTGATAAGTTTTCAGCACTTTGGGGAAAAAGGAATATAAAAGCTGAAGAAAATTGCTCTACACATGAGTTTTCTACAATAAATAAGATTATACATTAAAGAGTGAATAAATTCAAACTATTATTAGTATTTAAAAATAGTTTGATCGAATTACAGAGAATAAAATGCATCAATCCAAACACATTTTAGATGTACTTCTGTTCTCTAACCAATGGAAATATACAGTCACATTTTACGGCACCTCAGTTCAGTCGCTCAGTCGCGTCTGACTCTTTGCGACCCCATGGACTGCAGCACACCAGGCCTCTCCGTCCATCACCAACTCCTACAGTTTAACCAAACTCATGCCCATTGAGTCGGTGATGCCATCCAACCATCTCATCCTCTGTTGTCCCCTTTTCCTCCTGCCCTCAATCTTTCCCAGCATCAGGGTCTTTTCAAACGAGTCAGCTCTTCGCATCAGGTGGCCAAAGTATTGGAGTTTCAGATTCAACATCAGATCTTCCAATGAAAACTCAGGACTGATCTCCTTTCAGATGGACTGGATGGATCTCCTTGCACCCCCAGGGACTTGCAAGAGTCTTCTCCAACATCACAGTTCAAAAGAATCAATTCTTCGGCACTCAGCTTTCTTCACAGTCCAACTCTCACATCCATACATGACCACTGGAAAAACCATAGCCTTGACTAGATGGACCTTTGTTGGCAAAGTAATGTCTCTGCTTTTTAATATGCTGTCCAGGTTGGTCATAACTTTCCTTCCAAGGAGTAAGTGTCTTTTAATTTCATGGCTGCAGCCACCATCTGCAGTGATTTTTGAACCTAAAAGATAAAGTCTGCCACTGTTTCCCCATCTATCTGCCATGAAGTGAAGGGACAAGATGCCATTAGTTTTCTGAATGTTGAGCTTTAAGCCAACTTTTTCAATCTGCTCTTTCACTTTCATCAAGAAGCTCTTAAGTTCCTTTTCACTTTCTTCCATAAGGGTGATGTATCTGCATATCTGAGGTTATTGATATTTCTCCCAACAATCTTGATTCAAGCTTGTGCTTCATCCAGCCTAGCATTTCTCATGATGTACTCGGCATATAAGTTAAATAAGCAGGGTGACAATATACAGTCTTGACGTACTCCTTTTCCTAGTCGAAATCAGTCTGTTGTTCCATGTCCAGTTCTAACTGTTGCTTCCTGACCTGCATACAGATTTCTCAGGAGGCAGGGCAGATGGTCTGGTATTCCCATCTCTTTCAGAATTTTCCACAGCTTATTGTGATCCACACAAAGGCTTTGGCATAGGCAATAAAGAAGAAATAGATGTTTTTCTGGAACTCTCTTGCTTTTTTGATGATCCAGTAGATGCTGGCAATTTGATCTCTGGTTCCTCTGCCTTTTCTAAAACCAGCTTGAACATCTGGAAATTCATGGTTCACGTATTGCTGAAGCCTGGCTTGGAGAATTTTGAGCAATTACTTTACTAGCATGTGAGATGAGTGCAATTGTGCGGTAGTTTGAGCATTCTTTGGCATTGCCGTTCTTTGGGATTGGAATGAAAACTGATCTTTTCCAGCCCCATGGCCACTGCTGAGTTTTCCAAATTTGCTGGCATACTAAGTGCAGCACTTTCAAAGCATCATCTTTTAGTATCTGAAGTAGCTCAACTGGAATTCCATCACCTCCGCTAGCTTTGTTCATAGTGATGCTTCCTAAGGCCCACTTGACTTCACATTCCAGAATATCTGGCTCTAGGTGAGTGATCACACCTTCATGATTATCTGGGTCCTGAAGATCTTTTTTGTGTATTCTTGCCACCTCTTCTTAATATCTTCTGCTTCTATTAGGTCCATACCATCTCTGTCCTTTATTGAGCCCATCATTGCATGAAATGTTCCCTTGGTATTTCTAATTTTCTTGAAGAGATCTCTAGTTTTTCCCATTCTATTGTTTTCCTCTATTTATTTGCACTGATCACTGAGGAAGGCTTTCTCATCTCTCCTTGCTATTCTCTGGAAGTCTGCATTCAAATGGGCATATCTTCCCTTTCCTCCTTTGCTTTTCACTTCTCTTCCTTTCACAGCTATTTGTAAGGCCTCCTCAGACCTACACAAAAGACGTACACCTACATACAGTCTGCTTTAGGTTTTTTAAATGCATTGTTAAGTACAGAACTGAGATAACAACCATTTAATGTTACTATAACCCTGACACTTGGTTGTATTAAAAAGTAACAGTGCAAGAACTGGTCATATTGGTCCATTTTAACTTGTCAGCAACAAATGCAATTTAAAATTGTTATCCAAATAATGCCCAATTGAAATTTTTTGATGTGGTTCAAATCTATTTCACTGCATAAGAGCAAATCAAAGCATTCCAATTGTTTTCTGTTTAAAATTTCTGTTTATATCAAGCTAACAAAAGATCTTGATTGGAATAATTAGGATTATCAAATTCAATTTATGGTTTCAGGAACTATATAATTTCTTATGTTCATCACTTTTAACACATGATTGAAGGCCTGATTTCTTTTAATGCTACTTTCCTCTTTTTTCCCTTCTTTGTCCACTACTATATTACCTTAAACTATGTTTTCTAAAAGTTTCTCTTTAAAGGATTCCCCAACATGTTTGAAATCTGGAGATGAAAATTTTAAGTAGCAAAGGAAAATAACTTACACATAGTTTAGGAAAAGAACAATGGATTTCAAAAAGAAGACACACAAAGTATGTTTTATTTGTGGTTTGATACAAAGACTCTCAGTGAACAATTTTCATTACTTGATATTCTGACTCAAATAATCCAAATGTTATTTCTAAAAATATCTGATTTATAACATATCCTTTCACCCACCTATGCTTGCAAAAAGCTCACAATATAGTTGAGGTAAAGACTACTGAACATAAAATTGATGCCTATGAGGACTTCTGGTCAAATATTTTCAGGTTCACATCCTTATATCCATTCTACTATTAAAGAAATATATCCAAATATATTATTATAAACAAAAATATAAATAGATTTTAATCATTTTTGAAAGCAGCCTTAAAGTAAAACAAGTAAGAAAAAGCAGGAATACAGTAACAAATATGGATGCATACTCCTAATAAAGGATACACAAAACTACATAAAAATTTCTAAAATAAGGAGGTGACAAAGCCTATGCAATTCAAATTACTAATCAAAGAAGCTTGCATCATATTATTACATAGAAATTTGAGAAAAGCAGCATTAATGAGAATAATGAGAAACTATAAGAAATAAAACAATAAACAGAGAGAACAAACTTAGATCATACATGTTGTGTGTTCTGATAAGCATTAAAATGGTTACTTATTGAGACAGTTAAGTTTTCAATGAACTGATAGTCTATAAAAGAGACCCACATGTTGACAGGCAATTTTAAAGGCAGTATAAGTATTCTATAGAACTCTGGGAGAGCATAGTGTGACCCCCAACAGTCTGGTGCAAAGGGTCAAAGAAGCTTCCTAAAGTCAGTGTATGTTAAGTAGAGGAAAATAAAATAGTTGAATTTATCGGGATGGGGAATACATGTAAATCCATGGCTGATTCATGTCAATGTATGACAAAAACCACTACACTATTGTAAAGTAATTAGCCTCCAATTAATAAAAATAAATGAAAAAAAAATAAAGAAAAGGAGACTAGTCCATGGAGAAATGCAGAGGGAACAAGTTGGGTAAAGCCTTGGAGAGATGGGGAAGCAAGCATGAAGCACTTGGGCACTTTAAAGCACAGCTCTAGCATCTCCTACAAATGGTGAAGCTGGGAGGAGAGGAGGGACAAGGAATCGAAAAGAGAGACTGAAGAGACAAATAATCCAGTTATGCTGAATCAGAGCTTTTATTTCCTGAAAAAATAAAAAAGAACTGAATATATTTACACAAGAGGGACAAGTCTTAATACGGTCTAGAAAGAGTTCTCTGGTTACACAGCGTAGCACAGGAACTAGAGACAAGAAGAAAGAAGCAGAGTTATATAAAAACCATGTAAGAGATTAAGATGATCTAAAGTATAAATTAACCTTTTAACTCTGGCTTTGCCATTTGAAAATGAAGTTCAGAAAAACACAAATTTCAATCTCTCATGGAAACAAAATGTTCACATTCATAATTTCAAGTGTTTCAAGTTTTCATCAATTGCATTGCATAACGGCATAGCTGTGTCTAAGAAGACACTTTCTCCTTTACAGAGATGCTTGACACATTACTTCCTGATAAATCTTGGTGTGTCTATAATATCTTGGTAGGTTCTCCATCTCCTCGATTTGTTAGCACATGAAAATATAGGAAACATGCATTTACAAAGCATATTAGTCAATCACAGTATAAATCATAAAGGGAGTAGGATATTTATAACATTAAAAATTCATTGCTTCATATTGTTCATATTGCTTCATATTCACAATATTGCATATTGTGCAAATATTGGCACAATAAAGTGCCTAGGAAAAACTCTGCTGATAAGTTCTGTACAATGGAAATTATGTATGCATATATGTGTACATATATATGAATAACAATATAATGCTCTGGAATTCCATGATTCATATCTTTATGGGGTAAGATTTATTGAATGAATGTCAGTGTACATTATTATGAAAATAGCATAACTAAGAAAAGACACTCATAAACATGACAGTACTCTAGAATAAAGCCAAATCAATACTGACATTGAGATCAAGATATATTAATAATGAAGAAGACAGCAAAATAAATAATTCAGAGAACACTAAGATAATTTTTGTACTAGTTCCCAACTTAAAAAAAAAAAACATTTAATTGCTACTTAGCAACCAGTACACTTTGACACATAATCTTACAAATTATCTTAGGAAGTACAGGTCAAGTCATTCTAGAAGATATATTCTAAATAAAGGTAAAATAAAATTATATAGAATGTAATATCTCACATAAATCTGCTTTTCTTCATTTTCACTTTCATTACCCTAATAGAAGCTGAAGTTGAATGGTTCTCTGAAGATCTACAAGACCTTCTAGAACTAACACTAAAAAACTAACCAACTAACTAAAAATATGACCAAAAAAAAAAAAAAAAAAGCTGTCCTTTTCATCATAGGAAACTGGAATGCAAAAATAGGAAGCCAAGAGATACCTGAGATAACAGGCAGTTTGGCCTTGGAGTACAAATGAAGCACGACAAAGGCTAATAGCATTTTGCCAAAAGAACACACTGGTCATAGCAAACAACCTCTTCCAACAACACAAGAGGCGACTCTACACATGAACATCACCAGATAATCAATACTGAAATCAGATTGATTATACTCTTTGTAGCTGAAGATAAAAGAAGCTCCATACAGTCAGCAAAAACAAGACTGGGAGCTGACTGCGGCTCAGATCATGAACTCATTGCAAAACTCATTAGACTTAAATTGAAGAACACAAGGAAAACCACTAGGCCATTCAAGTATGACCTAAATCAAAATCCCATTGATTATACAGTGGAAGCAACAAATAGATTCAAGGGATTAGATCTGATAGAGTGCCTGAAGAACTATGGATAGAGGTTCATAACACTGCATGGGAGGCAGTGATCGAAACCATCCCCAAGAAAAAGAAATGCAAAAAGGCAAAATGGTTGTCTGAGGAGGCCTTACAAATAGCTGAGAAAAAAAAAAAAAGAGAGAGAAGCAAAAGGCAAAGGAGAAAAGGAAAGACCTATCCATCTAAATGCAGTGTTCCAGAGAATAACAAGGAGAGAGAAGAAAGTCTTCCTACGTGATGGATACAAAGAAACAGAGGAAAACAATAGAATGGGAAAGACTAGAGATCTCTTCAAGAAAATGGGAGATACCAAGGGAACACTTCATGCAAAGATGAGCACAATAAAGGACAGAAACAGTATGTGCCTAACAATTAAGAAGAGGTGACAAAAATACACACAGACATGCTAGAGTGTGAAATCAAGTGGGCCTTAGGAAGCATTAACACGAACAAAGCTAGTGGAAGTGATGGAATTCCAGCTGAGCAAATTCAAATCCTAAAACATGATGCTGTGAATGTGCTACACTCACTATGCAAGAAAATTTGGAAAACTCAGCAGTGGCCACAGGACTGGAAAAGGTCAGCTTTCATTCCAATCCCAAAGAAAGGCAACGCCAAAGAATGCTCAAACTACTACACAGTTGTACTCATCTCACATGCTAGCAAAGTAATACTCAAAATCCTTCAAGACAGGCTTCAACAGTACGTGAACTGAGAACTTCAAGACGTACAAGCTGGACTTAGAAAAGGCAGAGGAACCAGAGATCAAATTACCAACATTCACAGGATCACAGAAAAAGCTAGAGAATTCCAGAAAAACATCTACTTTCACTTCGCCGACTATGCTAAAGCCTTTTATGTAGATTAGAAGAAATTGTGGAAATTCTTAAAGAGATGGGAATACCAGACCACCTGACCTGCCTCCTGAGAAATCTGTATGCAGGTCAATAAGTAACAGTTAGAACTGGACACGGAACAATGGACTAATTCCAATTTGGGAAAGGAATATGTCAAGGCTGTTTGTTGTCACTCTGCTTATTTAATTTATATGCATAGCACACCATGAGAAATGCTGGGTTGGATGAAGCACAAGCTTTAATCAAGATTGCTGGGAGAAACATCAATAACCTCAGATATGCAGATGACACCATCCTTATGGCAGAAAGCAAAGAGGAACTAAAGAGCCTCTTGATGAAGGTGAAAGAGGAGAATGAAAAAGCTGGCTTAAAAAACTCAACATTCAAAAAATGAAGATCACGGCATCTAGTCCCATCACTTCATGGCAAATAGATGGGGAAACAATGGAAACTGACAAATTTCTTGGGCTCTAAAATCACTGCAGATCGTGACTGCAGCCATGAAAATAAAAGACGCTTGCTCCTTGGAAGAAGAGAAATGACAAACCTAGACAGGGTATTAAAAAGCAGAGACATCACTTTCCTGACAAAGGTCCCTAGAGTCAAAGCTATGGTTTTTCCAGTAGTCGTGTATGGATGTGAGAGCTGGACAATAAAAAAGGCTGAGGGCCAAAGAAATGATGCTTTTGAACAGTGGTGCTGGAGAAGACTCTTGAGAGCCCCTTGGACATCAAAGTAATCAAACCAGACAATACTAAAGGAAATCAGTCCTGAATACTCCCTGCAGGGAGTGATGCTGAAGCTGAAGCTCCAATAGGTTGGCCACCTGATGCAAAGAACTGACTCACTGGAAAAGATCCTGATCCTGGGAAAAACTGAAGCCAGGAGCAGATGCCAGGTTGGATGGCATCATCGACTCAATGGATGTGAGTTTGAGCAATCTCTGGGAGATGACGAAACAGAGAAGCCTGGCACGTTGCAGTCCAAGGGGTCACAAAGAGTCACATATGACTGAGTGACTGAACATCCACCCTAACAGAGGCCACGGTCTTCCCTCACGCAGATACCTCAAACTTTTTCTCAATTAAATATTTCCACCACCATCCTAAGGATAAAATCCAAACTGCTAAAAACAATTTGTAAAGCCCTTCATAATACCGCATATCCTTTACAAAGTCTCCATTTCATTTTTGCTTTTTCTTTTATACCAGTACTGCCTTATTGGAGTATAACTGATACACAATAAAGCACATATATTGGAGGTGAACAATTTGATCAGTTCCAAGATATGTATACTAGCTTAAAATCATAACCATACTAAATACAATGAAGACATCTTCATTCCCCAAATTTTCCTTGTTCCTCTCCCTATCACCCTACCTCATGAAATATGATGCAGTTATCGATCTGTTTTTCTGTTGATAGAGATGAGTTTGCAGTGCTTAGACTTTTAATAAATGGAATCATATAATAATTACTATTTTTATCCTGCTTCTTTCACTTAACCTAAATAATTTTGAGATTCAGCAATGTGGTTAATCTATCAGTTTATTTTTACTGCTGAGTACTAATGTATGGAAGTACCATAATATGTATATGCATTCACCTGTTTATGTATATTTAGACTGTTCCCCATTTTAGCTATTATGAATAAAGCTTCTACAAATATTTGTTTAAAAGGCTTTGTACAGATGCACATTTTAATTTTTGTTTAGTAAATAACTAGGAGTGGAATAGCTGTGTTCTATGGTAGATGCATATTTAACACTTTAAGAAAGCGTCAAGTTGTTTTCCAAAATTGCTGGACCATTTTACAGTTCAATCAATTATTACTTCAGTTGTTCCCCATATGTTTCCGAGGCACTTCAGCCAGAAAACACAGAAAAGGTCAAGTATACAGTAAAGGTGTTGTTTTTTTTTTCCCAAAACTCAGCTGAAACTAGATTTTAATATTCAAATATGATAAAAATGAATATATTTTTACTTAAATAGTCAGATTAGCAGTTATTCAACATTTCAATTACATTTAAAATAAATCAATTCCAAATAAAATCTCAGCAAATGCAGCTTCACTCAGAATATATTTGAGTTTCACACACTTAGGCACTTCAATTTTTTTTCTTATCCTGGCCGCAAGCCCTTGGAGGCACAGCAGACTTCTCTCAGTCATTTTCATACTAAAAAGAGGGTTCATAGATATTTAGTTGTTATCCTTTTAACAGTCAGACACCCTTCAGGATCATTCCTCTGAAATTTTCATCCAAGTATTGCTACCCTATTATTCAGGTGCTTTGCTGAATATGGTGCTTCTCTACTGTAACACAATCTCCTTAAGCTACACTCCAGGAAGCTAGGTACAGACTCCTTTACGTACTAAGATACCCCCAAATATAGGAGTTCCTGTCACCATCTCACTGGAATAAATCTGACAAAACATTGCAAGGATAACCCTATTGCCCTTCTTTTTCTATACACTGTTCTCCTTCCAGCTCATTGACATTAGCACTAGTTCATCTGGTATAATTTAAATATTTTTGTTTTTCTTCATTTCTATAAGTTTCTTCCCTACTTGGTGGTAATTAAATATCATCACTCAAAAAAGACTCCTGACTCAGGTGACTGCTTTCTTTACACACTAAAGGAAAGACTGAAAATAAAAATTCATTGTTAAAATTTCAAAATAGTATTCCTCTGCAGTCCTAAAGATGACAAATACTTCGGTTTGTGCAAGGATACATATACTTCTACAGGATTTCTAGACCCAGTTATCTACTGTAAATTATTTTTCCAGGATGGACAATAAGTATATGTGTAGCTAATTTCCAAAAGGGTCCTCCTTACTTGCATACCTACCCCAAAGGCCAAGCCTCCATCCTGTGGAAAGAACTTCGTGGAATCTGAGCAATGACGAGAAAGCAAATGCCTTTCCTTAAACCAAAGCTTTCATGAACTGGCGCCCTGGCTAAAATCTCCTGCCTTGTGTTTCTTCTCCCCACACCTCTGTTTATGTTTGGAAAAGGCAGTGGTACCTTGGCTCTACTGAGACTACAAAAGCCCCCCTTTCTCCTCCCTGTTTCCCAAGTTCTCCCTAGCTTAGCTGAATGTCCACATTACTTGCAGGAATTTATTCACTGTGAAATTTTTGGTTTTATTACAAACAAAACCGAAAGAAGGAAGCGTCCACTCCCTCTAGCAGTTACTGGAACCCTTTTCAGGGTAAGCAGTATTCTTCCTGGTCTCACTGTGGAGTCAGGTCTCTGCTAATATAGCAGCCTGTTCTGTCATGTCCCAGGGGACCTGTGCTTGATGTGTTCTCAGGTCTCAGAGAAAGTGTTCAGTTATTGGAAGCAGAGTTGAAATGAATTGCCTCAGCCATTCTAAAACATGTGCTCGCTATCCGTACCTTCCTCTCATCACCTTGTATCTACCCTCTCAAATTCACTCTTATAATTGTCCAGGAGTATTTCAAAGATCAATAATGATTTCTAAGACTTCATCTTATCTGTGCACAACACTTTTTTTCACAGGGTGACAGCTATTGCTTGAAGATAACCTGACTTTGTAATTCTGATCAATTCTGACCCTGGTATAGATATACACCTCGTGTCCATTCTTAGAATTTTGGACACAGGTCACATATAACAGCTGTATACTTCACACTGTCTTCATAATGCAGCTATTAAGCAAACAACAGTACAAACAAATCTAAATTTATTTTTCCCGAAAACTCAGTTTCTAACTCTTAAATACATGTGCATTCAGCCTGAGAGCACCACAGTAATAGCCTAGCTATTTTAAAGCACATTCAAGTCAAATACACTTACAAATACATTTTGAGATTAAACTAATAAGATGATTGTTGTGTGTGTGTGTTTATGTGTGTATGTGTTTGTGTGTGTGTGTGTGTGTGTATGTGCTCAGTCGTGTCCAACTCTTTGTGACTCCATGGGCTGTAGCCCACCAGGCTTCTCTGTCCATGGAATTCTCCAGAGAAGAATACTGGAGTGGCTTGCCATGCCCTCCTCCAGGGGATCTTCCTGACCCAGGGGTCAAACCCACATCTTATGTGTCTCCTGCATTGGCAGCCAGTGGCTTTATCACTAGCATCACCTGGGAAGGCCTAATAAGATGATAGTAAATTTTAATTATAATTATTCAGGAATCTTCTGTTTTTAGTTGTCATTGACGGATGAATTACAGAAAACTCACATATGAGGAGTTTCACTATATCATGTAGTATTTATTACTTTCAGTGAGGTAGGTATTATCTGTGTTACAGAGATAGAAAAATTAAAACTTAGCGAAGTCAACTATGTTTTCTACAGTTACCCATTGAATCAATGGGTAGGACCTAGAGGTCTGTCAACTGTACCCAAAGCTCCTTTTTTTTCTGTCAGGTTCTAGTCATTTTGATTTAGATGAGATACACATGGGCCTGCTCCTTTTGGAAATTAGGAGGATTTTAAACCTATGGTTCAGAAAATTGAAATTCTAGAGTCTTGAACAAGATACGCTAACCATCCCATGCTCTAATTCCTGTTTCAGAAGATAAGCTGGCAGAAAACATAATATTTAAATGACCTTCCAACTGGACACTCCAAGATTTTATCCACTTTAGCAAAAGGAGAATATCAGCAAATAACAGTGATGTGGGAAGACATTTTATTCTTCATATTTTCATCAAACAGCATTTTCAAACTAGGTTGTGAGGAAGAGGAACAGAAATGAAAGGATACTAAAAAGAGATAAAAAAAAAAATGACTGCTAATATTGTATGTACACTGTCATATAGTTTAAATGTGTGAATAGAGGGGAAATGTGAGAGTAAAATGAAAAAGAGTCAGAAAGAAACAGGTTTCTATCTTGTTTCAAAAACCAGGGAAGAAGACAGTCACATGAGGGCTACTGTTTGCAGAGTGAAATTTCCATTTTTTTTTTAATTGGGGGTGAGGAAGGCATAGAGCAGAAAATACAAAACTCAAATTTTGTGAAGGAGAGAAAGTCAGAGAAAAAAAATGTAGGAAAATACCAGCAATGGAAATCAGAATGAAAAAATCATCAGTCAGAGATCAGGAAGCATAGGAAAAGCAGCAAAGTTTTATGGGTTATGATCCTTGTATTTTAACAACATGTAGCAGGCAATAGTTTGCATAAACTATATACCATGAAGTAATGAAGATATTAAAAAGCAGAGACATTACTTTGCCAACAAAGGTCCATCTAGTCAAAGCTATGGTTTTTCCAGTAGTCATGAATGAATGTGAGATTTGGACTATAAAGAAAGCTGAGCACCAAAGAACACATGTTTTTGAACTGTGGTGTTGGAGAAGACTCTTGGACTGCAAGGAGAGCAAACCAGCCAATCCTAAAGGAAATCAGTCCTGAATATTCATTGGAAGGACTGATGCTGAAGCTGAAACTCCAATACTTTGGTCACCTGATGTGAAGAACTGACTCATTGGAAAAGACCCTGATGCTGGGGAAAATGGGAGATGGGAGGAGAAGGGGATGATAGAGGATGAGATGGTTGGATGGCATCACCGATGCGATTGACATGAGTTTGAGCAAGCTCTGAGACGTGGTGATGGACAGGGAAGCCTGATGTGCTGCAGTCTATGGGGTCACAGAGTCGAACAAGACCTAGCAACTGAACTGAAGGAAGACTTAGAGGTTATAGACAATTTTTAGAAGTGAGAAATCTAACAATGGGGGATTTCTTAAGTGCAGAGGTGAACGGTCATGTAAAATGCTGTATACAATGTGGTTCTACATTTTAAACTAAGAACTCATTTCTTAGAGCTGCTTGTTTATTGCATGCTAAGAGAAAGTCAAAAGAAAGGAAACCTTCAAAAGTGCTCTGCATAGTACTTTCATGTATAAAAAATCACTTTTGTGATTATGTATAAAATATAGTTGACTAAAGTTCTTATTGCTTCTTGATTTCTTTTTTTCAAAGGCATGATAGAAAACAAAAAGGACAATTGCAAAAGGAAGAGTACAGAACTATTTTCTCAATGAAAAATAAAATATCCAAGTTACTGAAATGAAGAATTTCTTGGTCTTCCCATAAGCATTCAGCATTCATCAATGAAGACTTACCATAAAATCCCAAAGCACACAATACTTACAATGCCATAATATTTATTTTTTAAAAATATGTGATGCAAAGATTCTCTGATTTTGTTTCCCAAACTCCCACGACTGCAGTCCCTGAAAAGAAGGTCAATAGAAGACAGTAATGCTATCTGTGTCTAAGAAAACCCTTTGTGGGTACTATGGCACTATTCCAGATTTCAAGTTTTTCCCTATATGCATGAAAAATGTACAAGTGTGTGTGTATGCATACACCAAGCAGTTTTATTTTTACTGAACATGAAAATGTACATGTTCAGAGATACATAAAATAGAAATATAAAGCCTCAATTTTCAAAGGTCTCCCTCAAATGGATTAAAATATAAAAACACATTTTGGACTTCAAACTGTTAATAACATTCAAATGAACTTGATTACATTTTCTATTTGAACTATATATCCTTAACAAAGGCAACTGGTCTCATTTCAGTTCAGTCACTCAGTCCTATCTGACTGTTTGCAACCCCGTGGATTGAAGCATGCCAGGCTTCCCTGTCCATTACCAACTCCTAGGGGCTTGCTCAAACTCATGTCCATTGACGTAGTGATGTCATCCAACCATCTCATCCTCTGTCATCCCCTTCTCCTCCTGCCTTCAATCTTTTCCAGCGAGTCAGTTATTCGCATCAGGTGGCCCAAAGATTGGAGTTTCAGTTTCAGCATCAGTCCTTCCAATGAATATTCAGGACTGATTTCCTTTAGGATTGAATAGTTTTATCCCCTTGCAGTCCAAGAGTCTTCTTCAACACCACAGTTCAAAAGCATCTATTCTTTGACGCTCAGCTTTATTGTCCAACTCTCACATCCATACACGACCACTGGAAAACCCATAGCTTTGACTAGATGGACCTTTGTTGACACAGTAATGTCTCTGCTTTTTAATATGCTGTCTAGGATGGTCAAAGCTTTTCTTCCAAGGAGCAAGCATCCTTTAATTTCGTGGCTGCTGTCACCATCTGCAGTGATTTTGAAGCCCAAGAAAATAAAGTCTGTCACTGTTTCCATTGTTTCCCCATCTATTTGCCATGAAGTGATGGGACTGGATGCAATGATCATGTTTTCTGAATGCTGAGTTTTAAACCAATTTTTTCACTCTCTCCATTCACCTTCATCAAGAGGCTCTTTAGTTCTTGTTCGCTTTCTTCCATAAGGGTGGTGTCACCTGTGTATCTGAAGTTAATATTTCTCCTGGCAATCTTGATTCCAGCTTGTGCTTCCTTCACCCATCCCGGCATTTCACATGATGTACTCTGCATATAAGTTAAATAAGCAAAGTGACAGTATACAGCCTTGATGTACTCATTTCCTGATTTGGAATCAGTCCTTTGTTCCATGTCCAGTTCTGTTGTCTTATGACCTGCATAAAGATTTCTCAGGAGGCAGATATTCCCATCTCTTGAAGAACTTTCCACAGTTTGTTGTGATCCACAGAGTCAAAGGCTTTGACATAATCAATAAAGCAGAAATTAGATGTTTTTCTGGAACTCTCTTGCGTTTTCGATGATCAAGCAGATGTTGGCAATTTGATCTCTGGTTCCTCTGCCTTTTCTAAATCCAGCTGAAATATCTGGAAGTTCATGGTTCACATACTTTTGAAGCCTGGCTTGGAGAATTTTGAGCATTACGTTGCTAACATGTGAGATGGGTGCAATTGTGCAGTAGTTTGAACATTCTTTGGCATTGCCTTTCTTTGGGATTGGAATGAAAACTAACCTTTTCCAGTCCTGTGGGCACTGCTGAGTTTAATAAATTTACTGGTATATTGACTATTACCCTAGCTGTTTCTTATTCTGTGTGATTGATTTGGTGCTTCAGTGCTGTCCTATGGAGGATTCTGTATGGTGCAAATAGTCTATAACTGTGCTGTCTACTGTGGGAGCCTTTAGTCTGATGATTATTAAGCTACTGAGCACAGGAAATGTGGCTAGCATGACCAAGGAACTGAACGTTTCATTTTAATAAGCATTAATATATTTAATATACAAAAAACACTGGGCTGGAAGAAGCACAAGCTGGAATCAAGGTTGCCGGGAGAAATATCAATAACCTCAGATATGCAGATGACACCACCCTTATGGCAGAAAGTGAAGAAGAACTAAAAAGCCTCTTGATGAAAGTGAAGGAAGAGAGTGAAAAAGTTGGCTTAAAGCTCAACATTCAGAAAACTAAGATCATGGCATCTGGTCCCATCACCTCATGGGAAATAGATGGGGAAACAGTGGAAACAGTGTCAGACTATTTTGGGGGGCTCCAAAATCACTGCAGATGGTGATGGCAGCCATGAAATTAAAAGACGCTTACTCCTTGGAAGGGAAGTTATGACCAACCTGGATAGCAAATTTAAAAGCAGAGACATTACTTTGCTGACAGAGGTCCGTCTAGTCAAGGCTATGCTTTTTCCAGTGGTCATGTATGGATGTGAGAGTTGGACTGTGAAGAAAGCTGAGCACCGAAGAACTGATGCTTTTGAACTGTGGTGTTAGAAAAGACTCTTGAGAGTCCCTTGGGCTGCAAGGAGATCCAACCAGTCCATCCTAAAGGAGGTCAGTCCTGGGTGTTCATTGGAAGGACTGATGCTGAAACTGAAACTCCAATACTTTGGCCACCTCATGCAAGACTTGACTCATTGGAAAAGACCCTAATGCTGGGAAGGATTGTGGGCAGGAGGAGAAGGGGACGACAGAGGATGAGATGGCTGGATGGCATCACTGACTCGATGGACATGGGTTTGGGTAAACTCTGGGAGTTGGTGATGGACAGGGAGGCCTGGTGTGCTGTGATTCATGGGGTCGCAAAGTGTCGGACATGACTGAGCGACTGAACTGAATATATTTACTTTTAAATAGCACATTTTAATTGGTTAATGTGGAAATGATTTTGGCAGCCCTCTTTTCCTAACTTGTCATTTCCTACTCTGCTTTGAAACCTGCGTAGTTTCATTTCTTTCATGCTTTCAATCTCTTCATTTCATCCTCTATACCAGCACTCAAACATACACTGGCCCAGAAGCAAATCTTTGAATAATTATAATCATTGATTATCAACAGAAAATTTGTCAAGTAATTGATCTTTGCTCCAGCTTCAAATCACTTAGAATGTCATTATAGATGTCCTATAATAGGGTAAGAGGGGTATTCAACCAAAACAAAATTGTGCATGGAGGACATGTTATAAATTCAGAAATCCTGAGACTATCAGACAACCATGTGCATCTCAGAATTCCCGTAAAGAACCACCACAATGAAATATTTGAGTACTTTGATCTTTCCTTGCATTCTGGTTCTGTCTTTTTAAGTCTAAGTAGGTTCATTATACTTATATTATTATATATCACATTTTAGAAGATCATAACACAAATAACTTTCAGGTATTGTCATCATATAAACACAAACATGTATTCCATCTAAAAGTCAGCTTTCTGGTCAATAGCAGCACAATGTGAAACTACAATTCAAGCTCATTAAGTTTTTAGCTTGATGTTTCCAATGATAATCAAGTCATCTAGGAAACACATGACAAAATAACTCAGTGACATATTGTAGATGAATAAAATTGAAATTAATTTCCAATATCCATAATGATAGTGATAAGAAGAATAGAAAACTGGTAAAAACAGTATGATACTAATCTATTCAGAAAGCAGTTTAAAAATATTTTTAACCTAAAATTTATATTTTCTCACATTTGGAAATTGTTTGATAAAGGTGAAAAGGCAATTCCAACATTACATTATTGACTGTTACCCTCTTGTTCATCTCTTTAAACAACTTGTATGATTTAAAGAGACAGTCTCAATATTAACAGTAATTATTGCCCCAAATATTATGGTTTCGACTCTTCTCACAAGTCACTGATGATACCAGTTCACAATGTTAATACTGCTTTGAGTTTACCATTTTGTAAAATACACAAAGAGAACCAAAATAGAAGCTACTTCTGTTTACTGAATAAATGGATATCGTTATATACTTAAAGGAGTAGCTTAAATACTCCAACTCTATATTCTTTCAAACATTCTTCTGAAAATATGACAGTGCAGAAATAATCTTGATATAAAGATCAGACCATGATATAAAATATACATTCTATTCCATCGTCTATCATAATATAATTCAAAATTTCCCAATTTTTCCTATATAATTTCTTGGTCACAAAGCAATTATTTCTATTATAGGAGAAGCTTCCAGTAACTTTAACAAATTGCAGCATAAGATTTGTAGGAATCACAGGAATTATAAAATTCTCAAATGAATCAAGCATCTGAGTAAGACTTTTTATTTCTTGAGAAGAGATGACTTTTTCACAGCTACAATGAGAAGCTTTTAGATAAAATGAGAAGACATTTTAGCAGCAGGATTCCATGTTCTTGTGGCAGTTAATATATAGTCAGTGTTGTGGTGACCCAATATTCAAGGAAACTTATTAAGGAAATGTTTGTGCTTCTCCTTTGCTCTACAAAGTGAAAAGGAAGAAGAAGGGTAGTGAGGAAAAGAAAATGTAAGATAAACCAGAAGATACCCTCAGAACAAAAAAAGGCATGTTTTTAGACAGCAGAATAGTGTATTATGATAACGCTGCAAATTCTTATATTCATTATGTGAGTATGTTAGAAATACAGACTTATTACCAAAGACATTATTCCTCTATCTACTATCTAACATGAACAATTTACTCAACTACACAATTAAGAGCATGAATTTCTAGAAGTGCTGACATTTTTTGGATGGAGATCTCAATAAAAAACAAATGTTGTTTTCAATAACTACACATCTAAGGAGAAGAATTCTGCTATTATAACTTGGCAGAGAACATATAAAGAAGAATCTGCTGATAAAAGCTGAAAACTACCTCAAAGTGATGACAGCTGTCTCTATATTTTAATCTCATTAAGTATTTTTTCTAAATTTATGCATAATTTAAAGTAGAATAAAAGTGTTGCAAAATATCTAAAACATAATAATCTGAAAAGAGTTAAACTTGCACTAATCAATGATATTAACAATGTTATTTACTTTTTATCAACACATACTTTCATTCCTCGAATTAGAATGTACAAACAGTTGTACAAAAGTGATGAAAACAAGCCCTCACACTTATATAATAATGCTTCCCAATATACAAGATCTTATGTATACATCACCTTTTTTTATCCTCCAAACCGTTATGGGAGGCAAATATTACTCCACTTAAAAGTAGATGCAAATTTAGGGTCAGCCAGTTAGTCTGCAAATAGCCAGTTTCTCTCATTTAAATAACAAAGTCTCAACACTAGTGATTTTTCCATAGTGCTCACATGTATTTTGTTGATATTTTATTGAATATATGGCACAGAAATTCAGTGGGTATAAAATATTTAGAATTTTTAAAAATAATGATAACATGCAACCATTACAATACTGTATTTCTAATAAAATTTATTGTTAGAACATTAGATTTAAACACAAGACTGGTCCCCATTGTTAAAGAGACAACATTTTGTTATTGATGAAACTGGGTTAAAATATTCTGAAAACTTTGGCTACTCCCTCTGTTCTTTTGGAATGACATTCTTTCACATTAACTTAAATACAGGGCACACCTAACTTCAGAAGTGTGCAAGTGTAATCTTTCATTGCAGGCAGATTCTTTACCAGCTGAGCCACAAGGGAAGCCCTCCTCCAAAAATAGAGTATCTAGAAGAATCGGGAATGCCAATCACAAACTCGGGAATTTTAAGCAACTTTATACACTAAACATAAGTATCTACATTTTCTTTTTAAGAATCTTCAAACTGTCATTTGAAATACATGGAAGTAAAATCATTAAATAAACATATTCAGTATCACCCAACAAAAATAATTTTCTTATCTTTGAAGGTTTTTATTATGGTATACATTTCCCCCAAAACAGCTTTAAATAAAATACTTAAATTTGTGATAGTATAGGAACCCCCTCCTTAAAAATGTGCTATGCTTTAATAAGTTGTAGGTAAACTTGCAAAATACTCTTTCGAACAAGCTAAGTCACATATAATGAAATATCACCATTTTTAACTCAAAAATACAGTTTAACTTAGTTTCTAAGCTATAAAAATACAGTTTACTTAGATTTTAGTGTTAGAAGCAAAGAATCATGTCGCACTGAAAGAAAAAGAAATAAAGACGCTGCACCCCATATGACCACATTAACAACATATGGTAAAATGGATATCAGTTAGAAGTAAAATCATCTGACCGGAGTAAATTCACACTAAGATGTACAGGACTGACATCATCTCACCCTGTAAGATTTATTTGTATTCTTACAGGAAGATCATTTTATCATAAAAGTATTAATTGGATTGTCCCTCAAATAGGTGTTAAAGTTTTCATTTTTAAGGTAATTTGTGAGAAAAATGTATTGGGGTGTTATGAGTTAGAAACGAGAAATACGTTTCTTCTTATGAATAGAATTTTGACATCAACTACCTTTGGCTCTTCCAAGTTTTTGCGTTTCTCCTTTGTTCGCTTTTGACCACACAGAGAACAACCATTAAGCTTTTCCACATTCCTCAGCATAGTAGTAACTCTCATTCTGGGAAAGATGAGATAAGGCAGAAATACATTTCTAAGTATAATTGCTTCTAAGTTCCTCAGCTTGTTTTCTGGGTCTACATCTCAGCCAATTGTCACCCAAAGTTTAAAGATTCATGTAACTCCATTGAACAGGAATTTCTACTTCTGTTAATAAAGAAAATATGACAAACCTATTTTATAGGAATGGACCACATTAAATATATTAATCATTACTTTCTTGAAATGTGTCTAGAATTCACATAAATAGTCTTTACGCAATATAATGAACATTTATTTCTGTGACAAATGAGTGATTTGAAATGTTAACTACAAAACAAAGCAAAAGCATGACTTTTCCAAAAAATGCCTTCAGGAAGCTCAGTGGTTCATAGTTAATTAGCATTATTTGACTTAGGAGAGGTCAGAGATCTTACAATTTGATATAGGCATTTCCATAAGGGTCTATTAATAAGACCCTCCCGTGAAATTACTGGAGGAATCTTCCATGTTATAGAATTATTTTGGCCAAAATATTTTTTTAAGAAATAAATATTTTAATGGTAATTTTTGCTTTTTAAAATAAACACCACTGATTTTTTTAAACTATTATTTTATAGCAGTAAAATGCGGTGACATTCAAATATAGTAATTAGAATTGCTTTAGTTATATGATACCACAGTGATAATAAGGTATTTAAAAATACTTTATTATCTCTTGACCGATCCCAAGGAAGATAAACTATTGTGAATGCAGTTTTATCTTTCCTTAATCGCCATGAAATAAAAGTAATAGGGATTTGGCTAAAAGGTACTATCAATGTAGATAATCAATTGCTGTTTTAAAAAATCAATTGGTTCTATAAAAGTGCAAATTAACTTTTTTTTGATCATTAAACAACTACTCTCTATTGACTTTTTTCTTTTATACCTTTTGTTTCAGTTGCTTGGGATCAGATAATTTGTTAGTGCAGGCCCTTAGCACAACTTCAAAATAAACAAGCATATATGTCAATTAAGTCTGTATTTTAGAAAATGCCTTTGAAATTAAGGCAAATCTTTCATTCCTTAGGAATTTCCATTAACAGGATTCTCAAAAGTCTTTACTATCTAGCATCATATCTAGAAATGTGGTCAATAATCAGCAATTCTAGTATTCTTACACTATAATTGTGTGTATATGTGCATTTTTAAGTGACCCTGGCATAATAAGAAAAATGTATCAATATTCAGGAAAATGTTACATTTTAGTATTTCAATGGTATAAGCAATAAGACTTGTACTAGTGAAACTAATATGTATTTAATCACATTATATAAACTATTGGCATATGTAACAACATTAAAGGCATTCTAAGATTGTAAACAGAAAATATTTAATATTTTCCAAAACTAAAATCCATCTGATTAGATGTTTACTTTCTTCAAAATTTACCTGAACAAAAGCAAGCTCACCATGTACTATATCTTAACTTATAAAGTCAGTTCCTACCATTAAAAAAAAAAACCTGGGTATACTGTGCCAGTGACTAAAAATGCTTTAAGGAATATCTGTGATCTACAAGAAGTTTTTGGAACCTAAACATGTGAATTAGTGGATCAAAATACTACGATCACTAGAGTTGAGAAGGAAAAAAAGCCAATGTACTGCTTGTCAGGCAAAGCAATGCTGCATCACCTAAAAGAGAGTTAAGTGAAGCTCTCAGAATTACAAGTGGAAGGACTTAACATAGCCTTAAGAAGAAGTTTAGGGAAAGGGCTGTAAATCTGTCTTTGGGACTGGACATCATACTGCTTTAATCACAGAAGAGCATAGTTCTCACCAGGTCTAGAACGCAGTGCTTAGAGCTCAAGGTTACACTGCAGGCACATACTGACAGGCATGCCAAAAGGTAGATAATATTTTCTTTTTTCCTTTTTTTTTCTTTTTATTTTATTTTTCCCAATTATTTTTATTAGTTGGAGGCTAATTACTTTACAATATTGTAGTGGGTTTTGCCATACATTGACATGAATCAGCCATGGATTTACATGTATTCCCCATCCTGAACCCCCCTCCCACCTCCCTCCCCATCCCATCCCTCTGGGTCTTCCCAGTGCACCAGCCCCGAGCACTTGTCTCATGCATCCCATCTGGACTGGCGATCTGTTTCACACTTGATAATATACATGTTTGACTTCTCATTTCTGATGCAAATATAACTCCATACTCACGGAAAAGAGGCTGTATATAATAGAAGGCCATGCAAGTATTTGTTTTTGTAATACACACAAGCACAAAGCAGGAGTCTACACTGCTGGGGAAATTTTCAAGTTGATAGTTCTGTGTAACATCCTCTGGATTAAGAAACAGAGTACCTACCCACATCTTGAAAATCAACCCTCATGGCCTTCCATGTCTCCGGCACTTAAAGGTAACTACTATTCTGACTTCTGTCATCATAGACAAATTTTGCCTATTCTTGAGCTTCACATAAATGGAATTATAAAATATATACTCTTTTGGATCTAGCTTATTTTTCACAATAATACACCTCGAAGAATTGTCCATGTTGTTTCATGTAGCCACAGTTCATTCCTTTGCAAGGTTGCTCAACATGTCTTTGTATAAGACATACTGCAATAACTATATCCATGTTTGCCTATCCATGAGGACATAAAAATACTTTCTGGATTTTCTTCTATAAGTTATATTGTTTTATGCTGCCAAAAACTAGGATAGCTCAAATGTTCATACAAACTTCCCATCAACTCCATTCCTGAAAGAATGGCAGGTAAAGGTTGTACAGCTCGTGGTGATTTCAAGTTCTCATGGAGTTGGTTACTACATCTTCTTCATCTTTCCTATGCGAGCTTTAGTTTCTCTGACTATGTCTCGTCAAGTAACGATGTCAGTTTTTCTGCTTCAGAGAATTTGAGTCCATGCAACCTTGAACATAGAAATAACCCTGAACTGAGTCCTACCGCAACATTTATTCCAGTGGGCCAAAATGAGTCTGTCAGCATCACCATCAGAGAATAATTTCAAATCTCCAAAACACACTCTACCATCTTGCTGGAATGTCATCCATGCCTGATTTCCTAAGGGGCTCTCTAATTCTCTTAGCTCTATTGTAGTTTTCACTGGATTGTTTCACAATAGTGACAACTTGACTATCTTCACACTATATCTTCAGGAAACTAAGGATCACCTATGTTTATTTCTTTACTTCTATACTCTTGATGCTATCTAATTTTTGGAAAATAAGCTTTTGCATCAATAAATTTTGAATTAATGAATAAATCAAAGATTTTCTAAAATACTTAAGTTATTTAAATATTTAAGTTATTTAAAATCAAGACAGAGAGAATCCTTGCTTAAGGAAATGAACATTTTAAAGAAGCAAGGGAGATAGAGGATTTGTTTCAAATGAGCTCGTACTTGTCAATTAAAAGATAAATAATTGAACACAAAAAATAAGCAAAAAACATAATTATTCAATTTCCTTAAAAGCCATGTTTAATAATGGCAAAGGTTTATTCTATCTTAAAACCTATTCTGAATGACTTTCATATGTTAACCTACTAATCCTCACAATAACAAGAGGTAAATAATATCACTCTCATACCATTTTACACAAGATAAAAGTAAGGCAGAGGAAGTTAATAGAATATGGTGACACTGATATTTTATGGTGCAGTTGAGATTCAGACAATCTAGCTTCAAAGCCTGAATATTCAACCATTATTCAACACTGCCTTAAGAACAAGAGATACAAGAAAAGGTGGTCCACCTTACTCATGATGAAAAATGTAAATTGAATAAAAATGGGTATCACATTTCAACTCTAACAAAGATGCAAAGGTTGGCAGATAGGTACTCCATAACTGTGCCTAGTAGTATAAACTGAAGGGAAATTTGGCAAGATCTGTCCAATGTACCCATATGTGTACAAACAGACATATACAAGCAAGTTAAAGACCGAACTTTTCATAAAAGGAAACAGGTGGAAACTGCCTAAATTTAAAAGGAAGCAGTTCTGATTACATACATGGTTATATATCCAAACAACAGAATAATGTACAGTTGCTAAAAAATACCAAAATAGGTGTATCTATACTAACATGGAAAAGCTGTCCCTGACATAATTTCAACTTAAGAAAAAAGACCCAGCAAATTCCTGAAAATAATATATTTTAAAGTCTTATGGATAAAAATTAATATGTTAAATATACTTAGCAAATATCTAGAAAGCTATACTTTAAAATATTAACAGTGGTTACATCCATATAATTGGTCAGCATGCTGAGGGAAGATGGATATGGGACCATTTGACTTTTTAAAATGTACCTTTCTATTCCAAATTTATTTCAATGGGCGTGTATCACTTTAATATTAAAAAATTCAACAGTGACAGTAAGATAAACCTCTTACCCTCTTTTATAAATACTAAAGTAACACATATAATGACCAGCACACACTGCCCGAAACGAACAAAGCGGCATCCTCACGTGCAAGTAAAATCCAGACCCAAGCTCCCACCCCCAGCAGAGCACTTACATTCAGAGTACAGAAGCCAATGTCTACCGTGGCCCCATTAGGTTCCTGACAGAATCTCTCCTGGCAAACATCTCGCCTGGATAACTCTGGTGTTATCAGTCTTACAAACAGCTCCCCAGGGCATTTCTTCTTGTCATTTGTATAGCAATTTCACAAAACCATAGCACAGTGTAAGTCTCTGGAAACTGCTGTTGGCTTCCAGAAGTAGGAGCTCAGGTGGCAATTTCTTCTCTTGTCTCCTGGTTCTGTGTTTAACGCAGTATCTAGGTTCCCTGGAGGACCATTACAGACCTACTGCCTCTTTCTTAGGAACTTAAAACATGTCATCAGACTCTCAACCCACACTGTGATTCCCCATTATTTTCAGTAGAATTTAGTGTCCAAAAAAGAATACGAATGATAAAGCATTTACTTTTCTAGCAAAATGGTACGCTCCCGACCCTTTTACCAAATCTATACTAAAAGTTTCCTCCAAAAAGGGAAGTCAGAAGTCTAGCACGTGGACCACATAAAATAGAAACGCTTTTATTTTGTTTTTCTTTGCCTTCATTTTCTAGATTTACATCCATAAGAAGTTTCAGGAGCAACGCATACAGCAAATACTAAAAGGATGGCAGTGCAATGCAATTTGTAGACACAGAAAAAATTGAAGAACAGGCGCTGAAACTATCGACACATTCATGATTTTAAATTATGCTCTCAAGTGTTTACTAAAGAGCTTAACGTTGAATCCATTATTGGTTGGTTAAGAAATAATGTGACAATATATATAATTAATCTTCCAAAACATAAAATTTTGGTGGAAAATGAGATGTTATTAGTAATTACTGTGGGATGACAGGCATAAACGAGGAGTCTCCTAGGGAAAACAGAATATGAGGTCACCCTGTCAGAAGGACAGCATAACCAGTAGATTGATTTTGGCCTTGATGTTAAGTAGACTTGTCTTAATACTTTAATTACAATTCCTCAGTTTTAGAGTAAAATTCTAAAATGGGTCTCAAAGTCCTCTTTTATTAACTTGACTTAGTACAGAGAGCTTGAAAGTGTGGAAACATTAATATACATAAAGCACATAGCTCACTGCAGGTATTCAAAATAGTAGTTCTATCCTTATATGAGTAGGTTTGTAAAAAAGAATAAAGCTCTTACTGTCAGCTGACCTCTCTACATTTAAAGTTCTTAACTTCAGTATGTTAGATAATCAGAATTTTCAACCACAGTGCTTTTTGCCAGAAGAAAATGGGAGTCAGATATGCAAAATATTCAAATTAAATGTAAGCCAAGAGTTTATAACCTTGGGCTTATAACCAAGAGATAACCTGTTGGGCTTCCCTGATGGCTCAACAGTAAAGAATCTGCCTCCAACGTGGGAGACCTGGGTTCAGTCCCTGGAGCAGGAAGATTCCCTGGAGAAGGGAATGGCAACCCACTCTAGTATTCTTGCCTGGAGAATCCCATGGACAGAGGAGCCTGGAGGGCTACAGTCTATAGGGTCACAAAGAGTTGGGCACGACTGAGCGACTAACGCTTTAATGTTTACAGATAAAATGTTATCTGTATGGAAGAGCTCAGAGAATACCGTGCCCATGAAAATCTCCTGAGGAATCCACTAGAGTAGGCAGGCAGATAACTATAGAGACACTGGCATAAAGACTTGTGATGAGCATTAAACATACAGTTACTTGTTTAACTACAATTAGAAGAGATTAGATGGAGAAGGCAATGGCAGCCCACTCCAGCACTCTTGCCTGGAAAATCCCATGGATGGAGGAGCCTGGTAGGCTGCAGTCCATGGGGTCGCAAAGAGTCGGACATGACTGAGCAACTTCACTTTCACTTCACTTTCATGCATTGGAGAAGGACATGGCAACCCACTCCAGTGTTCTTGCCTGGAGAATCCCAGGGACGGGGGAGCCTGGTGGGCTGCCGTTTATAGGGTTGCACAGAGTCAGACACGACTGAAGTGATTTAGCAGTAGCAGAAGAGATTAGAAAGGAGAAAGCATAGTGCATCATGGCTAGTATGCACACAGAATAGATTAGGTTGGTAGTGATACTAACAATAACGATATTCTGAGACTATTGTGATTACAAGATACAATAAAAGAAAAAAGGATTATTCTAAAGTTATTACGATAACCTTGAGAATGATGATTCCTGGTTTGGAAGAGAGAAGGTGCAAATATAATATAGAAGAGGTTAAGTTTAATTAATTTGATTAGAAGAATCAGCATGAGATCATTAAGTAGTTTATCACGTATTATATGTGTGTGTGTGTGTGTGTGTGTGTGTGTGTGTGTGTGCATGCTGTATCTATACATATAAAATTCAGTTCAGTTCACTCGCTCAGTCGTGTCCGACTCTTTGCATATAAAATTAGCACTTCTCAAATCATTGCAGATGGTGACTGCAGCCATGAAATTAAAAGATGCTTGCTCCTTGGAAGAAAAGCTATGACCAACCTAGACAACATATTAAAAAGCAGAGACATTACTTTACCAACAAAGGTCCATCTAGTCAAAGCTATGGTTTTTCCAGTAGTCATGTGTGGATGACTATAAAGAAAGCTGAGCACCAAAGAATTGATGCTTTTGAACTGTGGTGTTGGAAAAGACTCTTGGACTGCAAGGAGATCCAATCAGTCAATTCTAAAGGAAATCAGTCCTGAATATTCATTGGAAGGACTGATGCTGAAGCTGAAACTCCAATACTTTGGCCACCTGATGCGAAGGACCAACTCATTGGAAAAGACCCTGTTGCTGGGAAAAATTGAAGGTTGGAGGAGAAAGGGATGACAGAGGATGAGATGGTTGGATGTGATGGACAACCGATGTGATAGACATGAGTTGAGTAGGCTCCGGGAATTGGTGACGGATAGGGAAGCCTGGCGTGCTGCAGTCTATGGGGTCACAAAGAGTCGGACATGACTGAGTGACTGAACTGAACTGAGGTGGTGCTAGTGGTAAAGAACCTGCCTCCCACTGCAAGCGAGGTAAGAGATCAGGGTTCGATAGCTGGATCAGGAAGATCCCTAGAGAAGGAAATGGCACTTCAGTATTCCTGCCTGGAGAATACCATGGACAAAAGAGCCTGGTGGGCCACAGTCCATAGGGTTGCAAAAAGTCGGACATGACTGAAGTGACTTGGCATGCACTTAGTACACATGCATAGCTATACCTACCTTTAACTCTATCCATCAAAGAGGTCGAAAAGCAATGACCAGCCAGGTAACACTGGGCATCTCTAGTGCATAGGTTGCAGGCTTAAACTACTCTTACACAAATAAATAAAGCTTTCTTAGAAAAATATCTCCTTCCAAGTCTAGGTCAGAGAATGCACAAGGTGAACCTAGAACATCTTATCATATCAAATTGCAAAGAAGTTTTCAAGGCTCAGGTAAGGTCAAAAAGCTGCTGGAGTCAATCTAAAGAATCTCCTTTTACCCCAAAGATAGGAGACTTAGAACTTCCTTCTTATATTAAATGCAATTAAACCTTCCAAGCCTTCCAAACATGCATGAATCTAAGAGTATATAAAATTATTTTAAGGAAGATGATGAAAGGAAAGTATTTCTTTATCTTGAAAATTGGTAAATAAAAAGAATCAAGCATTTATTTTACTTTTCCTATATAAACTTTATTACTAGATAACCAAATAATAGATAAAGTACTGAATCTGAGTATCTCCATTTTCAGTATCTACTAACTTAGGTTCTTCAAAAGATAGAAAGCAAAAGTTGCTCAGTCATGTTTAACTGTTTGTGACCCCATGGATTATACAGTCCATGGAATTCTCCAGTTCAGAATACTGGAGTGGGTAGCCTTTCCTTTCTCCAGGAGATCTTCCCAACCCCAGGATTGAACCCAAGTCTCCTGCATTGCAGGCAGATTCTTTGCCAGCTGAGCCACAAGAGAAGCCCAAGAATACTGGAGTGGGTAGCCTATCCCTTCTCCAGCGGATCTTCCCAACCCACAAATCGAACTGGGGTCTCTTGCATTGCAGGAGGATTCTTTACCAACTGTGCTATCAGGGAAGCCCAAAATTGTAACAAAAAAGGATGAAGCCATAAAAGAAGTAACAGTGATTTTTGAATGAGCAAGATCAAATTATAGTGTCCAAACTGCAGTCTTGGGTAAGAAAACTGTAAAAAAAAAAAAATAAATAAAAGTGAAGAAGTGATTCAGTATCCAAGTTGTAACTACTCTGGGGGAATTTTAATGAGAATGAAAAAGTTCTATTTCTGGTCTATGGGGTGGTTATGAGTCTAATAATCTATAGAATAACACATATTTTGGTGAGGGTTTACATCTTACAATACAGAGAAGGAAAATGCCCACACCTTGCTCCTATTTCCAAAGTTTCTGATTCACTGATGGGGCAGAGTTAAGAGTACTGTATATTTTGTTGACTTTCCACAGATGATTTTAATGTGTAAATACAATTTTTTGCCCTGCTTCTAATGTTGAAAAAAAAAGATGAGATATTTGAACTTGGGATTCTTATGCTTTATTAAGTCACTGAGAGGTAGATACCTACTGGATATGATAGATGACTGGATAAATTAGACATATTATATAGACAATGGAATATTATTCAGTCATAAAAGGGAATGAAATCTTGACATTATGCAACAACGTGAATGGACCTAGAGGGTATTATGATAAGTGATACAAATCCAACAAATGCCATATAACTTCACTCATATGTAGAATCTAAAAAAACAAAAAAATGAACAAAACCAAAAACAAAACAGAAGCAGACCCACAGATACAGAGAACGAAGGTTTCCAGAGAGGAGGGGGTGGGAGATGAGAAAAATGGGTAAAGAGAATTAAAGAATACAAACTTCCAATTATAAAGTAAGTATAGAAATGTAATGCACAGCATTGGGAATATAGTCAGTAACATTATATAGTTTCATATGGTGACAGATGGTTAACAGACTTAACCTGGTGATAATTTTTTAATGTATATAAATGCCAAATCACTGTGCTGTAACTGCAACAAATATAATATTGCATGTCAACTATACTTTCATAAAAATGGGAAAAATAATTTTTTTAAATGCGACTTAAAAAAGAGACTTATCAAATCATATCAACAATTTAACAACTATTTTGATGTCACTGATTATTTTCAATCAACAATTTAACCTTTAAATTCTTCAAAAGTCATCTCTGGTATTTGTACTCCCATGAAGCTAACACAAAGTCCATTTTGTCTCTTTTATAATTGTCAAATATTTTTATTGAAAAAATACAATTGTATATTTTATACATATTATAATAATTATAAGAAATTCATACAATGTGAACTATAAAACTATACTTTTTATAACACTATATGTTTTCATCTACAATTTTATATTCTATGATATAAACTTTTCCTAGACTTCTCACAACAACCAAGCTTTCACATTTCATCAGTTTTCCAGACTCACTTCATTGTAAATGTTTTGGTGGTGATGGTGGTTTAGTTGCTAAGTTGTGTTCAACTCTTGTGACCCCATGGACTGTTGCCTGCCAGGCTCCTCTGTCCATGGGATTTCCCAGGCAAGAATACTGGAGTGGGTTGCCATTTCCTTCTCCAAGGAATCTTCCTGGGCCAGGGATCTAACCTGCCTGCACTGCAGGCAGTCTCTTCCACAGAAAGTGGATTCTATGCCACTGGGCCACCAGAGAAGCCCCTGTAAGTGTTTTGCTCTTAACTAAAAGCATTTTTCTCCTTTCCTCTGCTTGAAACATAAAATCTTCAATACACCATCATCCAGGGTCTGCTGCGCTGTACATTCCATAAGTGATCCAGGCCCCTTGACACTTTTTTCTCATTGCTCTTGCTCTCATTTATTGACCTTTCCTCTGTTTACTTAGAATTTTCACAGAGGATAGTTTAGGAGAGGAAAATTGTTGGCATCCAAATCAAACTAGTTCATGTTATCACAGTTTTTACTAAAAGCATCTAAGGGGACAGAGTAAATCAAACGTTCTGCATTTCTGACTGTCAATAACCAAGAATCTTGTTTCTAAACTGATGATGACAGTCCATCATCAGAGGAAGTATGATTTTTAGTTTGTTTTTTTTAAATTTTTTTTTCATTTATTTTTATTAGTTGGAGGCTAATCACTCCACAACATTGTGATTTTTAGTTTTATTAATTGATGTAATAGTCACATTTTTCTAGCATATGCTAATCATGTTTTCAAGAAGCAGTAGCCATTAAAGATGCTATAAAACCCAGGCATTTGATAGTTATCTAGTCTAACTGAACTACTCCCTGCCATTATACATAATTGAGAGTTGATTTACCTGTCAACACTAAATAAACAATACTGTGACCTAAGAATAAATATTTTAATAATATATTGTCTTTTTATTTCAGTTACAACAAAACTATGATCCAAAGCAGCCTACTCTAGCATTAAATGACTTACTTCATTTTGCCATTCCTCTAAATTTATAGTTGAGTAAAAAAAAAAAAAAAAACTCTTCTACATATTTATTTTAGGAGGGCACAAACCAAAGCTAAAAGTAACCCTCAAATGTCCTAGCTAAAGACCTGCTGATATTATAGCAGAATACAAGAACATAAGTAAAAGGCTACCTTAATTATTTTTTCATTCTTAAATTACACTGAATTGCTGCTATCAGAATGGAGAAGAAAAAAAACAGAAGAAAAAGATGGGATTGTAAATTCCTTGATATTTAACTAGATTCCTCAGTAAATATTTAATCTTGAACCTTAATTTTCTTTTTCTAAATCTGATATTAAAAACTAGAGTGGTTTGACCAGAGACACATTCTCTAGACAAGTTACAAACTCTATTAACTGAAATACACTTGTTATTCACAACCATCAGTGAATGCATCATGGCCTAAGTCAACTGCCAGGAAGTACTAAACAGACCATTACATTTCAATCCCAACATCATCTATGATGCATTATAGGTCCATTTTTGATTGGTTGAAGGGCCTCATTAAATGATTGGCCTTGTATTGCATGAGTTCTGTAGTTCACATCAGAATGCAAAGAAGAATATAATCAAAACACTGACCTTGTCTGTCAAAACCAAACGTACTGTTTCAGAGGAGAGAATTTTCCAGCTGTTGAAAATACTCATTTTCACATGAGCTGATAAAAATCCTAGATAGAGCCCATATTTCCTCCTTTGTGAAGAGACTATGTCAAGTATAATTTGACTTCTACTGATGACTAATAATAAATTTAAACAACTGTTACAGTCCATTCTAGGTATATAATTACTTTAGAAGATATAAAGGGTTTATGATTCAATTCTTAAAAAGTATTATTTGCCTTTAGTAAATTTGGTCCTTTAGAATCAGAACCTTTGGACACAAATGGAAGTGTATTTTAATTTAATTTTAAGTACACATTTGCCCCACTATCCAAAAGTAGAGCAGATCATTCTCATGAAATCTTGAAGCCAAAATGGCATAAAGCGAAAAAGCAATTACCTTTTTTCATGAAAGTAAAAATTCTCTTTGATTTCTTTCAGTTAGTAAAAACAGATACTATTACAGTTTCTTCGGAGAAGCTACATGGGAAAAAGTAAACTTTTAAAAAGAGGGTACCTATATTTCTCAAATATATCTCAATAAAATTCTGTTCTATTCAACCAAAGTAAATTCATAACAAAACAATATTTGCAAATGGAAATTTTTACAATATCATTATTTCTATCTTTGAAACAAGAATTAAAATCATATGAATGCTATACAATAAAAAGTGGATTGCTGGTAAGCAATGACCCCATGAATGAAAGAGAAAAGGCATTCACGGTGGGCCTTAGGAGCAGCCAAGAGAACCTCACCCAAAGAAAAGAAGCAACCAACACAACAGATAAAGGACCAATGATGTTCACTGCTCCTTGAGAGAAAAAAAATAGTTCAATGGGAAAGGAGTACTCCTAAAATCATTAATAATAGAGAAAAATTAATACATATGTAAAATGTTTTCATAAAATTTAATTACTGGAATTTCACACATTATTTTCATTTAAATAATAATTTGAAAATTTTAACAACTACCAAATATATATCCTTATCATAGTAATTTTGGTTCTGCTTGATCAAAGTAAATTCAAAATGAAATTATAGTACCTTTATATGTATACCTTATAAACCTAATTGCCCATATAAATCTAATTGTCTCAAAAAATACATTCACTTGTTGGAACCTTCACAAAATATAAAAAAATAATTACTTTACTGGCTATCAAGATAACAGAAGGACACAGAGCTCACCTTCTCCCACAAATATATCAAAAATATATCTACATGTGGAACAGTTCTCACAAAATACTAACTGAACATGGAAAGAAGATCTCACACAACCAAAGTTGTGAAAACCTGCAACCCAGGATACTCTCCCCAGCAAGATAACAATTTAGAACAGAAGAAGAGATAAAGGATGTCTCTGAGAAGCAATTAAAACGAAAAGAATACAGCAATATTAAATCTATCATAAAATAACATTGAAAAATACTTTTTAAAATTGCATCAAAATAAAATACTTAGGAGCATACCTGACAAAGGAAGAGAAAGACTTATATGCTGACAAGTATAAAATATTGATAAAAGGAATTTAAGTTGATTCAAAAACTGGAAAGATACCCCATGCTCTTAAACTGGAAGAATTAATATTGCTAAAATGGCCAAACGACCTGAAGCAATCTACCAATTTAATGTGATCCCTATCAACATACCACAACATTTTTCAAAGAAGTAGGTTAAATAATTAATCTTAGAATTTATATGGAATCACAAAAGATCCAGAATTGCCAAAGCAATCCTGAGGAAACAGAAAAAAAGTTGGAGCATAACCTTCCCAGACTTCAGGCAATACCACAGAGCTACAATAACCAAACAGCTTGGTACTGGCACAGAAACGGAATCAACAGAATAGAACAGAGATCTCAGAAATAACCCCACACACCTACAGTCAAGTAATCTTTGACAAAGGAAGCAAGAACATACAATGGAAGAGAGTCTCTTTAGCAAGTGGTGTTGTGAAAGCATGCAAATCAGTGAAGTTAGAACACTGCCTCACATATCATACAAAAATAAGCTTCAGTGACTTAAAGACCTAAATGTAAGATATGATATCATAAAACTCCTAGAAGAGAATGTAGGCAAAGCATTCTCCCACATAAATCACAGCAACATCTTCTTAAGTCAGTCTCCCCCAAAAAAGCAAAAATAAACAAATGGCACCTACCACAACTTATTAGCTTTTGCACAGCAAAGTACATAAACAAAATGAAAAGACAAACTACAGACTGGGAGAAAATATTTGCAAAAAATGCCACCTACAAAGGTTTAATGTTTAAGCTATGCAAACAGCTCATATAATTATCAAAAAAAAATGTTTTTTAATGGGAAGAAGACCCAAATAGACATTTCTACAAAGACATACAGATGGCCAACAGGCACATGAAAAGACGCTAAATATCATTAATTATTAGAGAAATACAAATCAAAACTACAATGAGGTATCACCTCACACACATCAGAATGAGTCCAGTTCAGTCGCTCAGTCACATCCAACTCTTTGTGATGCCATGGACTGCAGCACGCCAGGCTTCTCTGTCCATCTTCCCTGTCCAGCTCCTGGAGCTTGTGCAAACTCAAATCCATTGAGTCGGTGATGCCATCCAGCCATCTCATCCACTGTCATCCCCTTCTCCTCCTGTCCTCGAACTTTCCCAGCATCAGAGTCTTTTCCAATGAGTCAGCTCTTCACATCAGGTGGCCAAAGTACTGGAGTTTCAGCTTCAGCATCAGTCCCTCCAATGAACACCCAGGACTGATCTCCTTTAGGATGGACTGGTTGGATCTACTTGCAGTCCAAAGGACTCTCAAGAGTCTTCTCCAACACCACAGTTCAAAAGCATCAATTCTTTGGTGCTCAGCTTTCTTTATAGTCCAACTCTCACATCCATACATGACTACTGAAAAAACCATAGCCTTAACTAGATGGACCTTTGTTGGCAAAGTAATGTCTCTGCTTATTAATATGCTATCTAGGTTGGTCATAGCTTTTCTTACAAGGAGCAAGAATCTTTTAATCTCATGGCTGCAGTCACCATCTGCAGTGATTTTGAACCCAAAATAAATAAAGTTTCTCACTGTTTCCACTGTTTCCCCATCTATTTCCCATGAAGTGATAGAACCGGATGCCATGATCTTCATTTTTTGAATGTTGAGTTTTAAGCCAGCTTTTTTCACTCTCCTCTTTCATTTTCATCAAGAGGTTCTTTAGTTCCTCTTCACTTTGTGCCATAAGGTTGGTGTCATCTGCATATCTGAGGTTATTGATATTTCTCCCGGCAGTCTTAATTCCAGCTTGTGCTTCCTCCAGCCCAGTGTTTCTCATGATGTACTCTGCATATGTTAAATAAGCAGGATGACAATATACAGCATTGATGTACTCCTTTCCCAATTTGGAACTAGTCTGTTAATTATATAAAGTTTATACTTCATATACTGAAACATATACTAAAGTAGACATCAGGATAAATAACATCAAAAAGTTTACAGATAATAAATGCTGGAGTAGGTGTGTAGAAAAGGGGAGCTTCTCCTATACTGTTGATGGGAATGTAAACTTGTGCAGCCACTATGGAAAACAGTAGGAGGGTTCCTTAAAACATAAAAAATAGAGCTGGCAATCCCAATTCTGGGCACATATCCCGAGAAAACTCTAATCTGAAGAGATTCATACATATACTCCAATGTTCAAAGCATCACTATTTACAATAGCTAAGACATGGAAGCAATTTAAGTGTCCACTGACAGATGAATGGTTAAAGATATGATACATATATCACAAATTTACTTGTACACACATACACACACACATAGGAATATTATCCAGCCATAAAATGAGCAAAATAAGGCCATTTCCAGCAAAATGGATAGATCTGGAGTTTAACATACTAGGCGAAAGAGAAATACAAATATATGACATCACTTATTTGTGGAATATTTAAAAATGATACAAATGAACTTATTTGTATCAAGTTCAGACATAGAAAACAGAATCAGAGACATAGAAAACAGTCTTATGGTTACCAAAGGGGTAAGGGGTGAGGGGTAAATTAGGAGTTTGGGACTAACAGGCACACACTACTATATATAAAACAGATAAAAAATAGGAGCCAATGTATAGCATAGGCAACTATATTTAATATACTGTCATAAGCTATAATGGAAAAGAATCTGAAAATGTTCAGATACATATATATACATATATATATATATATATATCTGAATCACTTCCTTGTATGCCTTGAAACTAACACAAATTTGTAAACCAAACATATTTCAATTTTTAAAATTATTAAAAAAAAGAATTATTTTGTATTTTATTAGTTGAAAATAGTAATCTTGCAAAAAGTCTCTTTATAATTAATGGTCTAGAGGAGACCTATGTATTATCTAGCCCTCAGGTGCAATGAGTAACATACCAAATGATGACCTTGACTTATTCACTTCCTTGATTTGTAAAAAGATATTCTGTGTTGCCTTTCACCCTATACTTAACCACTATTATCAAAATAATTTCATAAGTACCCAGGAAAATCATCTGAGGCCCCACATTTTCACAGAATGTATAAAAGAAAATTGTATAATTTTTACAAAAATAAATTTGTGTTGTGTGCCTGAAGTCACTGCAAAATATCAAAATATCTATTTATTAATCATATTTTAGAAGTTCAACTATTATTTTCATTTATAGCATTTACTATATTAGGGCTGTTTATGATTAAAATGTAATATATAAAAATCAAAATTCATACAATTAAGTTATTTTTAAAACTTCAAAGCACAGATTCTCAAAAAGATAGCCCCCGTGGGACAAGCACCGAAACACGAGTAACCGAGCGCCTGTGCTCCGCAACAAGAAGAGCCACCGAAGGGAGGCCTGCAACCGCTTCTGGAGGCCAGTCCCCACTTGGCGAAATCAGAGAAAGGCCCAAGCAACAACAAACACCCAACACAGACAGAAACAAATTATACACAAGAATTTAAAACATAAAACACTGGAATAGAAGAGACAGCCTACAAATAGACCCACACACCCATGTCTAATCAGTGAAAAACAAGGCAAGAATACACAATGGAGAAAACACAGTCTCTTCAATAAGTTGTACTGCAAAGAATGAGATTAGAACATTTCCTCACACCACATTCAAAAATAAACTCAAAATGGATTAAAGACCAAATGTTAAGATCTGAAACCATATAATTCCTACAAGAGAACACACGCAGAACACTCTGTGATATAAACTGGAGCAGTATTTATTAGAATCTATCTCCTAAGGCAAAGGAAATAATGTGATAATAAATAATCTAATTAAACTTAAAAGTTTTGTACAGCAAACAATGTGATTTCCATTGACAAAAAGACAACCTACAGAATGAGAAAAAATAATTGCAAATGATATGACCAACATGGGTTAATATTCAAAATATGCAAACAGCTCACACAAATCAATACCAAAAAATAAGTAAACCCAAACCACGCAGGAAATGGCAACTCCAGTAATTCTTGCCTGGAGGATTCCATACACAGGAGCCTGGCAGGTTACAGTCCATAGAGTCACAAAGAGTCAGACATGACTGAGTGAAAATATTATAAACAGCCCAATCACAAAATGATCAAAAGACCTGAATACACATGTTTCCAAAAGGCACACAGATGGCCAAAAGGCACATGAAAAGATGCTCAGTATGGGAAATTCTTCTCTGTCATTCAATCAGCTCAGTTTAGTCACTCACTCCTGTCCAACTCTTTGGGACCCCATGGACTGGCGCATGCCAGACTTCCCTGTCCATCACCAACTCCCGGAGTTCACTCAGACTCATGTCCATGGAGTCGGTGATGCCATCCAACCATCTCATCCTCTGTCGTCCCCTTCTCTTCCAACCGTCAATCTTTCCCAGCATCAGGATCTTTGAAAATGAGTCAGTTCTTCGCATCAGGTGGCCAAAGTACTGCTGTTTCAGCTTCAACATCAGTCCTTCCAATGAATACTCAGGACTGCTTTCCTTTAGGATGGAGAGGTTGGATCCCCCATGCAGTCCAAGGGACTCTCAAGAGTCTTCTCCAACACCACAGTTCAAAAGCATCAACTCTTCACCGCTCAGCCTTCTTTACAGTCCAACTCTCACATCCACATATGACTACTGGAAAAACCATAGCCTTGACTTAGACGGACCTTTGTTGGCAAAGTAATGTATCTGCTTTTTAATATGCTGTCTAACGTGGTTATAACTTTTCTTCCAAGGAGCAAGTGTCTATTAATTTCAAGGCTGCAGTCACCATCTGCAGTGATTTTGGAACCCAAAAAAATAGTCTGTCACTGTTTCCCCATCCATCTCTTTGCAATGAAGTGATGGGACCAGATGCCATGATCTTAGTTTTCTGAATGTTGAGTTTTAAGCCAACTTTTTCACTCTCCTCTTTCACTTTCATCAAGAGGCTTTTTTAGTTCCTCTTCACTTTCTGCCATAAGGGTGGTGTCATCTGCATATCTGAGGTTATTGATATTTCCCCCAGCAATCTGGATTCCAGCTTATGCTTCACATCCAGCCCAGCGTTTCTCATGATGTACTCTGCATATAAGTTAAATAAGCAGGGTGACAATATACAGCCTTGACGTACTCCTTTCCCCATTTGGAACCAGTCTGTTGTTCCATGTCCAGTTCTAACTGTTGCTTCTTGACCTGCATACAGGTTTCTCAGGAGGCAGGTCAGGTGGTCTGGTATTCCCATCTCTTTCAGAATTTTCCACAGTTTGTGGTGATCCACATAGTCAAAGGCTTTGGCATAGACAATAAGGCAGAAATAGACATTTTTCTGGAACTCTCTTGCTTTTTCAATTATCTAACAGATGTTGGCAATTTGATCTCTGGTTCCTCTGCCTTTTCTAAATTCAGCTTGAATGTCTGGAAGTTCATGGTTCATGTATTGCTGAAGCCTGGCTTGGAGAATTTTGAGCATTACTTTACTATCATGTGAGATAAGTGCATCTGTGTGGTAGTTTGAGCATTCTTTGGCATTGCCTTTTGTGTGATTGGAATGAAAACTGATATTTTCCAGTCTTGTGTCCACTGCTGAGTTTTCCAAATTTTCTGGCACATTGAGTGCAGCACTTTCACAGCACCATCTTTTAGGATTTGAAATAGCTCACCTGGAATTCCATCACCTCCACTAGCTTTGTTTATAGTGATGCTTCCTAAGGACGACTTGACTTCTCAGTCCAGGATGTCTGGCTTAGGTGGGGGATTACCTATATTTTTATTATTAGGGAAATGCAAATCAAAATCACAAAGAGGTATCTTCTGACACTGGTCCGAATGGCCAACATCAAAACGTATACAAATAACAAATGCTGGCAAGGGTGTGTGGAAAAGAGAACCCTTGCACAGTGTCTCTAGGAATGGAGACTGGTGCACCCACTATGGAAATAGTATGGCGGTTCCTAAAGAAAGTGACAACAGAACTATCATACGATCTAACAATTCCACTCCTTTGGTATATATCCAGAAAAAACGAAGATACCAATTTCAAAAGGTAAATGCACCCCCATATTCACAGCAGCACTATTTAAAATAGTCAACCCAAGGTGGAAACTCAAATGTCCATCAGCAGACGAGTGGATAAAGAAGATGTAGCATATGTGTGTGTATTTATATATTATATATAAGTAAATATTAACACAGATGGATCTAGAGAATATTATGCTCAGTGAAATAAGTTAGAGAAAGATATGATAGCGCTTACATATGGAAACTGAAACACACAGTAAATGAATATATACACAAAAGAGAAGCAGATGGACAAACGCTGAGAGCAAACCAGGGGTTGCCAGTGGGGGAGGGGAGGGGAAGCGGCAGGGTATGGGAGAGGGACTGAGGCTAAAAACTACTACGTACAGAACAGATAAAACAGCAAAGATCCGTCATAAAGCAGAGAATAATAGTCGTTATCTTCTAATTGTTTTTAATGGAATATAAACAGCAAAAATACTTAGTCACTAGGCTAGTCATCTAAAACTAACATAATGTATAAATAAACTAAAATTGGCAGGGGAAATGGTCAGAATTTAATAGAAAAAAAAGTTTACATAGTTCACAAAATAAGAGGAATGTCCTTTACTCTTAAAATAGAAAATGTATTTAATTTACTCATAATTTGAACTAAAGTGATACTGAGTATCTGATTCTTATCTCAAAAACTGCAAAAACAGTAACAGTCTGAAAACAGAAGCTGCTGTGTAGCTTTTGGGTAGAAACAAATACTCCTATGTATTGCTAGTGGAAATTTAAAACTGGTACAAAAATTTTAAGCACAATTTTGCAAAACCCATCAAAACTGCATGTTCACTTACCTTTTAATTCAGCAACTGTACATTTAATAATTTACCCAAATATACATGCACAAGTTCACTCACTGCATTAATGTATATACAATCACAACAATGGCCATACAGAAATGAGTGGCTGAATAAAATATAATAACTATATATTATGAGGAACAATGAAGTTGTTTAAAAAAAAAGACAAAATAACTTCTATGAACTGATGGGAGTGACTTCAGGTTTAATTATTAGATGACAAAAAAAGGAAAAATATTTCAATGGAAATATAAGGGAAAATAATACAGTGTATATGCATCTATTTATGCAAATTAGAAACATAGATGGGATAAATCAGAAACAAATGAAATGAAGGTTATATGACGATGGTTCACAAGGTTTTTGAATAAAATCTGGGTGCAAAGAATGAGAGAATAAAACAGATTAGATAGAATCATAGGAGCCATATTGATACTACTATAAATAAAGTTTTTATTTATTTCTAACTATGTTATTATTTTATAGATTCAAATAAGTAAATAAAACCAACATGGATAGAGTTCAGAGGCCAACATGGAACAAAAAGAAACAGATGAATCTGGCTGCTCTGCAAGCAGATAATATAACTCATTTAAGAGGCAGGGGGAGAATCAATGTAAATAACCTTGGAAAATAATATTTTGAATATACTCTCCAAGGCTAAGCATAAAAGAGAACACACAAATATTGTACTCTAGTTGGCAGGGTTTTTTATTACAGACTATGGGTTAGCAAATATGAAGCTATTTTGAGCATATTCTAGGTTTGAACAAATAAGTACACATGCGATGCATAATGAAAACCATATTTCTCAGAATTATAGAAAACAGTTGCAAGAAATGAAAAAAAATATGTTGAGAATGTGCTCCTCAGAAAGAGTGAATAAAGCAATATAACTATAAAAACACAACATCTGGAATACAGAAAATTCAACACAGATGTAACTAACAAAATCACCAGGATACAGGTAAGGAGAAACACAAGGATGAGATTTGAGAAAGCAGCCAACTGGTGGACCAATGCAGACAGGAAAAGAAGGACCCAGGATTTCAGGAAAGACGCTTGTAAGAGAAAAAAATGGACATACTGAATCATCTGATATGTTTGGTCCATCCAGGGAGGAGTTTTACATTTTTGACAAAGAGATGTGAATAAATTATTACTAGAGAACAAGAAATGAACCAGTTTTTAATTCCAATAAAGTTAAAAAGATATACTGAAAAGGACAAGTAATCATAAGGTATGACATTATATTTCTCCATAACAATTTACTATGCAAAATGATCCTGGAACATAATTTTCAAAGAATAAGAGTTAAAATTTTGAATCTAAAACTTCATATCCAGTTGAATTATTATTTGAAATTCAGGGCATAATAAAACTATTTCCATGCATTCATGGTTTCAGAGATTTAGTCTTATAAAGACCTACACTTAAGACACTTTTGGATGAAGTTCACAGATAAGGGAAACAAATCCAGAAGATGTGGGGAAAGAAGATAGTAATAGTAAAAAATAAGCATTGATTTTTAATTTAAGGACAATTATCATAATATTCAAGAGTATAATTTTAAGCTAACATAATAGTTTCATTTATTCAATGGCAAGCAGAAATAGACAAAAATAATAACAGAAAGTTCAGTAAGTAGAAAATTTGCAAACTAAGGCAAAAATAAATTCTAATATAAGAGTAATTACTATAGGCATCTATTGGTTAAACTCACCCACTGAAATCTAGAGGCTCCTAGACAGAATAAAAAATATTGAACTAAAAGAAGAAAAAGCTAATATTGAAATGTATGTGGTTTCAAGAGATACGTATAAAAATCCATGGGACTGTAAAATAAAAAGATGCAAAAGAAAAAAGACAGGCAAAAATGAACCAAAATCACACCAGAATAAATCTTACTATGTAAATAAAGAAATATCATATCATAATTACAAAAGACAAAGACAGACATCATATACTTCTAAAGGAAAAACAGGGCAGAATGATATAACCATCATAATCATATATACAACTAAAAATTCAACCTCAAAATACATAAAGCAACAGCTCATGTGGAGGAGAGATTTTTGTTACATTATGTCTTGTCTTTTTTCTCTTAATCGATATTCCCAGAGTTTTATCTATATCATTAGCCTTTTAAAAAGCAAAACATTAATTATTGGTGCCAGCTATCTCAGTTTTCTGTCATTAGTTTTTGTTAGGTTTTATTTCTACTCATACTTTCTTCGGATTAGGCTGCTGGATTTTTTCTCTTCAAAATTCTTAAATTACATGGAAATCCCATGCACAGAGGAGCCTGGAAGACTACAGTCCATAGCTTATGTTTACCATGTTACTTTTTAATTTTTCTCTTCTTTCTTTTAAAAGTACATGCTATTATTCAAATTTCTTTGAAGCTATAGAGTAGGATGGTAACAAATAAAGTATTCTCTTCATATCTGAGCTTAGCTAGCAAAGTAATGCTCAAAATTCTCCAAGCCAGGTTTCAACAGTACGTGAACCATGAACTTCCAGATGTTCAAGCTGGATTTAGAAAAGGCAGAGGAACCAGAGATCAAATTGCCAAATTCTGCTATATCATAGAAAAAGAAAGAGTTCCAGAAAAATATCTACTTTTGCTTTATTGACTACACCAAAACCTTTGACTCTGTGGATCACAGCAAACTGTGGAAAATTCTTCAAGAGATGGGAGTATCAGACCACCTGACCTGCCTCCGGAGAAATCTATATGCAGGTCAAGAAGCAACAGTTAGAACTGGACATGGAACAACAGACTGGTTCCAAATAGGAAAAGGAGTATGTCAAGGCTGTATACTGTCACCCTGCTTATTTAATTTATATGTAGAGTACAAAATGCCATGCTGAATGAAGAAATGGCAGGCTGGATGAAGCATAAGCTGGAGTCAAGATTGCCAGGAGAAATATCAATAACCTCAGATATGCAGGTGACATCACCCTTCTGGCAGAAAGTGAAGAACAAAAGGGCCTCTTGATGAATGTGAAAGAGCAAAGTGAAAAAGTTAGCTTGAAACTCAGAAGTCAGAAAACTAAAATTATGGCAGCCGATCCCAAAACCTCATGGCAAATAGATGGGGAAACAACGGAAACAGTGACAGACTTTATTTCTGGGGCTCCAAAATCACTGCAGATAGTGACTTCAGCCATGAAATTAAAAGACCGTTGCTCCTTGGAAGAAAAGCTATGACCAACCTAGACAGCATATTAAAAAGCAGAGACATTACTTGGCCAACAAAGGTCCACCTATTCAGAGCTGTTTTTCCAGTAGTCATGCATGGATGTGAGAACTGGACTAAAAAGAAAGCTGAATGCAGAAGAATTGACGGTTTTGAACTGTGGTGCTGGAGAAGACTCTTGAGAGTCCCTTGGACTGCAAGGAGATCCAATCAGTCCATCCTAAAGGAAACCAGTCCTGAATATTCTTTAGAAGGACTGATGTTCAAGCTGAAACTACAATACATTGGCCACCTGATGCAAAGAACCAACTCATTGGAAAAGACCCTGAGGCTAGGAAAGGTTGAAGGTGGAAGGAGAAGGGGACAACAGAGGATGAGACGGTTGGATGGCATCACCAACGCGATGCACATGAGTTGGAGTAGGTTCCGGGAGTTGGTGATGGACAGGGAAGCCTGGCGTGCTGCAGTCCATGGGGTTGCAAAGAGTTGGACACAACTGAGTGACTGAACTGAACTGAGATGCAGCATTTTGGCACTTTATTATATAGGATTTTTTTTGTATCCATTCTTTTTCCATGTACTTTTTGTAACTATGGGAAGATTCCAGAGTATTGTAAATGCCAGTTTCTTTTTAAAGGTACACTACCAGTAGGTAATAGAAATTAACACTCTTTACCCACATTTGAGGTGTCAATTTTTCATTAATGTGATACTTTGAACCATTCTCAGAATGTTTCTTAAACATATGATTCTTAAAATGAAAAGAATAAAGACAGATTAAAAACTCCGAATCAGATAATCCCAAAGGAGAAGGGACTGATTTTTCAGTCAGCTTCTTCATGTCTTACTCTTAAACATGAACAGTTAAGTTCACCTGTAACACATAGAAGAATAGAAAAGCGGTGTCTCTGAATGCACGTTGCGCAGCAGGCCTGCTGAACAGGACCGGCAGTTTACAGCAGAAAGACAGAGAACTGTCAGACACGACTGAGAGACTAAGCAAGCCCAAGCACAGACTGCCGGATCTGAAATAACGACTGTCTCTTAGTGGCCATATTACCTCCAGTTAGTCACTGAGGTTCTCAAAGGCTCAGCTTCATAATAACAATGATTATAATATCAATACTTCCTACCTCCAAGTTGTTTTCAGGATTAATTAATCCACATAAAACATGTACTCGAGTATTTGCCAGAGGGCACTGGTCAATAAGCAGTAACTACTTTTACCACCTGATATCAGTACAAATAAATCTATACGCACACTAAGCTCACAGTAATTTCTCATATTTTAGAATTTCCTGAGTGGCCTTATCTGTTCTATATTTACAAGCAGGAGGGTGGTTGTGTAGGTTGTGGACAAAACTTTACATGACTACCCTCCTGCCTATAGAGTCAGTATTCACTATGCCAATAGCCACATGCGGCTAATTAAATTTAAATTAGTGAAGTTACATAAAATTTAAAATTCTTCTTTTCAGTTATACTTCTATTTTGTGTGCTCAGTATTCACGTAAGATAAATGATTACCATATTGAATTGTCACAGAAAGTTTTCATGGGCAGTGCTGACAGAGGAAGACACACCTTTAGGTTGAGTCAATCACATGCTCTCTCATAGGAGACTGAGCTTGGAGTGAATATGGTGTCTGGAAGCAGTTAGGCACAAGCGCCATGTTTATTAACGCCTTAGAAAGAATGCCACAAATTCCTGGTGCTAGGTGTGAGGTGTTCTGATTAACTGGCCTTTCCAAAGTACGCATGTCAATCAACTCCCTAAAGTTTTCAATGCTCCCTAATAAGTAGTAAAGCAAAGAAACTCTGCTTAGTTGGAAAGGTCTTCTCCCAATGAGGTGCATTGCTTTTACTTTTTCTTACAAAGATTTTCAAGCTAAAAAAAAAATCTAATTTTTTAATTAAGTTGTATCTGAATTATTTTATCACTTCTGAGATTAACAGCATGCTTAGGTAACCCTATCCATTTCCACAGGTATAAAGTTTCTTCTAGACCTTGTGTAGGTTCATGTGGTTTATGTTCATCCTATACCCATAGGACTAATTTCCCAAAGTGGCACAGCTAAGTGTGTGTTGATTTTATTGTTTTAAGATACAAATAATGGTAAATAATTTAAACCATGCAAAAAGCTAGAAAATGGCAATTAAGTTCCCTGACACCCTGATCCACTGTCTTGCTGTTCCCTTTCCTAGAGGGAAACACATTTATCAGTTCTGTGTGGTTACTTCCAGAGATAATTGTCTCCTTTTATGGTAGAAAGTTTAGATTTCTAATCAACTTCTAATTTATTCTGTTTAGTTTAAGGCAGAATTGTGTTTTTTTTTCCCAAATAGCCAATTATCTCAACTTCATTTATCTATATAATTCATTATTTCCCTAAGGATTTATAAATAGCAGCATTTCCATATTCCAACTTCCTATTTATGTGTTAGCCATTCTTAGCATTCTCTTCCATACCGCTGACCTACTCCATTTTCTATTCACACTGTCTATCTAATATTTCTAAAATTCTATGTGGAAAGATAGAGTAAGATAGAATTAAAGAGAGATTTACCAGGGAAACTAACTTTAAATAACAGCTGGTTTCAGGCAAGGCAAGCTCTTCAAAGTTTTTCATTTACAGTCTCATTGTGTCCGGAGGATCTTTGAATCAAATTGGTAAGATCCACTTAATATTCATTGGAAATTGGTTTAGGATTTGTTTGAACTTGTGAATTTAATTCAGATGACCATTATATCTGCTACTGTGGGCAGGAATCCCTTAGAAGAAATGGAGTAGCCATCATAGTCAACAAAAGAGTCTGAAATGTAGTACTGGATGCAACCTCAAAACGACAGAATGATCTCTGTTCGTTTCCAAGGCAAACCATTCAATATTATGGTAATCCAAGTATATGTCCTGATCAGTAACACTGAAGAGGCTGAAGCTGAACAGTTCTATGAAGACCTACAAGACCTTCTAGAACTATCACCCAAAAAAGATGTCCTCTTCATTATAGGGGACTCGAATGCAAAAGTAGGAAGTCAAGAAACACCTGGAGTAACAGGCAAATTTGGCCTTGGAGTACAGAATGAAGCAGGGCAAAGGCTAATAGAGTTCTGCCAAGAGAACCCACTGGACATAGCAATCACTCTCTTCCAACAACACAAGGGAAGACTTTACACATGGACATCACCAAATGGTCAACACCAAAATCAGACTGATTATATTCTTTGCAGCCAAAGATGGAGAAGCTCTATACAGTCAGAAAAAAAAAGACTGGGAGCTGACTATGGCTCAGATCACGAACTCCTTATTGCCAAATTCAGACTTAAATTGAAGAAAGTGGGGAAAACCATTAGATCATTCAGGTATGACCTAAATCAAATCCCTTACGACTACACAGTGGAAGTGAGAAATAGAATTAAGGGACTAGATCTGATAGAGTGCCTGATGAACTATGGACGGAGGTTTGTGAAACTGTACAGGAGACAGGAATCAAGACCTTCCCCAAGAAAAATAAATGCAAAGAAAGAAAATGGTTGTCTGAGGAGGTCTTACAAATAGCTGTGAAAAGAAGAGAAGCGAAAAGCAAAAGAGAAAAGAAAAGTTATACCCATTTGAATGCAGAGTTCCAAAGAATGGCAAGGAGAGATAAGAAGCCTTCCTCAGCAATCAATGCAAAGAAATAGAGGAAAACAATAGAATGGAAAAGACTAGAGATCTCTTCAAGAAAACTAAAGATACCAAAGGGAACATTTCATGCAAAGATGGGCTCGATAAAGGACAGATATGATATGGCCCTAACAGAAGCAGAAGATATTAAGAAGAAGTGGAAAGAATACACAGAAGAACTGTACAAAAAAGATCTTCACGACCCAGATAATCACGACGGTGTCATCACTCACACTCACCTAGAGCCAGACATCCTGGAATGTGAAGTCAAGTGGGCCTTAGGAAGCATCACTACAAACAAAGCTAGTGGAGGTGATGGAATTCCAGTTGAGCTATTTCAAATCCTAAAATATGATGCTGTGAAAGTGCTGCACTCAATATGTCAGCAAATTTGGAAAACTCAGCAGTGGCCACAGGACTGGAAAAGGTCAGTTTTCATTCCAATCCCAAAGAAAGGCAATGCCAAAGAATGCTCCCACACAATTGCACTCATCTCACACGCTAGATTTAAAGTAATGCTCAAAATTCTCCAAGCCAGGCTTCAAATATATGTGAACCATGAACTTCCTGATGTTCAAGCTGGTTTTACCAAAGGCAGAGGAACCAAAGATCAAATTGCCAACATCCACTGGATCACTGAAAAAGCAAGAGGGTTCCAGAAAAACATCTATTTCTGCTTTATTGCCTATGCCAAAGCCTTTGACTGTATGGATCACAATAAACTGTGGAAAATTCTGAAGGAGATGGGAATACCAAACACCTGACCTGCCTCTTGAGAAACCTGTATGCAGGTCAGGAAGCAACAGTTAGAACTGGACATGGAACAGACTGGTTCCATGTCCAAGTCTATGTCCTAGACTTGGATTTGAAACATTTGGAACAGACTGGTTCCAAATAGGAAAAGGAGCATGCCAAGGCTGTATATTGTTACCCTGCTTATTTAACCTATATGCAGAGTACATCGTGAGAAATGCTGGGCTGGAGGAAGCACAGCTGGAATCAAGACTGCTGGGAGAAATATCAAAAACCTCAGATGTGCAGATGACACCATCCTTATGGAAGAAAGTGAAGAACTAAAGAGCCTCTTGATGAAAGTGAAAGGAGAGAGTGAAAAAAGTTGGCTTAAAGCTCAACATTCAGAAAACTAAGATGATGGCATCTGGTCCCATCACTTCATGGCAAATAGATGGGGAAACAGTGGAAAGAGTGGCTGACTTTATTTGGGGGGGGCTCTAAAATCACTGCAGATGGTGATTGCAGCCATGAAATTAAAAGACGCTTGCTCCTTGGAAGGAAAGTTATGACCAACCTAGACAGCCTATTAATAAGCAGAGACATTACTTTGCCAACAAAGGTCCATCTAGTCAAGGCTATGGTTTTTCCAGTAGTCATGTACGGATGTGAGAGTTGGACTATAAAGAAAGCTGAGCACCGAAGAATTGATGCTTTTGAACTGTGGTGTTGGAGAAGATTCTTGAGAGTCCCTTGGACTTCAAGGAGATAACCAGTCCATCCTAAAGCAGATCAGTCCTGGGTGTTCTTTGGAGGGACTAATGTTGAAGTTGAGACTCCAATACTTTGGCCACCTGATGCAAAGAGCTGACTCATTTGAAAAGACCCTGATGCTGGCAAAGATTGAGAGCAGGAGGAGAAGGGGATGACAGTGGATGAGATGGTTGGATGGCATCACCGACTCAATGGACATGGGTTTGGGTAAACTCCGGCAGTTGGTGATGGACAGGGAGGCCTGGTGTGCTGCGATTCATGGGGTCCCGAAGAATCGGACACGACTGAGCGACTGAACTGAACTGAATGATATTATTAAGGAAAATGTAGTTTTTAATGTAAAAAAGTCTTCAAAAAAAAACAACTATGCAATATACACATAGGTTTTTTTTAAATTGTAAACAGCTACATAAATTACTGAAAATTATTTAAAACTGAGCAAGAAAATGTTAAGTACTAAATGTTAAACCATGCCTGTCATGAGACAACCTCCCCTTTGCATGCTTATTGAATACCTTTTGTAATTACAAGGTAGCTATATTGGATGGCATGACTATAGTCAGTAAAAGCATACAAATTGAATTTCAAAAGAATGACTATAATTAAACATTTTTTAAATAAAGCTATTACTTATGTAGACAGATATGGAGGTCAAAGTTGTCCATGACATAACAATCCAACTTGTTTCCTTGACTCAGAGCTTTCCTAAATTCACACACTTCACCAGAAGGAGGTATGGATGTTTCAGTACTCTGACACCTTAGGCTCTGACATCTTATTTCAGACTTGGATTTTCCCCATGCAAATCATCATGAGGTTGTCATATAGTTGTAAGTACTGTTTTAAAAGTCATGTGAGTAACTCTGCTGTTACTGCTAGTCCTGTTTGTGTGCTGATCACATATATCTTCATAAAATTTTTCCTCTCTCACCACTTTCTAGGTACTGTCCAAAAATTGTTTCCTTCCTATTTTCTCCACATATGAAACAATTTCCCTATAGACCTTGGCAAAACTTCCATTACTTTTGGGAAGCCTACCAAAACCCAACAATCTTTCACATTCTGATTAAAGGACAAGACTAAACAGATATTTAACAATATAATTTAAAAAAATCCTGAAAATGTACAGTATGTATAGTCTACCTGCAGTACAATGAAAACTACTAACTCTCTTAGGATTTATACTACACAGAATTGTACTAAATGCTCAAAATGAAACACATTTATATGTTTGGTTTTGTGTGGCTTGAGGAAAAAAACACTGGTTCTGCCTTCATAGCCTAAAGCCTACAACAAAAGTTTCCTGTGGGTCTAGACTGCAGCTTCTGAGTTCTCTTCTACCATTGGCCTTAACAAAAGGTCACATGTAAGCGGATTATAATGCTGTTGGTACTAACAGGGCCATGATACCAGTGGTCTGCTTTTTGTCTGAGATAAACATCTCCCTAAGTGAAGTGAGATAAATCCTTTGGCCATCCTCCTAAAAGGACTGTTTAACCATTTCTTAAATAAGACTATCAGAACTAGGGTTACCATTTTTATCACCCATTTCATCAGTTTTTAAATTCTATTAACACATCCATCTCTGTCTCATATATACTATACAGTACTTTCTAAACATTTATTCTAGATGTCTCACAAATATCTTAAGATGAATAGATCTGAAACTTGACTCACGAACTACTCCAACTTTAGAAGTGTGCAAGAGAATCACCAAAATATTTGTAGATTTTGACTATTATTCTTGCTCCCTTCAGCATCACATTCAGTTGATCACAAAATCACTACTGATTTTGCCTTCTAAACATCTTTAGAATTCATCCATTTCTCCCAAGCACAATTGACGACTCCACAGTCCAAACAGTTCTCATCCGTCATAGTGCATAAATTTCTTTTATTCATACTCCATCCTATCTCATCCCCCTCAAACTAGCTATTTCCCTACAGCTAGATTTTCTTTTTTCAATATGAAAATCTAATCATGTGCCCTCCGCATCCCTACTTAGACCATGCCATTGGCTTTTCACTGCTCCTAATATAAAGATGTAAATTACAATATACTCTACATGAGGTAGCTGAAGTTTACCTCTCATTCCTCACATTATTCCATATGCCCTCCAGTTATTCTCTGAGCTCATTACCACTGATTATTCACATATGCTTTTTTTTTTTTTTTTTTTTGCTTACAACTTTTATCTTCACCTCTTTCCCCACTGCACACTTAACTTCTCTAAGATATTATCATTTCTTCACGGAAATCTTTACTCACACACATCCTATGACAAGTCCATCTTATTTATATCTCTTAACTCTGTGTGTCTTTACATAGAAATATCCAAGCTGAAGTTTTATTCTGTAGCTGTGTTATCTTATTCTGTAACTGTGTTCAATGAGATATCTCTCTCATATACATGCAAAGAGGGGAGAAACCAGATCTACCTTGCTCATCATCATAACTTCAGCTCAGTGCCTAGAAAATCAACAGCTAATTCAATAAATAATCACTTAATGAATAAGCAAACATACTGTGTTCCTTACCATGTGAGCTCATTCTATTAGCTCTGTGGAAAAAAAAATGAAAAATAAAGTTCTTTCCCTCAAACTTTCTTAAGATCATTTCCATATTTAAAACTGAAAACTTCCTCCCCCACTACTCAAATAATCCTAATCCTCCTCACCCAGCCTTTTTCCTATAGCACATCTCACCTTCTAATATACCGTACAATTTAATATCACACCCACTGAAAGCAGGGATTTTTGTCTTCTGCTGATTGATGAACCCCAATCACTTAAAACAGCTCCTGGCACACAGTACGAATTTAACAAATATTTGTTGGATGAAGGAATGTGTATTTCCAAAAATAATTAATCACAGAATCTTATTCAAAAGTGCTGTCTCCTACAACACTGACTTCCAACTTAGTTAACGACATTAACAACTGTAACAATGGTTTTCAACAGTTCTTTTGCCCCCAGGGAACATTTGGCTGATGTCTGAATGTAATTATAGTTGTCAGAGCTTGGGGTGGGGGAAAACACGGGTATCTGGTGGATAGAGGGCAAGGATATTTCTAGATATCATAAGTGTACAGGCAGCTCCCCACAACTAAGAATTAGAGGGGCCCCCAAATCCCAAAAGTGAAGAGGACACAACATTCTGAACCTCAGTCCCTACCGTGCAAGCCACTGCATTCTCTCCGTGAACGGCTGGCACTTCTGTCTCCCAGGTCAAAGACTTCCCTTCCGCTGAGCCGTCTCTTCTCTTGCTTCAGCCTTGTCAGTGTGACCCTGAGATTTGATTCCCACTATTTATGCTTATTGTAAAATTTGGTGAATTTAAATTTATCAAATGAGATGCCCTATTTAATTTATTCTCTTCTACAGAACCTAGAACATAGAGATATCACACTTCTATTTCTGACAAGGCTGTTTGAAATCAGTAAGCTTAACTCACCTTTTTGATTAAATTTGTCATTTAAAATCAAATGTTACTTAGTGATATTCCAATAGCTTCCATGAGAGACCAGACAAGCAATCTACCCTAAAGATATATGTTCTTAAAGTGTGATTGTTGATAATAACAGGCAAGTTTGACCTTGGAATACAAAATGAAGCAGAAAAAGGTTGACAGAGTTTTGTCAAGAAAACATACTGGTCATAGCAAACACCCTTTTCCAACAACCCAAGAGAAGATGCTACACACAGACATCAAAATATGGTCAAAACTGAAATCAGATTGATTATGTTCTTTGCAGCCAAAGATGGAGAAGCTCCATACAGTCAGCAAAAACAAGACTTGGAGCCAACTGTGGCTCAGATCATGAACTCCTTATTGCAAAATTCAGACTTAAATTGAAGAAAGTAGGGAAACCACTAGGCCATTCAGGTATGACCTAAATCAAGTTCCTTACAATTAAAGGATTTGATAGTGGTAAATCAATTGAATCGAATTGTCACAGTGGAGGTGATGAATAGATTCAAGGGATTAGATCTGGTATACAGAGGGCCTGAAGAACTATGGACGGATGTTCATAACACCGTACAGGAGGCAGTGACCAAAACCATCCCCAAGAAAGAGAAATGAAAGAAGGCAAAGTGGTTGCCTGAGGAGGCTTTACAAATAGCTGAGAAAAGAAGAGAAGTGAAAGGCAAGGGAGACATGGAAAGATACATTCAACTGAATGCAGAGTTCCACAGAATAACAAGGAGAGATAAGAAGACCTATTTGAAATACAAGAAATAAAGGAAAACAACAGACTAGGAAAGAATAAAGATCACTTCAAGAAAATTGGAGATATCAAGGGAACATTCTGTGCAAGGATGGGCACAATAAAGGACAGAAATACTAAGGACCCAACAGAAGCAGAAGATGTTAACGAGAGGTGGCAAGAATACATAGAACTACTGTATAAAAAAGGTCTCAATGGCCTGGATAACCACAATGGTGGGGTTACTCACCTAGAGCTGGACATCCTGGAGTGTGAAGTCAAGTTGGACTTAGGAAGCATTACTATGAACCAAGCTAGTGGCGGTGACAGAATTCCAGCTGAGCTAGTTAAAATCCTAAAACATGATGCTGTTAAAGTGCTGCATGTATTACATCAGTAAATTCAGAAAACTCAGCAGTGGCCATGGGACTGGAAAAGGTCAGTTTTCATTCCTATCCCAAAGAGAGGCAATGCCAAAGAATGCTCAAACTACTGTACAACTGTGCTCATTTCACATGCCAGCAGCATCATGCTCAAAATCCTTCAAGCTCAACTTCAGAAGTATGTGAACTTCAGATGTACAAGCTACGTTGAGAAAAGGCAGAGGACTCAGAGATCAAAATGCCAACATTTGTTGTATCGTGGAGAAAGCAAGGGAATTCTGGAAAAACATCTACTTTTGCTTCATTGACTATGTTAAAGCCTTTGACTCTATGGATCACAACAAACTGTGGAAAATTCTTAAAGACATGGGAGTACCAGACCACCTCACCTGTCTCCTGAGAAACCTGTATGCAGATCAAGAAGCAACAATCAGAACCGGACTGGTTCAAAATTGGGAAAGGAGTACAACAAGGTGGCATATTGTCACCCTGCTCACTAACTTATATGCAAAGTATATGGTGAGAAATGCCAGGCTGGATGAATCACAAGCTGGAATTAAGATTGCTGGGAGAAATATCAATAACCTCAGATATGCAGATGATACCACTCTAACAGCAGAAAGTAAAGGAGAACTAAAAAGCCTCTTGACAAGAGTGAAAGAGGAGAGTGAAAAAGCTGGTTTAAAATGCAATATTCAAAAAACTAAGATCATGGATGGCATCCAGTCCCATTACTTTATGGCAAAAAGAATGGGAAAAAGTAGAAGCAGTGACAGATTTTATTTTCTTGAGTCCCCATATCACTGCACATGGTAACTGCAGCCATGAAATTAAAAGACACTTGTGGCTTGGAAGGAATGCTGTAATAATCCTAGACAGTGTATTAAAAAGCAGAGACATCACTTTGCCTAAAAACGGCTGTATAGTCAAAGCTATGGTTTTTCCAGCAGTCCTGTATGGATGTGAGATTTGGACCATAAAAAAGGATGAGCCATGAAGAACTGATGCTTTCAAATTGTGGTGTTGGAGAAGACTATTGAGAGTCCCTTGAATAACAAGGAAATCAAACTAGTCAATCCTAAAGGAAATCAACCCTGAATATTCATTGGAAGGACTGGTACTTAAGTTCTAAAACTTTGGCCACTTGATGTGAACAGCTGACTCACTGGAAACAACCCTGATGCTGGGAAAGATTGAGGGTAAAAGGATAAGTGGGAAGCAGAGGATGAAATGGTTAGACAGCCTCATCGAGTCAATGGACATGAATTTGAGCAAACTCCAGGAGATAGTGGAGGACAGTGCAGCCTGGCAAGCTGCATTCCACGGGGTCACAAAGAATCAAACATGACCTAGCAACTGAACAGCAACATACCTCTCAGAGAACTGAACTTGAGACCCCATCTGATTTCAAGCAACTTAAGTTTCCCTTTCAGAAGTTTTACTAGAGATAATATACAGTCACTCCATAGAATCTGGATATAATTCCTTCGGTTCAGTTCAGTTGCTCAGTCGTGTCCAACTCTTTGCGACCCCGTGAACTGCAGCACACCAGGCCTCCCTGTCCATCACCAACTCCCGGAGTCCACCCAAACTCATGTCCATTGAGTCAGTGATGCCATCCAACCATCTCATCCTCTGTTGCCCCCTTCTCCTCCTGCCCTCAATCTTTCCCAGCATCACGGTCTTTTCCAATGAGTCAGCTCTTTGCATCAGGTGGCCAAAGTATTGGAGTTTCAGCTTCAACATTAGTCCTTCCAATGAACACCCAGGATTGACTTCCTTTAGGATGGACTGGTTGGATCTCCTTGCGTCCAAGGGACTCTCAAGAGTCTTCTCCAACACCACAGTTCAAAACCATCAATTCTTTGGCGCTCAGCTTTCTTCACAGTTCAACTCTCACATCCATACATGACTACTGGAAAAAGCACAGCCTTGACTAGATGGACCTTTGTTGGCAAAGTAATGTCTCTGCTTTTTAATATGCTGTCTAGATTGGTCATAACTTTCCTTCCAAGGACTAAGCATCTTTTAATTTCATGGCTGCAGTCACCATCTGCAGTGATTTTCGAGCCCAAAAAAAATAAAGTCAGCCACTGTTTCCATTGTTTCCCCATCTATTTGCCATGAAGTAATGGGACCGGATGCCATGATCTTAGTTTTCTGAATGTTGAGCTTTAAACCAACTTTTTCATTCTCCTCTTTCACTTTCATCAAGAGGCTCTTTAGTTCTTCTTCACTTTCTGCCATAAGGGTGGTGTCATCTGCATATCTGAGGTTATTGATATTTCTCCCAGCAATCTGGATTCCAGCTTGTGCTTCATCTAGCCCAGCGTTTCTCATGATGTACTGTGCATATAAGTTAAACAAGCAGGGTGACAATATTATCTAAACAAAAAAAAAATTACTTGGGAATTATTCACACTCTGTGAAATAAAGTATATTTGGCTACTAAGTAAACCATATGAGTCCCAAATAGGATAACGTGTACCCTTCAGGTTAGAATTATTCAGGATATCTTATTTATCATTTTACCTTTGCGCCTAATATGTCATTATCACATACTAGGTACAAGGTTTCAATAGAAGTTTGGGAAGGGGATAAAGAAATATATGACATTAATGCCTACTTTTTACTACTCACATGTGAAAACTTTAATATGATATAAATTTTATTCCTTCTGACTTTCCCATTTAGAAAATAATTGGACAGATTCTAAGAAAAATCCCAAGTCTGTACTGAGGTTTACTGGAGGGGAAGGAGGGGAAAGGTGAATAAATTACCAATGTCTGACATGAGTGTAAAAATTGTAAGTGGCAGCAAGAGTAACATGCATTTAGCACCCCAGACTAACCCTGTTCAGAGTAACTAGTATTTTTCTTTCACTCTTGGTTTTAAATAAGGTCCTCATTTCTGTATGGGATTATCACAACCACTTTCTTTCATACCAGTTGACATCAGTGCACATTAGCTTGTTACCTGCTTGGATTGAAGCAGTCTCAGTTTCCATTTTTGTAAGTGCAAAGTAAGCCAAGTTGAGCTCACCCTAGGACTGAGGGTGAAAAAAGAAGGCAGGCATTTTTGTGAAGCTATATGAAAAGGAGTATTGAGAGAAGTGGGAAATTAAGAAGGTATGACCCCTTTGATTGGTTTCAAAGTGCTATAAATGAAGAGGGATATGCTTTCTATTGTTTCATAACAGACTACCACACATTTAAAAGATTAAACAATATCCATTAATCATCTCAGTTTCTGTAGGTGAAAAGTCCATCATAGTTTAAATGCATTATCTGCCCAGGGTCCAGTAAGTTGAGATCAAGGTGTTGACCAGGTCTGGGATCTCATCTGAGACATGGGCTCCTCTTCTGAGACTGCATTATTGTTTCAACAACTCAGTTCCTTGCAGGACTGTAGGCCAACAAGAGAATCACTGACTTCTAGGATCTTTCTTAAATGTCTTCTCTGTTTAAGTTAGGCCCACTCACAGTAATCACTCTTTTGCTTAATGCAAAATTAACTGATTTGGGGCTTCAATTACCTCTGCAAAAATCTCCCCACCTTTGCCATATGACATGAGAATGACTACTGAATCCTATTCACAGGTCCTATTCTCAAGGGGAGGAGATTAAATAGGGCATGTTCATGTATCTTTGGGGTCATCACAGAACTCTACCCAACATAACTCCAGTTAGAGAAGAAGCTAAGAGAGCTGGTTTCACACCCAGTATCACTTGTAAGAGACAAAGAGAAACACAGGCTGGGAGAGAACCATCTTCCATCAAATCTCACAAAATATCTGAGAAGGGAAGGGATACTGAGGGTTCAGGGTGACCCCAAGGGGAAAACTAGTCCGAGGCATCACCGGCATGACACCAGCAAGACAGAAGCCCCTTTGTGGGTGGGAACTAGCCACAGTGGTGCCACTGTGAGCTCCTCCAAGGATGACCAGGAGTGAAGAACCTGAGTGAACCTAATTCCAAATACTTATTTGTAAAATATTGTATAGAGAATCTAGAATTTTCCAAAGAGATTTTATTAACGGTTGGGAAAGAAGTCATCTGATTTGGGGAAGTTATAATTGTAGTGGCTGTGAACTATCAAAATGTACTTACATAGATTTGACTTCTGTTTTACATATAAGCTACTTAGAGATGCTCAATTTTAGGTAGGCATTATAGATTGCATTAATATGAATTCTATAGCTTTAGTGATACCTGCTCTAATTAACAAACCACACACACAAATGGAAAAAGTGAACATTGGACAATAATGAAATGCTACAGGTTTGACTTCTCTGTGGGGGACATGTTTAAAGTTTGCTTCTTTGAGACACTACAGTCCATGGAATTTTGTGAGATTCTGTGTTTTAAATAAAAGAAAATAATTGGACATCTGAGAACTATAAGAAAAGCATTCCTCTATTACAAAAAAATCATTGTACTATATGGTTGGTTAATGTGTCCTCCTATTAAATGTCCCCACGGCAGGCACTTTGAGAAAAAATGTTATTTTCACTTTCAGCCTCACCAGGATTTTGTGTCAAACTGCCTCATGGCCTCTTGTATTTAGGATTACCCTCACTCCCGAGTTATTATGTAACATAATAGACATCAGTGCTACTTCCAACTGGCCTGTAAGCAGCAGGAGAAAGTATAACTCTAATCTACTCTCATAAAATGAAATATTTCTATTCTATCTTTTACCATTCTCCTCCCTTACAACTGGGAATACTCTTCAGAAAACATATTCACCTAAAGGATCTGAAATGAGACTTGCTTTGTTAGCAAAATGATGACATCAAGCAATAAGCAGAGGACTTTTATGAGCAGAACCAAATATCTAAGTTATCAACAAAAGGCAGACATGACTGCTCTTTAAAAAAGAGCTGCAAGCTGTGAATATGTCTGCTGACTGATTTTTTTGAGATGGGATTCTAAAGCTAAACAAGCACTAGATAATCCTTTGCCTTACACAGGCCATCAGAATTAAGGGGATTCTAACAAACTGATACTGCTTTGAGGGCTGGTGGGGAGGGGATGTACTTTTGAATGAGAGTTTAAATTAGGAAAAAAGATTCTTATATTTACATAATTCAAAAATTGCATTCTCCACATTTGCCTTGCTTGGAAGAAACACTAAAGCCCTAATTAACCCAGAATGACCCATTGCATTCATGTATGACTTTATAATATTCAAAATGCTATAAATATGTTACTTAAGCCTCACTACAACTGTGTCCAGTCTAATAGTAAAAGGGAATAAGAAAAAAGAAGTAGGACTCCATTCTACATATATGAAAGGTAAAGCCAAGGAAAGCAAGTTACTTTAACATTATATAGTGATAGTTCCTTATGGCTGTATATGGCATAGCCTAATACTTATTTTCTGTCACTCCAAAGAGAAAAGAGAATTAAATTAAGAGGGTAAATCTTGAGTTCTCATCACATACACACAATGTTTTCCTTTTCTTTTGTTTTGTATCTGTATGAGATATTAGATGTTCACTAAAGTTACTGTGGTAATCATTTCATGATATGTGTGAAATCAAATCATTATGCTACACATCTTAAACTTATATAGTTTAAGATAGTGATAGTGGTATAATTTCCTGTTTTCAAACCGTGGTGGCGGATAGAGAACGCTCCATGTAATACTTCATGATGGGATACAAATGGCAGATCATATTCAAATAATGACATTCTCACAGACATATCCACATTTTGATCAAACAATGAGACACTCTTTGGTGGGAAAGTAAGCAAAATTACTATCCATTTGGCCTATACTTATGAACTTAACTTATAATGTTAATTTTATAAACATGAAAAAACTAAAAGATTTAGAGAGATCAAAAATTGGTATTCTGTCAACAAAAGTAAACATGTGACTAATCTCATTTACATAGTATTAAATTTTATTTTAATAAATTTTAATGTTTTTAAGACTCCACATACAATACCAGTAAAGGGACTTAGTTATGGACAAATAAACAAACATTAAAATACACACTATTATAATTATGACTGATTTGTGCTGTTGTATGGCAGAAACCAACATATTACTGTAAAGCAATTATCCTTCAATTAAAAAAAGTAAAAATAAATTAAAATGCACTATTATCCAAAATGTAATATATAGATTTCATTGATTAAGACATAACATCATTGCTGCTTTTACCCATATCCTGAATGATATCTTTGATTTAGCCAATGTAAATCATTTTAATGACTTATTTAAGGAAAACATTTTAATAGGATTTAAGGAAATTTAAGGAAATCATCTTAATTAAAGGAATTTAATTCCTTTAATGATTAAAGGAAATCATTTCTTACTTGTGTAAGATATATTCTTCTTCATTTAAAAAAGCTGTCTAACATTTACTCTGTGCTAAACACTGTTTACAAGAAGGGAACACACACAGAAGTCCCTACCTTATAGATGTTTTATGGGAAGATACGAAAGAAAACACACTATACAGCCTACTGAGATAAGTGCCAAGGGAAAATAATTAAAACTGAGAAGGTAAATATGAGTTATTGGGTGAAAGGGAGATGGGATGCAATTTTAAATGGGGCGGTCACTTGAAAACAGTAGCTCCAGACAGGAGCATGCCTAGGTGGTTTTTCAAAGAGAAACATGACTAGAATATTGGGAGTAGACCAAAGAGAGGAGTAGGAGGAGAGTTCACAGAAGTAATGAGGGGAAAGATGATACAGAGCCTTGCAGGTCAGAGAACAGGGCTCTGGCTGTTACTTTTTAACATGAATTTTTGAATTTGAGTCAGTCCTAGTGAGGCGGATGAACCTGGAGTCGGTTACACAGAGTGAAGTCAGTCAGAAAGAGAAAAACAAATGTCATAGCTGAACGCATATACATGGGATCTAGAAAAACGGTACTGGTGCCTATTTGCAGGTCAGGAAGAGACGCAGACACAGAGAACAAGCTGGTGGACAAAGTCTGTGAGGGGAGGACGAAGGTGGGGCAGACTGAGGGAGGTGCAGTCCCGTATGCACACCGCCACGTGGAGAACAGAGAGCTGGCGGGAAGGCGCCGTGAGGCCAGCGGGGCGAGCCGGCGCGGGGCTCCGTGGTGACCGCGAGGGTGGGATGGAGGGGCTGGGAGCGGTGTATGAGGACGTGTAGCTGATGCGCATTCCTGCAAGCAGAAACCAACACAACACTGCAGTTATCTAATCAAAAGCAAAAGTCAAAAAAAATAAATAAATAAACAAAATTAAAAGTGAAAGCAAAGAATTCTGAACAAGGAAGAAATATAATCAGACTTATATATTAAAAGGTCACTCTGGCTGCTGGACTGAGTACAGATCAGAAGAGGGCAAAGATGCAAATACTGAGCACCGTGAGGAGGTGATTGTCATAATCTAGGTAACAGTGATGGAAGCCTGATCAAGAGATGCAGCCTTGATTGTACCCTTATACCTCTGTAAGTTAGAGGTGAGAGCATTACCTGACATGTTAGAAAAATGTGCTGAAATAAAGAAACAACCCAACTGTCTCAGATATTTGACCTGAACCTCTAGAATGGTGGGGTTGCTAAAAACTAAATGGAGAAGATTTCAGGAGAAGCAGGTTTGGTGCAAATTATCAGGAACTCAGTTGGGTTCATTAGGCCTAAGATGTCAACTGAACAGCTCAGAAGAGATTTATTTAAAATCTAATCCAATTATAGTCTTTTTTACTCTCTTATTTATAACTTCAGTTCAGTTCAGTTCAGTCGCTCAGTCGTGTCCGACTCTTTGCGACCCCATGAATCGCAGCACACCAGGCCTCCCTGTCCATCACCAACTCCCGGAGTTTACTCAGACTCATGCCCATCGAGTCGGTGATCCCACCCAGCCATCTCATCCTCTGTCATCCCCTTCTCCTCCTGCCCCCAATCCCTCCCAGCATCAACTTGCCCAGTGACAAAACTTAGAAGAAAAGTAACCACAGACTCACAACCGCAAAGCCCAGCAGTGTTACCTAACCACTCTGTGTGGGTGCTCAGCCACTCGGTCCTGTCTGACTCCAGGGACTCTAGCAGGCTTCTCTGTCCATAGAATTTTTCAGGCAAGAATACTGGAATGGGTTGCCATTTCTTCCTCCAACCAAGGATCGAACCTGCATCTCCTGCATTGACAGGTGAATTGTTTTACCACTGAGCCACCTGGGAAACCCACTATATAACCACTGCCTCAATTATATATCAATATGGACTATGATAGTGATAAGACCAGTTATGGATTACACCAAATTCCTGAAGACCATTCTTGACTTACTCCTTTGTTTACCTCTCAAGAGATTGATATGTCATGTTAGATTGCAAAAATAATTTGAATAGTTAAGACTTAAATCAGTACTATGCTTTAGCACTTGACCTATTATTTTTAAAAAACTCCATTCAACATCTTTAACAATTACCAAAAGTTAAGAACTGAAAGGATAAGGTGAAGTCCTATCAGTGGCATGTCAGAATTACAAGGACTTTCAGAAATTTTAGGAGGGAGGAGAAAAGAAACTTCAGTTTTAACATTACAGACTCTTTTACTTCCTAAAACCTATTTATAAATGCATATAAGCTGGTAAAAGAATTATAACTTAGTGGTAGATATCTGTTCTCAGAATCATCTTTCCATTAGTGCTTTGTGAAAGAGGCTTTGTCATCCTCTCCCTGGGAGAAGGTAACTTCTTTCCCAACAGCCTTCTGTATCCCGCATATAAATGGATGACATCTCCATAACTTAATGAATCATTCCAAAACATGTCCAGTCCTAGCTCAAGTTCAGCCTAATATGAATTGATAGCATGTGCAGAGACAGGGAGGTGTGTGTGTGGTAACTCTCATACAGGCACATACATCTATACAGATGCAAACACACGGGGTCATGGTTTTAGAATAATGATGGTTTTAATATACGACCCTGTTGCTCCCTGAAACTTGACTGAATGAAAGAGATAATGCAAAAGAAATAACGCATCATAAATGATGCCAACTATGTGTACTAATTTACAGAGGTTACTCACTAATGCTTTAGAAGACTTATGCATCACAGATGTAACTATTAATTACAACGTTACTGGAATATTTGTAATCACTTCAAAATTAACCTTTATATCCTCAGGAGGTTTGCATTTATAAGAGTCACTTGGTGTCTCATAGAGAAACTAATTAGTCAACAAATGATAAGTACAGAAAGAACACAAATTAGCTCTTTGCTTACTGCTACTTGGTGGTACCATGTAATTTGTATTGTAATTAAAATGTTTTATATTGCAAACAGAAAATATTTAATTCAGGGATAGATAATAATAGCAGTTTCAAGTGTTCCAGGAAATATATTGACACATTCACTAGGCTTTACTCTTTAGGCATTCACAATGCAAGAAAGAAATGGTGGAAAAATAAATCTAACCATTATCAAGGACATTTCTCTCTTCCATTACCATTGTGAGTCTTTACTTTGGAATAGACAAAACAAGAAAAATTCAGAAATAGGTGACAGGTAATTTTTTAAATATATAAAAACATTTTTATAACATCTCCTGAGAAGTAGTTTTCCAAATATAAGGAGAAAAGGTTTATAGAGAAATCCTGTCAGACATCCATAAAATGTTACAAGTACCACTATGTGATGTTATTAATCTTATTTAATAAGGAATAAGAAAGAGGCAAAAACTGGGGGTTAAATTTTTAGTTATCTTTATTCTGCATGACCGAAAGCCTTGATCATTCCTACTTGTTTTGGTTTACTAACAAAATATCTTTCCTCTGTGCTAAAGAACAAAAACACAAAAAATGAGGGTCTTTTGACTTTCTTTATTACAATGATATTTAAATTGTGCCTTCTATGTACTTAGATTTTGTCTCATTTAAAGAATTTTTATTTCATTTTCAGTAACTGATTCTTTATATTTTCTTCTTTTCTATTCAATATTTCTGAGCATTTTTGTTTCATTTTATATTTTCTTTTGGACCATGCTTGATAGATTTATTTTTAACTTACTTTCAGATTGCTGTATTCTCATTTATCTGGTTACATCCTTCTGACTTTTGATGTTGGTAACTGTTCTCAGTGTTAATTTTCTTCACGTATATCAAAGTCAGAACTCTGTAGTATGAAGTGAGGAATTTGTCTCCAGTGTTCACCCTTTGTCATCTAGCAATTTTGAAATTTTCTCTAATTTTTTCATCTACCAATTTTGAAATTTCTCTAGAAATTTTGAAATTTTCTTTGTTGTCTAGCAATTTTTAAATTTCTCTAGATTAACTCTTCTAGCAATGGAGGCTTCACCCAGATCCTGTGCGTTGGGTTATGTCCAATTTCTCCCATCCTCCAAGAAGAGGGATTTAAATAAGTTTTATCCCCAGTGACAATTCTAAGTCTTATTTTCATCACCTTTCACAAACATTGCAACCTCAGTCCAGCCTTTGCTTTCTATCCATGAGATTTGCTCTGTTCTCCTACCGTAAATGAACACTTCTACTAGCAGTTCACATCAGGAAGAGGATCATTTGTTGCTTTAGTCCTATTTGTTCCATTGTATTTTGGTTCTATAAGTGGGAGAAAGATGCTTATTTTTAATTTACAAGTTTTCTAGGGTCTTCGGACTCTACGCTTCCAAGATGACAAAAAAAAACGAAAACAGTGCAGCCTTTCAAGGTAACAAGCAGGCAGTGTCTGCTAACTTTGCTCTCTGTTCTTATTCTCAACCATATCGTTATTGGATGTTCCTTACTTTCTGTCCTAAGAATATTTTACAAAACCGAGTTTCCACTGTGGTCTAGTAAACAAAAATTTTTGACATAAAAATATCAAAGTTGTTAAAGACATCAGTTTTGACATTACAGAAGTAAGGTCAAATCTTATCACTTCAGTGAAACATTTATCCTTCAAGAACTTACAGTCTATCATATAAAATGAAGATAACAGTATTACCACAAAAAAGGTTAGCTGAGAAGAATAAATGAAGAGTGCTTAATTAAAATGGCCACACAACATTAACTATTTATATACTTAAAATCAGTTCTTTACCTTACAGACTACCCTTTATTGAAAATTATGAACCTCAAATAGGGAAAGATGAAAACATCATGTGCAAATCCAAATTCCTCAGCTTATACTTGGGCCTTTAAATTTACTGGAAATATATTCACATTTTTTTTGATCATCAGTGCTCCTCCATCACATGTCTGCTACTGCTAAGTCACTTCAGCCATGTCCGACTCTGTGCGACCCTATCCCTGGGATTCTCCAGGCTAGAACACTGGAGTGGGTTGCCATTTCCTTCTCCAATGCATAAAAGTGAAAAGTGAAAGTGAAGTCACTCAGTCATGTCTGACTCTTCGCGACCCCATGGACTTCAGCCTACCAGGCTCCTCCGTCCATGGGATTTTCCAGGCAAGAGTACTGGAGTGGGGTGCCATTGCCTTCTCCACCATCACAGGTCAAAGAATAGTAAAGAATTGGAGGTTCTGATGTTCCTTTTGACACTTTACTTTTTGGATATGAACTCCTAGAAGAGCAGGCAACTCTAAATTTACCATGTGCTACACACTCTTCACCACCGAATCAGTTAGCACCACATTTATGCTTAACACAATGAAACATGAAATTTTTTGCATCCATAAGGAAATCCTCCCGATAGTAGTAAAAACTCACTGACCAATTCACTTACTGTGTGCCCTTAGATACATTAATATATTTGACTTTGAAGAAATATTATATCAGTTCATTGTGAATATTGAGGTAACATATATAAATTGTTACCAAATTGTCTGATAAGCTAATAATGCAAAATTTACTTTAGGTCTACTTCCACCTTTGTCAACAGGTCTATCTTCAGGTTTCAATGAGAAGCCATCCTAATAGTTGACTAACTTTAACAGCATAATGCCTGTTAAAATTTACTCATCTTCATGTTCCACTACAGACTATTTCCACCATGAAATCTGTAACAAATGTAAATTTCCTGATCCAACCTCTTCTAATCCCTTCTATTATGTCTGACTTTTTGTTAGACACTATAAAGGGGGGAAAATTCAATTTTCTAACCTCTCGTGCAACTTAGGAGTGGCCATGTGACACAGTTCTGGCTAATGAAATATATGTAGAAGTCCACATATGCCTCTCCCCTTCCTTTCTTCCTATCCTATCCTATTAACATGGATGTGACACCTAAGAGATAGAGTCATCTTTCAGTTACCAGGCAACACGGTAATGTGTTGAAGAGAATGAAATGTTAAGAAAAGGCTTGGATTGCTAAGAGGATCACCATACCTGCATTAACTTCTTCCAGAGAAGAAGAAAAAATAAGTCACTATTTGATGTAAGACACTTGATATTTGCTCTTGAATGTACTACTATGTGGGGCTAGCGGTAAGGAACCCGCCTGCCCATGCAGGAGACTCAAGAGACACGGTTCCAATCCCCAGGTCAGGAAGATCCCCGGAGGAGGAAATGGCAGCCCACTCCAGTATTCTCGCCCAGAGAATCCGACGGATAGAGGAGCCTGGTGGACTATGGCCCATAGGGTTGCAAAGAGTCAGATATGACTGAAAGCGATTTAGCATGTGTACATGAATACTACTATGTAACTTATCATTGAAGCTTTGTACTTGAGGGAGTGAGAAACTGGAAGAAGCAACGTTGCAGCAAGAAACCTAAAAATCTATGGTCACTCAGATAGCAGTTACAACCTTGAATGTAATACTTTCTCTAAAGAACCCATTTCTCTTTATTTTGTTCTATTTTTTCCTCTGCTTTGCTGGGTTTAGTCACTCAGTCATGTCTGGCTCTTTGCAACCCCATGGACTGTAGCCCGCCAGGCTCCTCAGTCCATGGGGATTCTCCAGGCAGGAATACTGGAGTGGGTTGCCATGCCCTCCTCCAGAAGATCTTCCCAACCCAAGGATTGAACCAAGGTCTCCTGCATTGCAGCCGGATTCTTTACTGTCTGAGCCACAAGAGAAGCCTAAGAATACTGGAGTGGGTAGGCTACCCCTTTCTGCAGGGGATATTCCTGACCCAGGAATAGAACCAGGGTCTCCTGCATGACAGGCAGATTCTTTACCAGCTGAGCTACCAGGGAAGGTATACCTCCCTCCATCCATATTATTTAACTTTTAAATTAAAATAATATACTCATTAGATAAATATAACAGCAGATAAATACTTGTAATCCAAAGATGGTAATTCTTTGACCAGGTACTCTGAAAAAAATCCCTGTTTACTCTTATTTGCTTATTTTCCTCCTGCTTTTCTCCATGTTTCTACAAAATATCCTTATAATATTTCTTGACAATAAATATCAGACACTATAATTTTCCAATATTATATATGATAATTTGGCTACATTCAATCCCACATCTCTAACTTCCCCAGTAGGTTATAACATTTATCTTATTGAAATTACTAATCAGCCTTTGAATTATCATGAACAAAATAAAAGATATATGCTTATACTTTGTTTTTATGCAGCTTTTCCTGCTAGAATTTTTATTTGTCCGAAATTTAACAGGATGCACTTAATGATAAGTGTATTTTATTCATTTCATTGAGCTCTCAACGGATCCATTCATTCAAATGACTGACATGCTTCAGTTCTGAAACATTTTATATCATATATATTGATTATCTTTGTTCCATTTTCTCTGTTTCATCCATCTGATATTGAATCTTACAGAATCTCACCTCAGTTTTTATTTTTCCTCTCATAGTTGCTATCTTTCTATCCTTTTTTCCTAACAGATTTCTCTGTTTTTATCTAATCTTTCTTTTGGATTTTTTTTTTTTCATTATGGTCATCACAGTTTAAACTTCTAAGGGCTCTTTCTTGTTATTTTAAATAAGGTTATATTATTTTCTATATATGCAATTATTTCATACACCTCTTAACATGTGAGGATTGGACTTTCTTACATTTTTCTAGTATAGAGAACGGAAGTTTTCTTTTGTTCTAAAAGATAACAATAGTTATTCAGGGTTCACATTTTTCTATTTTTATAATCTCTGCTGCTCATGTTCAAGGGTTTATTCCCATGTTTGTTAACCACTGATTCATCCATTATATTTAATAATACTAAAAAAAAACTGATTAGAAGTTCTGTGGAAGAAATGGTCTATGTAAAGTGTGTTTGAAAAAAAGTTTCCATTTTCACTGAGGAACTATTCAGGTGTCAGTTTTATCAGAAGCTCTAGAAAGAGTAGATATCAGGCTCCTGGTATTTTGTTTGAGGGATGAGGGTGTAGATCTTAGAAGTTAACTATTTGATACCAATACTTTAAGCAGAGACATCACTTTGCCAACAAAGGTCCATCTAGTCAAAGCTATGGTTTTTCTTGTAGTTACGTATGGATGTAAGAGTTGTATCATAAACAAAGCTGAGTGCTGACGAACTGATGCTTTTGAATAGCGGTATTGGAGAAGACTCTTGAGAGTTCCTTGGACTGCAAGGAGATCAAACCAGTCAACTCTAAAGGAAATCAGTCCTGAATATTCATTGGAAGAACTGATGCTTGACCTGAAACTCCAATAGTTTGGCCACCTGATGAGAAGAATTAACTCATTAGAAAAGACCTTGATGCTGGGAAAGATTGAAGGCAGGAGGAGAAGGGGGTGACAAAGGAAGAGATGTTGGATGGCATCACTGAGTCGATGGACATGAGTTTGAGAAAGCTCTGGGAGCTGGTGATGGACAGGGAAGCCTGGCGTGCCGCAGTCCATGGGGCTGCAAAGAGTCAGACACGACTGAGCAACTGAACTGAACTGATAGATACTCTCACTTCATTTTTTATTTTCACCTCCACATACCAAATTCTGCCTTCAGTCTCTACTTGGCATCTCTGATTCTTTGATTGGCTCTTTATTTTAATCAAGTAGAGATACAGTCATTTGTGCCCACTCAGTGAGCAAGGTTGAGAAGACATTGGTTCTGCTTCCTCCAAATACTGACTTCCAGCCAATCCTCACGTTAAGTCATTTAACTTGTCCCTGTCCTCCGTTTCAAGCAGCATCTTTGAGATGGAAACATCTTTTGACTTTCTTCTCATTTTTTTTGACTAATTGACTTTCTTCTCATTCACATCAGTATGATGTGAAAAGTATATTCTATACCTTCTTCCTCTCTCTAGCTTCATTTGTACAGAAGTTTATGAAGTCTCATCCACAGATTCTCAGTCCCGTTTTATAAATTTTCATCTTTTCAATGGTTATATATTTAGAGTACTGGGTAAACTAACAGAGAAACTCAGGCAGTCAATCCACATAACCAGTAAACAATATATTTTAGATGACATATGGTATATTTATACAACAAACAAAAGCTAAGATTAGCTGAAGGAATACCAAAGATAGTAATTACAATGTGTTCTAAGATGCTCATCTTTCTATGAATATGGATTGGAGAGTGCTTACTTTAAAGAGCCAATCATTTGGTAAAAGAAGAGCAGGATAATGAGTAAGTATTTGAAAAATAATGCCAATTAGAATGGCTTAAATAATTGGGAGCCTTTGGCCTAGAGGCAATAAGCTGGCAATGAGAGATGACTTAGTGCTCAGATGTCGTGACTAGTTCTCCTCCTGTCTTTCATCTGAACAGACAGACAAGTAAGTAAAATGTAAAATACGTGCCTCAAAAGAAATTTTAAAGAACCGTCCCAATACAAAAATGCCCATATGCTGAATTGTGGAATTTCTTTCACATAGACAAATGATTAAGACGAGCAATACAAATTCACTGTATATGAAATATAAGTATATGGAAATAAAACAGAGGTCTAGATTAAAAGTGCAAAAAAAATTACTAATAACAAATGTAGGCAGTCCTCAATTTTGCACAGTATCTTATAAATGAAGTTGTTTGCATTAGTTTCCCAGACTGCCATAGGAAATTACTATAAACTTGGTGGTTGAAATAAGAGATTTATTTCCTCGTGGTTCTGAAGGTCAAAAGTCCACAATCAAGCTGTAAGCAGGGCCCTACTCCCTCTGGCTCTAGGGAAGAATCCACTTTTTGTCCTCCTAGTTTCTGGTGACCGTCAGCAGTCCTTGATTTACAGGCACATAACCCCAATCTCTGCCTCATAATCACATTGCCCCCTCTTCTGGCTCCTGTTCTTCCTGTCTCAAATTCACCTCTGCCTTTCTTATTAAAAAGATTTGTCATAATTTACAATGGCAAAGATTTTATTTTTCAAATAAAGTAACCATCATGGGTTCCAGGGGTTAGGACACAGACATACATTTTGGGGGTGCTACCATTCAACCCACTAAGCTCATGTGTATAGGAACCATATCTTTACACTGATCTCAGTTATCATGCAATTGTGCAGGGTGAGACCTGCCTATAATTCCTATCAATTATTTGGCTTTTCAAGGTGAGGAATTAAGACCTGGAAACATATCTCGGATTATACAGCCTAGCTTAGCATGACAAAAGATAACATCAAAGATGTGAAGAACCAGAATAAAGTATTTTAAGTGCCAGTACTATCATCAAAAACGTGAGGACAAGACTATAAACTATGTACAGCAGGGCTTCCAAGACCACCCAGTCAGAAGCCTCCAGGTGATAAACAATTCCCACAAAACGTTATTCTAAGTAGTCACTGATCAACCTTCATTAGGTAACATGAGGTCTAATACATGCAGTATAACACCACTAGAACATGCAACATTATTGTTGTGCTTATATGCTCAGCCGCTCAGCCGTGTCCAGCTATTTGCAACCCCATGAACTGTAGCCTGCCAGCCTCCTCTGTCTGTGGGATTTTCCAGGAAAGAATACTGGAGTGGATTGCCATTCCCGTCTCCAGGGGATCTTCCCAACCCAGGAATCAAACTCAGGTCTCCTGCATTACAGGCAGATTCTATACCATCTGAGCCACCAGGGCCTATGTTTACAAAGGATTTAATCCATACAGTATATAGATTACTAATTTCTTTAATTTGAAGTGTTATTAAGGTGAAATTTATGCCAATACTCATTTTAAGTCAATGCTGATTTTACCGTCTTGCTGGTTTGCAAATGAATCAATGGAAAATACATATCAAACTAATGGAGAATAGGATAAAACAGAATACACAATAACAGTATATCCCCACCACAAATATACAAGGGTATTTAAAACAAAATGAATGCTTGTAAACTAAACCTTATAACTTGAGTAATTAAACATCAATAGGAAAAGTGCACATTACAGTGAAGACAGTGAATAACCACTGTTAAATCACCAAAATACAAGGGTACTGTTTGTTTGTTATATAACTGGTGCTTTAAAATGTGTTAATTTATATAGTCTTAATTTTATGATTTAATTAAGCAAACAAGAACACAATTAAGGGAGGGTATTACTCCACTGGACCAACTGACCCAAATGTTCTGGTCAAATATGTTCAGAAATTAATCAATCAAAGATCGAATATCAACATTTCAATGGTAAGAAAATAGGTCTGTGGGTGACTTTGTTTTACAAGTGAAAAATGGTGTTTAAGTATGTTAATGAGGAGAGACTTTACATAGATTTAAAGTAAATGCATTAATATTAAAATAGGTTGAATCCTTAATTCATTATTTATTAACTCTATGACCAAGTGGAAGTTCTTTAATGTGTCTGTACCCCAGGTTCCTAATATACAACAGAGATAATAGTGCCTCTTTCATCAGTTTATTGTTAAAGGTAAATGAGGGAATACGTTGCAAACCCCAAAGAGAACAAGGGCTTTAAAAACTTATTATAATATTAATCTTTTTTTCTTTTTACAGGATTTATTTTGTTACTTTACAATATTGTAGTAGTTTTTCCCATACATTGACATGAATCCACCACGGGTGTACATGTGTTCCCCATCCTGAATCCCCCTCCCACCCCTCAGGGTCATCCCAGTGCACCAGCCCCGAGCATCCTGTCTCATGCATCAAACCTGGACTGGCGATTCATTTCACAGATGATAATTTACATGTTTCAATGGCATTCTCCCATATGATCCCATCCTCGCCCTCTCCCACAGAGTCCAAAAGACTGTTAAATACATCTGTCTCTCTCTTGCTGTCTCACATACAGGGTTATCATTACCATCTTTCTAAATTCCATATATATGTGTTAGTATACTGTATTGGTGTTTTTCTTTCGGGCTTACTTCACTCTGTATAATGGGCTCCAGTTTCATCCACCTCATTAGAACTGATTCAAATGAATTCTTTTTAAATGGCTGAATAATATTCCATTGTGTATATGTACCACAGCTGTCTTATCCATTGACGAATGAATATCTGCCGATGGACATCTAGATTGCTTCTATGTCCTGGCTGTTATAAACAGTGCTGCGATGAACATTGGGGTACACATGTCTCTTTCAGATCTGGTTTCCTCGGTGTGTATGCCCAGCAGTGGGATTGCTGGGTCATATGGCAGTTCTATTTCCAGTTTTTTTTTAAGGAATCTCCACACTGTTCTCCATAGCGACTGTACTATTAATCTTCAAAATAAACTGTAGGTAGAACCCTCAAATATTTTAGCAATGCCTTTATAGTTATAAACCAGCAAAAGGTACAGTTCTAGTACACTAATCATAAGCAGGAGAGACCAGAATTAAGGTAAAGATTGTACCCAATGGTTTTAACTGATGAACTCAATTTTTAAAAACGTTTATAGAATGCTTTTTGTGGCAGTAATTGAGCTGGATAGTAACTGAGATGTAAAGATGAGTAAATATTGATGTTGGCCTTCAAAACTTCACAGTTCATTTATGAAGGTAGATAATTATACAACAATACTCAATAGAGCATTACACTACAATTACTGCTACAAAGAAAGGGCCTGAAATAGTAAAGGTGGAAGTTTTTTTTAATTTTTCCAAGGTAGGTTTTGTATTTCTGTAATAAAATGGATTTACCAACACTTCTCAAGATGGTTAAAGTCTGAGACTGACGAGGATGCATATGAGGCGGAGTGTGTCCACAGGCCTGAGAGTAGTGTAACTGGAAGCAAAGGCATGTATAGTGGGACCAGGGTAAATAAGGAAGGAGCACCTGCTTGAAGCTTTATACACCAGGATGAAGATTTATATTTTCTTCAGTGATAAGGAGGAATTGTTAACATTCTTTTTTTCTTTTTTGAGCAGTGGAAATAGCATTGTAAAATTATATTTTAGAAAGATTATGTTTGATTTACAAGTTAGGATGGATTAAAAATTTTAAACAATAAAGAGTATCAATTATGTAACACTTGTATAAAAATATCAGTCTAAATGAGAGATAATGAGAGTCTAGGCATATGGGACTCTGAGTTGCAGATATAAATGACATCATGCAAGTCGAATCAATAGGACTTACTGGTTGCCTATAGGAGAAACCAGAGAAATCAAAGATATCCTTAGGAAACAAAATCCAACAGAGAGGAATAAAATTGTGTGGGTAAGAATGAAGGAGGACATATACAATGGAATATTACTTGGCCATAAAAAGGAACAAATTTGAGTCCATTCAAGTCTGGCAGATGAACCTACAGCCTGTTATACAGAGTGAAATAAGTCAAAAAGAGAAAAACAAATATCATATTAATGCATGCATACAGAATCTAGAAAAATGGTACTGATGAATTTATTTACAGGGCACGAATAGACATGCAGATGTAGAGGTGGCCCTGTGGACACAGCAGGGGAAGGAGAGGATGGGATGAATTGAAAGTAGCGCTGAAAAATATATACACCACCATGTGTAAAATAGCTAGTGGAAAGTTGCTATATAACACAGGGAGCCCAGCATGGTGCTCTGTAATGACCTAGAGGGGTATGAGGGGGAGGAATAGGGAGTTTTAAGAGAGAAGAGATGATTCACATTGTTGTAAGGTGGAAGCCAACACAACATTGTAAAGCAATTATCCTCCAATTAAAAAAAACTCAAGAAAAAAAAAATGAATGAAGGATGATGATGCTAGGTGAGTACAGAGTCACAGAAATAAAGGTAGACTATTCCCATAAAGAAGAGCTTGCCTATCACTAACAATGTCACTAGAAATTTCAAAAGAGTGAAGTATGAGAAAAGATTATGGCAAATAGGTGGTTATACATATACACACACACACAGAGCATATACATATGTTGCATATGTGAGAGGAAGCCATGAACAATAAAGATTCATTTAAAATAGAAAGAATTCCAAGTGGGAGGGATGAGCCTTTAAAAATAAAAGATTAAGAGAATAGAAACATATTATTAGGAAAATAGAAGTAAAAGTAAGACAAATTTATTATTTCTGTAAGAGAATATATGGTAGAGTAAGAAGTGGAACCTATTTCCTAAAATAAGAGCTTGAAAGTGGAGTAAGTAAGCACTGAGTAATATACATATTAAGCTAGGAAAAGCTGTCACAGGAATAAAATTAAGTCTTCATGCTGATCATCAACAACACAAGATAGAGTCCATGGGGTCGCAAAGAGTCAGACATGACTGAGCGACTAAACACAGCATAGCACATCATCAGTTAAGATGATCCCATCATTCATTCATCCAATAGATTATGTACTATAGTCAATGCACTGCGCCAGAAAACACTTAAATACAATAAAGACGTTGTTGTCATAGTTTACTGTATAGAGATAAAAACAAAGTAAATGATTATAGAGTTAGAATATATAGTTTCCATGTGTTGAGGGAGTGTGTTATTTCCTGGGTTCTGTCTCACCACAGCAAAAATATGAAGTTCAAGGCATGAGGGCAGGCCGACCCAGAAGACAAGAGAAGCCCCAAGGCTTAATTTTGGCTCCTCTTTTTATATGCTTTTTCTCCTCCGCCAAGCCTGCCCTATATAAATTGAGCTAGTCAGGGGGGCTGTGTTTGTTTCACCTGAGGTTCCCACTCTGGTCCGCAGACCTTCCTTTGTGCTATTTTTGTGGGCTTTTCCATTCTTTGTCTTTTAGCCACCATTCTGGACTCCTTTTTCCTATTCTACCTACCTAACACATGAGAGCTTAAAACAAAAGAAGTTGACCAGTCAAGGAAAATGCTTAAGAAAATAGCACTTGACCTGATGACTGCAGATGAGAAAGCAATAACTTGTGTTTGTGCGTTGTTAGGGGCTGCAGGGGGAGATTTGCCGTAGTAGTTATGTATGCAAGACACTGTATGCAAACACCTTTGAATGCAAGAGAAAGCCAGATTTCAAATACTCTGTAACTGAAAACAGTCCAGTGTTACTAGAATGTAGAAACAGACAGGGAGATAAAGTAGTTTTCTGTATGCCATATTAAATATTTTCGTTTTATTCTAAAAGCAATTGGCTACCAAGTAACCCACTTAAGCAAGAGGTGTCATAACTAGATTGCATTTTGAGATCACTGGCTGCAGGGTGGAGAAGAGGTAGTACAGAAACCAGCACAAATAAAGAAAGATCACTTAGTAAGAGACTGAAATAGACCAGAAGATATGAAGCTGATTTAATCAACAGTTGGAAGGGGGAGAAACTGATGCATTTATAAGGTATTTAGGAGGCTCAATTGACTGACAGGGTTTAGTGATGGATGGCACGGAAGTGAAGGTGAGGAAATTGTCAAGCATATCTTTTTTTGGCACAGTAGATGAATATGATGGTATCATTTACTGAGACAGGGGACTCAGGAAGAACATCGTGTTTTGGAACAAGTGAAGTCAAGTGCTTTGTCTTTGGGATATCACATTGATATTCCCTTGAGACTTCTTGATGGCAATGCCAAGTTAGCAAACGAACATTCCGTTCCGGAGCTCAGTGAAGGGGTCTCAGCCCAGGCTGTGAGGTTTCTAATAGCTGGATGGACAAGAATAAAACTGCGATGATATAGTCAGCAAAGCAGCAGGAAGTCCAGGACACCGAGTGTCATGAAACCAAAGGAAGGAAGGTTTGGTTTCGTCCATTTTGTTTTTTCCCAAGGAGGGAGATTACAATTTAAAAATAACGTCTAAGCCTGCTCTATGTGTGTGCGTGTGTTAGTCACTCAGTCGGGTCTGACTCTTTGCGACCCCATGGACTATACAGTCCATGGAATTCTCCAGGTAAGAACACTGGAGTGGGTTGCCATTCCTTCTCCAGGGGACCTTCCCAAAACAGGGGTCAAACCTGGGCCAAGAAACCAGGTGGATTCTTTACCATCAGAGAAACCAGGGAAGCCCCTAATCCTGCTGAGAGGTCAAATAAAGAAGTGGGGGGAAAAGCAAAGTGGCTTTGGGGACACAGAAGTCATTCAATAATCTTAAACAAAGCTATTCGGCAGAGTGAGGAGGTGGAAAACCCATTAGAGAAGGTTGAGGTGGGAGTGAGAAATGAGGAAATAAACATGGAAAACATTAAAACTCTGGTCAAGAAGTTTATCTTGAGGAAAGATGGGGGGAGTGCTCTTCTTTCAGCTACTGTGAAGTAGCTGAAACTGAATTTATTCTAACATAATAAACTAGAACACTGGGCAGAGCATACTGAACAACTATTCTCAGATACTAGACAGCAGGCAAGGTGGCATTGTGACCCAGGAGAGAATGAGGTGCACTTGTATTTACCTTCCTTTTCTACCCAGAGATGCCTGGGCAAGAACAGTTATCCTAAGACATTCACAGAATTCTGGCAGCAATGAGGAGATGGAGATGAGCATTCAGCAAAGGATGGTGGTGAAACGTGCAGGGCAAATTAACAAAGAGGGAAGTTACACAAGGGAAACGCTCAGGAAATCTGCATAGGGCCTTTCTCAAACCTGCTGCTGAATATTAGGCCACAAATGCATAGGTGGAAACTCCAAGAGGTTAACTTAAAAGAAATAAAGAAATTTCCAGGGGACTTTAAGAAAAGCAACTTCTAGAGCTAACACAGTGCTGGAAGAGTAAAGTTCTGGCCAATAAAAAGCAGAGAATGATTCCAATACTCACATGATTCAGTAGAAAGACTAGAAGGGTTATACTTTATTAGTATAATTAAACAAACTCTGCAACAGCATTTCTCAATAAGGGATGGTTTTACCTCTCCAGAACATCTTCAGAAATGTATGAAAACATCTTTGGTTATCACATTTGGGGAAGAAGGGGTACTACTTGTATCTAGCAAGTAGAATTCAGGGATGCTGATCAACATTCTATACCTTCCAGAACAGTACCCTACAGCAAAGAATTATCCAGCTAAAAGGTCAATAGCGCTGAGGTTAGAAACTCTGTCCTAGAGTAAAAGAAGTACTGTCCTTGGATAAGAGGCAGCAGTCCTGAGCCTGGCCATGCACCTCAGGGGTTTTTTGTGTTTTTCATTTCAAAGGCAGGTTTCCTCCATTCCTGGGAACAGCTAAGACTACTAGCAATAGACCAGTGGAGATCTGTTGAGCTTTGCCCAGAAATTGTGTGGGCTCAGTCCCCATTTCTCTCCAGAGTTCTGAGAACCTTCCCATGCAAGGGATCCATTAAATGTCACAGGGAGTTCCACACGCTTATGGAACTGTTTAAGGACTGCATGATTCTAGAAGGAGGGCTTTCACACTTACTGCTGCTGATAACTCACACAATGTCTGTTTCACAAGACCGTGAAACTATGTTACTACAGTTAAACTTGGTCACTATGGTGTTGAACTGTCGGGACGCTCACGCATGTGGAACACGGGTGAGTTCAATAATCTAGGCTGATGAATTCCGCCAGCAGCTCGGGGAGCTCTGCAAGCTAGCGGATGGGCTCTTCCAACCAAGCCCGCCACGTTCAGTCTTCAGCACCTCAGGGCAGGGAGGCGGAATTAGATATCCCTGACCCTAGTCATTCTGTCAACGCCAACACGTCCAGCCCCCAAGGCAGTGACTTCACCACACTTCCAGGATCGTGGGTCTAACAGCCCTTTAGGGGTAGTCACACTCTAACCTCCAAGAATTTTCAAACCATTGCTCTTCTGATTATCCTGTCTCTTGATTCCAATCTACCAATATGTGGTGATATTGTGCTTTTCTGGGTTGGCCCTCTGCTGTTTCAGATGAAGAACCACTATTCTTTGAGCAGATACCACTACTGTTAACACACCATCGACAGACCGTTTCCCCACCCTCCCCACTGATGGCAATGGACAGAGCTTAAGACTGCTCTCAACCTTGAAAAAGACGACATTTTAGGAAGGCAGTCACTGCAGCCTAAAAAGTTCAGGAGAAGAAAGAGCTAGGTGTGCTGTTCTACACATGTATGCTATGAAATTCTGAGTGGTAAATTTACCATAACCAGAAAGTAAGTTATTAGTACTTTCTGCATACTCCAGTAAGACAGATTTGTACTATTCTTCAATAAAAAGCATACTCACATGGAATTATATTCAATATTCCATGATAAAGCATAATGGAAAGAAAATAAGAAAATATGTACAACTTAATCATTTTGCTGTCCAGCAGAAATTAACACACTGAAAATCAACTATACTACATTTTTTTTAAAAAAGCATTCTTACAATCATTATTGGTGCATCTCCCAGTAACAATTCACAAATGGGATATGTAAATATATGTTAAAAACACATAATAAAAAAGCGCAATGCAAATTCACATTTGAACACAGTAAGCATTCATAAATACCTTGTCATTCCACTCTGAAGAGGATCCTTTAATGTAGATCCACTGAGTCATTGCTAGTCTATCTCGCACAGGTGCCTTCTTTAAAAATTCCTTTCAGTGGCATTTATTTAAATTAAACTCCTTTCAGTGGTATTTATCACATTTAACTAAAACCTAGATTTCAAGATAACCTGGCACTTCCAATTTAAAGTATATTAAAACATATTCATGTATAAACCCTGCTCAATGATAAAGAATCTGCCTGCCAAGGTAGGAGACTCGGGTTGGACCCCTGGGTCGGAAAGATCTCGTGGAGAAGGAAATGGCAACCCACTCCAGAATTCTTGCCTGGAGAACTCCATGGACCTCTGAGCCTCGTGGGCTACAGAGCCTGGGGTGGCAAGAGTCAGACACAACTTAGCGACTAAACAACAGCATCATTATGAAAATAAATAGCTAAAGTATCTAGAAAAATTAGGAAAAATGTTTAATAAACATTCTGAATTAAAGAATATGATGGACTTATTTTATTTATTTACAACCCTGTTTTCTTTGAAGAAACTTAGCCTTTGGGTTGCTATTCCTTTCCACAGGGGATTTTTCCCAATCCAGGGATCCAACCCAGGTCTCCTGCATTGCAAGCAGATTCTTTACTGACTGAGCAACCAGGCAAGCCCCTTTGGGGGCATACCTAAAGAGAAAACCAGTGACTCAGTGGAGCTTTAAATTCTGGCAACGTTTGTACTTTCTCCAACATAAGACTTAAAACCTGAAGCTTTAACTTACCTGGGAACTGTCTGGGACAGCGTCTGGAGCTGCGGAAGCGCTGGAGCTGCAGGCGGAGGTAGGAGCCGGGCCTCTGCTGAAGCCCGCCATTCTGGGCGCGCCTGGTCCATGCAAGACGCCCGGGACCTCGAGAGCCGGCAAGCGTGGGGGTGAGCTGACCCGCCGGCGGAAGCGTGTGCCTGGAGTGCCCTAGGCTGCTGGAGCCGACCCGCCCTGGGATGCGCTGGAGGCCTTGGTTCGCTGGGGCCTGCCCAGAGCCGGGGGCCGTGGTGGCATCCTGGGCCTGCTGGACGAGCCGGTGCGGAAGGGGGGAGGCGGAGGGGGGAGCCCTGGAGTTGGGAGACGCAGGGTGAGCCAGTTTCTTGATTCACCAGCACCGGCTTCTGGTCTGGCGTCACAGGGGCTTGGTAGGGCCTAGGACACCTGGAGGCAGCAGGAGGAGCCTGGTGAGACGGGGCCAGGTTTTCCGGGAACACTCAGGGAGTCCTGCTGCGGAGGCACTGGTCTGGGGAGAGGCTGGGTGCTTGGGAGCCCTGAGGGAGCCGTCTAGGGCTGTGGGCGTCAGCCTGGCCCTGAGGCGAGCGGGCTCAGTGGTCGGGTTAGCAGGTGAGTCCGTGTTCACTTTATAGCCTCCTCCTCCGGGCAGGTGTTTCTACTTGCGCATGCGCACGCGCCTCCACCGGGTCTCTGGATGTTGGAGGAGGGGTACCGAGGGTGATGTGAGACTAGCTTGCCTTCTCTCCGCAAAAGCTCCTTTTTTTAGTTCTGTGGTTCTCTCGGGTTCTGTAATCCCTCTAATCTCTCACCTGGAACCCTTCAGTTCAGTTGTTCAGTCGCTCAGTCGTACCCAACTCTTTGCGACCCCATCGACTGCAGCACGCCAGGACTCCCTGTCCATCACCAATTCCCGGAGTGGTTCTTGTGAATTTATGGTGGGAGAGGGGGGAGGTGGCGTGTGCTAAGTGGTGGAAATTTCAATGCCGCCGTTTTGCTGATGTCCAGACAAGAACTTTAAAATAGTTATTATAAGTGTACAGATTTAAACAAAGGAAATTGTGGACATAATGAAATAGAAATAAACAGCAACATAAAAATAAACTAAGTGCAACTTTTTGAGATGAGAGATTGCATGTCTGAAATGAACATTTCTCTGCAAGGTTTTGCCAACCATCAGACATTAGACACTGCAGAAGATAAAGATCAGTGAACTTGAAGACGCAGTAGTAGAAACAATACAAAATAAAACACAGAGAGGAGAAAGACTTAAAAAATTGAAGTTTCAGTGATTCACGTGACAATATCAAGCATTCTAACTTTTGTAGTTTTATGTTTGGGAGGTAGGAAGGGATTCAGAGGAAAGTATATATATATGGAGAAATACTTGCTAAAAACTTTCTGAATTAATGAAAAGCATAAAAATATAGAGCCATAAAACACAAACGTTCATACTAAAAACCTCATAATCAAATCGCTAAAAAATAAAATAAAAATTGGAAAAAGGCAGAGAAAAAGCTTCATTGTGTATATACAGGGGAGCAAAGATAATGCTCACAAACTTCTCATGAGAAACAAGCAAGCCCCAAATCATTGAAATAATATTAATGTGCTGAAAGAAAGAAAACTGCAAACCCAGAATTTTTATCCAAAAAAATATTCTTCACAAATTCAGGAAAGAATAATAGCTTTTTTTTTTTTTTTCAGAAAGGTGTATCACTAGCAAAGCTGAATTACAGTAACATATGTTTTAGTTAGAAAGGATATATATGCACACCAACATTTTGGGTGTTACATTGTATTGCTTCTGCTTACTTTGAGTACGTGGAGTTTTGACATGGCTTGGCTGCATGATGACTAGGGCTTTTTACTGAAACTCCCTAGATGGATTTCTAAATATTCCTCTCAGCTAATGGACATTGGTAACCATGGTAGAAACACCACCTAGACAAGTAACTGAGGTTACAAAATTAGTTAATATCTCTCACATTGTGTAAATTAATTTCTGGTTCAGACTCATTTAAAACTATATTATTAAAGAAACTTGACTTTAAAATGCAGTCCAATTTCAGTCTTTGGTTTACTATTTCCATGCATTATCTGGGAGAATTTTATTATATTCTGCATATATATTTGTTTCACATTTGATGTCTTTAGTTCAGTAAAACTAGGATAAAACCAGTTGCTTGGTAGAATAAACTAATGTGTGATTTAAACTGATTTTAATTTTACTTGAAGAATGTCTTCAGAATTATCTATTGCACCTTACTCAACCCAGAAGAGAGTTAATTAAAACTTTGTAGATTAATTGAGCAAATTTTAAGCATTTTAAAATGTAATTTATCCTCTGTTATTTTTAACTTTTTGCTGTAATGTGTGAGCCAGTTTATTGAATATGGTAAAATATTTATTCATTCTTTCAACCAGTATTTATTTTAAATGAAATATTTTTCACTTAATAATAGATATGTATAGGAAAATTTATCTGCACCGGAGCTACACAGGCCTTTCCGAGAAAGAAAACATCCTGTGTTTCACTAGAAAATCAGGTTGAATAGACATCAACTTCCTGTATTTTTTACTCACCAAACTCAAGAACATTTATTATATAAAATATGTGGTGTCGGGTGTGCATTACTTAAATATAAAGAGTGAGGAAGGAGCTCATTTCATCCATTCAGACAGTTTTCATAGGAAGAATTTACTGTCAGTCCAAATGGAAATAGCTTTACATGATAAATGTTTTTTAGAGTTGAGTCTGTCCACCAAAGGTAGATTTATAAATTCAAAAAATCCTATGCATATATATTCAGATTGCTATAAGTTTTTGACAATATTGAGTATTTCTTTAAATAAAGATTTCCTCCTCCGGTTCAGAAAATTATTTTTTATGAGTATGACTTTATTTACAAAAAAGGATTTTTAAGTGTTTTCTTATTTTGTTTCCAGTTGAGTATTCAGATGAGCACATTATGTTCTTCGTATTTTATGACACATAAGTATTATAGATGGTCTTTTCCAACATGTAGCACTGAGTTACCTAATTATCTTTTCTGGCTAATAATATATTTTGCATATATCTGTCAACTACATGGAAACCAGAAATTGCAAGCAATAACTTCAATAAGAACAGGAAAATAGTGCACAAGCATGCATATATATGTATACCACATACATGTGCATAAACGCACGTGTTCATGTGCACTCACACACCATGCATAACATAACTTGAAATAATGAGGCTTGGAAATAAAACAGTAAAGCATGTTTGTACACCATTTCCAAATGAAAGTCACAAAGGGAATAAGGCATAGGCCTTGTAATGGATGATCAAAAGCACTTATGAATGATGAGAGAAGACTGCAAAATATTTATATCAATCTTTACAGACATCCTTTCTCACACTGATAAAGGCATATCCAGTACTGCCACAGACATTTCCATTGATGTATCGTTAGTAGCATCCATCAATCTACAACCTGCATTGAGATATCAGTGAAATTTGACAGTCTTCTGATTGTACTTTCTAAGGCCTGAATCTTTCTGCTTTTGATCCTCCCCCACTTCAATCTCCAGCCAATTTTAATTCAAGAGCTTGCTCCATTGCATTTTGTAACTGCTTGATATATTTGTAGGTTAATGCTTAATGTTTTAAGCCTCATAACAGAAAATATAAGAATATAAACTTATATAAACTTATAAGAATATAAAAATATAAACTAAGTGGATACCTTTCTCTTTCATTTTACCCCAGACACTAGGTTTCTTTAAAGAAAACAATGTTTAAAATAAGTCCTTTATATTCTTTAATTCAGAATACATGTTTACTAAGCATTTTTCTAAGTTTTCTAGATAGCATTATCATTTATTTTTATAATATTAAAATTAATCAGTTTTGCTTTAATATGCCTTAAAACCAAGTGGAAGAAGTGCCAAAATATCTCAATATTTAGTTTTTAAAATTCAATATGCAATATTTGAATCTACTTCACATTAAGTGAATGCTACATTAAGCAATTCATGAGATAGGATTTGATATAGGCTAATTTAAATAAATACCACTCAAAGGAATTTTTGTTAAGGTACCTGTGCAAGATAGAATAGCAGTAACTCAGTGGGTCTGCATTCATGGATCCTGTTCACAATGGAATCACAGTGTAATATGAACATCTATGAGGTTCAAATGAGAATTTGCATGGTCCTTTTTTATTACGCATTTCTAACATATGTTTACTTATACACGCCATTCATGAATTGTTATTAGAATGTGTAACAGTAATAATTATAAGGATGATAACAGTTTACATTTATTTAAAGTCTACTATGTGCCTGGTCTATACTTTATGCAAGGTGTTTTAGCTAACCCCCACAAAAGCCTTAAGAAATAAGTAGTATTACCCTACTTTTACAGAAGAGGAAACTAAAGTTCAGAAAAACTAAGAAAGTTATCATATTATATGAAGAATACATGAGACACATTCAGGTGGTAGAGAACTGATCAACACATCAGAAATAAATTAATATAGGACAAGAAGCAGTGGAAAATAGGAGTGGATAAATAGTATCAACAAAATGCAGTTATTGAGAGCCAGAATAAGGTGTCCAAAGAGAATGTAAAGATGGCTTAACAGTTTTGGAATCAAACCGGAAAGATTCCCATCTTCATCACTTACTAATTACATTCAGTTCAGTTCAGTTCAGTTGCTCAGTTGTGTCCAACTCTTTGTGACCCCATGAACCGCAGCATGCCAGGCCTTCCTGTCCATCACCAACTCCCGGAGTCCACCCAAACCCACGTCCATCGAGTCCGTGATGCCATCCAGCCATCTCACCCTCTGTCTCCCCTTCTCCTCCTGCCCTCAATCTTTCCCAGCATCAGGGTCTTTTCAAATGAGTCAGCTCTTCACATCAGGTGGCCAAAGTATTGGAGTTTCAGCTTTAGCATCAGTCCTTCCAATAAACATCCAGGACTGCTCTCCTTTAGGATGGACTGGTTGAATCTCCTTGCAGTCCAAGGGACTCTCAAGAGTCTTCTCCAACACCACAGTCCAAAAGCATCAATTCTTCGGTGCTCAGCTTTCTTTGTAGTCCAACTCTCACATCCATTTATGACCACTGGAAAAGCATAGCCTTGACTAGACGGACCTTTGTTGGCAAAGAAATGTCTCTGCTTTTCAATATGCTGTCTAGGCTGGTCATAATTTTCCTTCCAAAGAGTAAGCGTCTTTTAATTTCATGGCTGCAATCACCATCTGCAGTGATTTTGGAGCCCAGAAAAATAAAGTCTGACACTGTTTCCATTGTTTCCCCATCTATTTCCCATGAGGCGATGGGACCAGATGCCATGATCTTAGTTTTCTGAATGTTGAGCCTTAAGCCAACTTTTTCACTCTCCTCTTTCACTTTCATCAAGAGGCTCTTTAGTTCTTCTTCACTTTCTGCCATAAGGGTGGTGTCATCTGCATATCTGAGGTTATTGATATTTCTCCCGGCAATCTGGATTCCAGCTTGTGCTTCCTCCAGTCCATTTCTCATGATGTACTTTGCATATAAGTTAAATAAGCAGGGTGACAATATACAGCCTTGACATACTCCTTTTCCTATTTGGAACCAGTCTGTTGTTCCATGTCCAGTTCTAACTGTTGCTTCCTGACCTGCCTACAGGTTTCTCAATAAACAGGTCAGGTGGTCTGGTATTCCCATCTCTTTCAGAATTTTCCACAGTTTATTGTGATCCACACAGTCAAAGGCTTTGGCATAGTCAATTAAAGCAGAAATAGATGTTTTCCTGGAACTCTCTTGCTTTTTCGATGATCCAACAGATGTTGGCAATTTGATCTCTGGTTCCTCTGCCTTTTCTAAAACCAGCTTGAACATCTGGAAGTTCACGGTTCATGTATTTTTGAAGCCTGGGTTGGAGAATTTTGAGCATTACTTTACTAGCGTGTGAGATGAGTTCAATTTTGCGGTAGTTTGAGCATTCTTTGGCATTGCCTTTCTTTGAGATTGGAATGAAAACTGACATTTTCCAGTCCTGTGGCCACTGCTGAGTTTTCCAAACTTGCTGGCATATTGAGTGCAGAACTTTCACAGTGTCATCTTTCAGGATTTGAAATAGCTTAACTGGAATTCCATCACATCGACTAGCTTTGTTCATAGTGATGCTTCCTAAGGCCCACTTGACTTCACATTCCAGGATGTCTGGCTCTAGGTGAGTGATCACACCACTGTGATTATCTGGGTCGTGAAGATCTTTTTTGTACAGTTCTTTTGTGTATTCTTGCCACCTCTTCTTAATATCTTCTGCTTCTGTTAGGTCCCTACCATTTCTGTCCTTTATTGACCCGATCTTTGCATGAAACATTCCCTTGGTATCTCTAATTTTCTTGAAGAGATCTAGTTTTTCCCATTCTATTGTTTTCCTGTATTTCTTTGCACTGATCACTGAGGAAGGCTTTCTTATTTCTCCTTGCTATTTTGGAACTCTGCATTCAAATGGCTATGTGTTTCCTTTTCTCCTTTGCTTTTTGCTTCCCTCCTTTTCACAGCTATTTGTAAGGCTTCCTCAGACAGTCATTTTGCTTTTTTGCATTTCTTTTTCTTGGGGAGGGTCTTGATTCCTGTCTCCTGCACAATGTCATGAACCTCCATCCATAGTTCATCAGGCACTCTGTCTATCAGATCTAGTCCCTTAAATCTATTTCTAATTACATTACCTTGGGCAAATTTCACTGGGTGTATATTATAATATATATTATATATTATAATATATTATAATAAGTATATTACTAATGCATCACAGGCTTATTGTGAAGATTAAATGAGATAAATGAGGTGACGGGTGGTAGAAGTAATTAGTATTGTACATGCTCAATAACTTCTCATCACCAACCTGATCCTGTAGGTGGACGGGGATAACATTGCAAATGTCTTCAAGACATCGCTCTGTTGTAAATAATAAATTAGAAAAGACAAGAATTGAAAGTAGACATGCCCATTAAGAAGCTAAACTGCATTAGTTGCTGGAATTCATTCTTTTAGAGCCTGGTAGAAGGAAATGGCAACGCACTCCAGTGTTCTTGCCTGGAGAATCCCAGGGACGGGGGAGCCTGGTGGGCTGCCGTCTATGGGGTCACAGAGTAGGACACGACTGAAGTGACTTAGCAGCAGCAGCGGCAGCAGCAGTAGTGAAATGGAATATAATGGAAAGTAAGGGGAGGGTGGGAAATCAAAGAAAGAAAAGACATTTGTGAAACAAACTCTTGGACGAAGTCTGAATAGAGAGTTCAAGATTCCAAATTTAAACAGTCAGAAATGTTAATAGATGGACTTTTATCTAGACTCACCAAATGTTTTAGTTTCATCTGTAATATGCCTGCCAAGTATTTATAGAACATATATTGAACAAACTGCTGAACAGAATAAGCTTCTTAAAATCGATCTTTTTTTTTTTTTTTTCAGGCAACTTTTAACTGTATAAAAGCAAACTCCTCAAATATCTGACCCACAGTATCTCATAGCTATCTTGTGTCCGTAATACTAGTGTCTGAATCTATATAGGGTGATCCCATTTCCACACACAGAGTCTTTCAGATAACCTAGCCTCTGATAAATTTTCTACAAATAAAATCCCTCATACTGCTCAATTGTTTGCAAACTGAGTTCTTTTATTCATTTTTATTAAGGTAACTGGTTTGTAATACTATATAACTGTCATGTGTATGACAGTATAGTTTTACTCTGTGTACACTCACAAGATCCTCACCACCAAAAACTCAGGCTCCAACCATCACCTCCTTTACCCATTTCACCCTCCCCCAACCCTTCTCCTCCAGTAACTACTCCCCTTTTCTCTGGGTCTCCATGTTTGTTTTTGTTTATTTATTTTTTATATTCCAGCTACGAGTGAAATCGTACCATAATTTTCTTTCTCTACCTAACTTGTTTTACTTTACATAATACCTTCAAGTTCTATCCATGTTGTCAGAATGAAAAAAAAAAGCATTCATTTTATGACTGAGTAGTATTCCATTGTGTATATATATGTATGTATATATACGTATATATAGCACCTCTTCTTTATCCATTCATTTAAAAGAAGAGAACAGGAATAAAGTCCTGCCCTCTGTAGTTGAAATGAAAAAAAAAAAAAGAAGAGAACAAAGCTGAGTTTTTTAATCTTCTCACTGTCTTTGCTCTTCATTACTGAACTCTGCTCTGATGTGTATTAAAGCGTAGAGCTCGACATAGGGCCTTTCTACGTGAAGAGTGTTCCCAGGAGGCAAAACACTTGGGCACACAGGTGCTGGAACAGAGATATATTTAAGGTGCTAGCGACGGAGATATATCAACTTACTCTGCCCAGAGAGCAGTGGCTTCTGTAAAGACAGAAGTCTTCACAGCAGGGTAATAACTGAACTTGAATGACTAGGAATGTCCGAGTTGGAAGACCTTGACAGCAGTCCCTAGCTTTCAGTCTGTGGAATTTGAAGAAAAACTATGGCATGCTGAAGAAAAGCTGTGAATCCATGAGGAATGAATGCCATTTAGAATTCATGAAGAATAATTTTGGAAAACAAAATTGGCAAAAAAGATGAGAACAGACTTTGAATGATTCTGTATAGTACACTAATATCATAGCAAAATAACATATCTGCAAATGAAATGGCTTATTATTATTGCACTTAAGATCATTAAATTTACTCATTTCTTTTGTTCATACTTATTTCTACTATCAAGTTATGTTTTACCCAACCTGAATTTAAGCAGTTAAATTCATTGGATCCAACATAGAAGTCATCAGTCAAGCATATGACAACTTTTTTCTATCATGACTCTATTACATGTTTTCTTACCTTCCCATTTTCCCATGCTCCTTACGTTTGCTTATTGTATTAGGACATAAAGCATAATGGCTAGAATACAGTACTTTTGACCCACACACAGTGTAAGGGCTAAGGGCTACAACCTTCCACACAGTCGAAACTCTGTGTATAACTTTATAGTGGGCTCTCTGTATTCATGGCTCTGCATCTGCAGATTCAACCAAACAGGCAGACCGTGTGGAAGTGATAGCTTACGGTGAACGACATCAGATTCGTGATCTCTGAAGAAGAAGATTTAGCTTTGGGACCAGGGACCAGGCTTGATCACTCAAGAGCTTTTGTGTAGCGCAGCTTTATTAAAGTGAAAAAAGGACAGAGAAAGTTTCTGAAACAGGCATCAGAAGGGGGCAGAGAGTGCCCCCCTCACGAGTCTTATCAAGGCCTTGTATACTTTTACCAGACCCATTCCCACAACATACATCTTAAATTAACAAGATTAGAACTAACAATAGAAAGGTCTTATAAGACCCACTCCCACAATATATGTCTTAAGATAACAAGACTAGTCAGCAGTTTCTTGTTAAGGAAAATCATGTCCGCCAGCAACATTGTTATATTGACTAAGACAAAGCAATGTAGAAAAAAAAATTGTCCTTTTCTCCTTGAGAACCCTAGACCCCTTTCTCCTCAAGGGCTCCAGACCCCTTTCTCCACCTTGGGGGCCCTGGACTTCTTATCAACCTATCTAGGAATTGACTTTGTCAGTAGCACATCTTTATTGGAAAATATCTGTGTTCAAGTGGACCAGAGCAGTTCAAGTCACTATTTTTTATAACAGTCAAATGTATTAATATTATGAATTCTGGCTATTATATCATATATTACATGCAAAAATTAAATAGAAACAGATCATAGACCTAAATATAAAATTTACAGCTTGTAAAACATCTAAGAGAAAATAAAAGAGGAAGTCTCTGTGACCTTGGAGTAGACAGTAGTTTCTAATATACAACACCTAAAGCAAAAAAGAAAACAACAACGAAAATCACTAAGTTGGCCTTAATCAAAATTAAGACTTTTTCTCAAAAATCAAACATTCAAGCCACAGATGAGGAGAAAAAGTTACAAATCACATATCTAATAAAGTATTTATGCCCAGAATACATAAGGATATTAAAAATGGGTAAAATATTTTAGAAGTTACTTCACAAAAGGAACACCAGGCCAATAATCACTTGAAAAGATGCTCAACATCTTTTCCATTAGGAATAATCAAATTAAAGCTACATGAGACCAATAGGGACTGACTATATAGCACAGGGAACTATATTGAGTATTCTCTAATAACCTATAAGAAAGAGAATGTAAAAAAAGAATATATATATGTATATTCAGTTATATATATATAACTGAATTACTTTGCTGTACATCTGAAACTAACACTACATTGTAAATCAACTATATTTCAATAAAAACAATATCTATATAAAACACACACACATACACACAAAAAAGACATGAGCTGCCAGTACATATCTATTAGAATAGCTAAAATTTTAAAAACTAATGTATCAATTATTGTTGAGGATGGAAAAACTGGAATACTCATACACTGCTGGTAGAAATGTAAAATGGTACAACCACTTTGGAAAATTGTTTGGTAGCAACTTACAAAGTTAAAGATATATCTACCATATGTATTGTATTTCATAGGTATATATCCCAAAGAAATAAAATTGCATGTCCATACAAAGGTGTATATATATATATATATGGATATATATATATATATGGATATTTATAGCAGCTATATTTATAATCATCCAAAACTAGAAACTACCCAGAATGGATAAATAAATTGTCGTACATCCTCACATTGGAATATTATTAATCAAAATAAATGAGCTACAATTCATGAAAATACATGGATGAATCTCAAAATAATCATGCTGAGTGAAAAACCCAGATCAAAAGAGTATATGCTATTAATTTCATGTAATTGCATTCAAGAAAATGCAAATTAATATGTAAATAACAGAAAGCTGATCAGTGATTGTTTGGGTGAGAAGAGGTGGATAGGGAAAGTCAGGTGGGAAGAATCATAAAGGAACAGAAGGAAGTTAAAAGGATTATGATGATGTTAATTATTGTGAGTGTAGTGTTTCACATACATATATTTCAAATTTATAAAATTCTCCACTTTAAATACACACAACTTATTGTGTGTCAATTATACTTCAACGTGCGTGTTTAGTCGTGTCCAACTCTTTGCGACCCTGTGGACCATAGCCCGCCAGGATCCTCTGTCCATGGGATTTTCCAGGCAAGAATGCTGGAGTGGGTTGCTATTTCCTCCTCCAGGGGATCTTCTTGACCCAGGGATTGAACCCACATCTTCTGTGTCTCTGCATTGACAGGAAGGTTCTTTACCACTGAGCTACCTAAAATATCAGATAAATTCTTAAGTTTCAACATAGTCTCCAACAGTTTGCTGAATGATGGATGTCCTGTATATTGTTTTTGTGTGAGTCATGGTCCTCACTAATAAACAGCAAAATTGATATTTCTAACACATTTTTTAAGAACCCAGAAAAGAAGGACTGTGACTTACATGGAAAGCGTCTCATGAAGCCTGGGAATAAGGCATCTGATAGGAGACCTGACTAATCATAAGGAGAAAAACAGTCAAATAGTTTTGGGCATTTGGTCCCATCACTTCATAGCAAATAGATGGGGAAGAAGTAAAAACAGTAACAGATTTTGTTTTCTTGAGCTCCAAAATCAATGCCACCTGTGACTGCAGCCATGAAATTAAGACGCTTGCTCCTTGGAAGAAAAGGTATGACAAACCTCGACAGCATATTAAAAAAGAGACATCACTTTGCCAACAAAGGTCCTTGTAGTCAAAGCTATGGTTTTTCCAGTAGCTATTACGTATGTAAGAGTTGGGCCATAAAGGAGGCTGAGCACCGAAAAGTTGATGCTTTTGAATTATGGTGCGGCAGAAAACACTTGAAAGTCCCTTGGACAGCAAGGAGATCAAGCAAGACAATCCTAAAGGAAATCAACACTAAATATTCACTGGAAGGACTGATGCTAAAGCTGAAGCTGTGGTTCTTTGGCATCTGATGTGAAAAGCTATCTCGTTGGTAATGACCCTGATGCTGGGAAAGATTGAGGGCAGGAGGAGAAGGGAGCAACAGAGGATGAGATGGTTGGATGGTACCCGGGACTCAGTAGACATTAGTCTGAGCAAACTCCAGAGCTAGTAAAGGGTAGGAAAGCCTGGTGTGCTGCAGTTCATGGTGTTGCAAAGAGTCTGACATGCCTGAGTGACTGAAATGAACTGAAATTAATTATTATTAATTGAATTTGAAATCATAATAAAATATGGTGAATATTCTTCCTTTTCTATCACTGATCTAGAAGGAATGAAATCAGAATGTCTCTAGATGAATATTCTCTATTATGCTATCTAGTTCTATGAGAAATTTCTAGGAATATTTCTACCTAAATGAAAAAACCAACCCCAGGGACAATATAATCAAGGCTCTAAGGCATTATATAGGAGTGATGAAGAACTTTTCATTCTTCAGGCAGTTAGTAGAAGCTTGTTTGGTGTTTTTCAGATAAAAACATTATCTGAAAAATTCTTGACCTTACTGAAAAATGTCATCTTCTAAATGATGTAAAAAGTGATGGTTGAAACCACAAGTAACATGTGGATTCAGATAAAAGGAGAGAGAAACAGAGATGAGATCATTTGGGAAGTGTGTTACTAACTCCTTGGTCAAATGAGGAGAACAGATCTGTCCCTGACGCAGAGCAGTGTCTAGATTGGGCACCTTTTAGAACGTCCATTGTTAATGGCACTCCAGATCGACTACACTGGGCTGGTTCAAGAATACCTTCTCTCTCATTATCGCCACTCTGATCCACAGCACACCTCAATACTTTGATCAACAGTAATGAGGACATTTTAAAAGGACTGAAGATTGGTAGATACAATATTGACTTTGGGTCTTGACATTTGAAATTGAGAGGATGAGTAGATTTGTAATAAATTATAAATTATAAAAATAAATTTGTAATAAGAAATGTAATAAGAAATGTCCATAGCTATATAGCTATAGCTATGTTTCTGGAGTCCTGAAGAGAGTTGGTGTTGATGAAGGCTTCGTAGGCCATATGTATAGAAGTGAGATTAAAGCTCTAGAAGTAAAAGGGGGATCTAAGGGAAGGAATATACACAAAGGAAAGAACAGCAGACCAGTGATTAAAGCAAAGAGGTGGGGGAATATAAACAAATGTAAGAGAAGACAAAGTGTTTGCTGAAATGGGAGTTACCAGGTTTGCATCAACTAGTGCCTACTTTCTAGGTTAAGAATTCAAGGATTCTGTAAGGCTGTAGCTCACTTTGCATTGAAATTTCTTTTGGTATAATTTTATTTTTTAAGAAATGTACTTGGAAGCACTGAAACATTTTAATACACAAGAATAATAAAAAACTAATACACATATATTCAATTAAAACATACTTCTGTGACCACTGATACCATCCTGGTGGAATATCTTTTATATGCTACTCAAAGGAGCTCTGTGGTTCTATAGAGAAACTCATTTTCTGGCAAAAGTTTGAAAGCATTTCTGGTATTAAAAAAAATCAATGAGGAAAAAAGCAAGAAGGATGAGCGGTAAACTCTCATTTAAAATCATGTACACTCAACAGAATACCTTTCTGCAGCCTTTCAATGTGACAGGACTTCTTTAATTTGAACTAAACAGCCTGTGTTCTATATTTCTTAGCTTGGCTGACATAGAGGTCAGAGATTTACTATGGGACAAGTTAGAATCACTTACATACTTCTTAAATTTAGATTTGGCCTAGATTTTTTTTCTCCTGAAATGATAAGAGACATGGCAATAAAATTAAACTGCTGCTTTTTCTCATTTTGAACTTGCAAAGTTTAAAAAAAATTATAAAATGTGCTTAAGGAAACCACTGAACTCATGAAGTCTGTCTCTTTAAAATGATTAAATCATTTTATCTCGCAATCAGCCTTGAATTGTTTTCTAAATGATCTTTTGGCATTGTCTGAATAGCCTTTCTTAGCAGGCACACACAAACATATACAAATGTGAGAATAAAATTATGTGAACTATAATAGTGTTCAGCGTGAATCTTTGACATCTTTTACTTGGTACCTATTACTACGCTCCCTAAGGTTGTACCCGAGTGATTGTTGTCACAGGAGAGTATTGGATTAGCATAGTATGTGCTTGTTAATCATTATAAGGTGAAATGGACTTTATTGCTGGAGGTGTGCCAACTTAAAAAAAAGTTACAGTTGAAGAGGAGAGATATAATTCCATGGAATTTTAAAATAAAATTAAACAGTAAAATAACTCAACCAACAATAGATTGCTTAGAAGAGGAAGAGACCACTCTTAAGATGGAAGGACTGACCAATTAAGAAATTATATGATGATGGAGATCTGACTCATTAAAAGCTACTCAAAGCTTAAGATTTGGTTCCTCGCAGTAGGATGCCCTAGTAACTTTTGTCTCTGTTCTTATTTCAGGGCCCTCATTAGCTTCTGTCCAATTATCAGATACTCATTTTCTACAGACAGGCATGTCCACAATTGCTTCATAATATATCCCAGGAACATCCCACAATTGACTCCAACTAACCTTTCTCAATGGTTTTTCGTATCACACAATACATTTTGGATTCCAAGATAAACTCAGTGAGTAATATATACTAAATTCAAGCTTGAACTTCCAAGTACAACAAGAACAGCTAAAAAAACAGCACCATAGAGGAAATGTATCAGTATCTTCAAGGATTTAGCCCTGACTGGGCATCTAGTGCAAAGACTACAAGCATCAGTGAGCTGACCATGCAGTGAGCAGTTTGTGAGCATCAGGGCTAGGAGAAAAGACTTAGCTGGAAGCCAGGAAAAACACAAGTATATGGGACAGAGCCACTATCCTCTTCCTGATCTATCATCAAGAATTGATGAAGAAGAATTCGATATATAGAAGTAAACTCCCGATTTGGTTCTGGGGTCTGAAAAGAGAACTGATCAATGAAAGTTGGAGAACAGGGTTAAGAAATACACAGGAGATACAGAAAGTCTCAGGTAGAGTGTCAGGGTACTCTAGGAATTCCACTTAAATGAAGGACAGGACTATTAGAGAAAGGTATAGAGCTGGCTGGGCTTCCCAGGCGGCACTAGTAGTAAAGAACTCCCTGCCAATGCCTGAGACATAAGAAATGTGGGTTCTATCTCTGGGTGGGAAAGAGCGTCTGCAGGAGGGCATGGCAACCCACTCCAGTATTCTCACCTGGAGACACTATCTCAGAGGAGCCTGGCGGGCTGCAGTCCATAAGGTCACACAGAGTTGGACACGACTGAAGTGACTTAGCGCGCACACACACACACACATAGAGCTGGCTAGAATAAGATGATACGTGGGAAGTGGTAATTATAAAGAACATAGTAGGAAAAGATCCACTAGAAGGTGCCATTTTGGCAAAGAATTGAAGGAATAGAGATTATGCTTTTCCCTTCCTCCTCCAGTGTTCTGCTAATAAAGAGGAAAATTCATAATAACCGTACGTGTATTACTTCTCCCAATCTACTGTAATCTTGAGTACAGGATTTAATTTTGTACTGAAAACTTTCAGAAAGAATAAAGCCAAATGAAGTCTGATCTCTTCATGGAGGAAAGAAATTATTGCTACCAAACAATATCTTAAACATAATCGTATAGGAGAAAGATTATCAATAAACATGTTGAGTTAGGATGAGAGGGAAACACATTCATTTATTCATTCACTTATGTATATCTCACTCTATCGCATTCTATACATTGACAGATTCTGGGAACAGAAGAGAAATATAGCCCCTGTTTTTGTGGAGCTTACAGTGCATAAGGGCTATGTAAATCTACAGGAAACACACAGATGCAATCCAGGTCCACATAAGAAGTCAGTGGGCTCTTGCAATAGCAAAATGGAGATTAAGAAATGAAATAAGTAAGAGTTAAAAAGGGATTGATTCTAGCACATGCTGGAATCAAGATTTCTGGGAGAAATACCAATAACCTCAGATATGCAGATGACACCACCCTTATGGCAGAAAACAAAGAGGAACTAAAGAGCCTCTTGATGAAAGTGAAAGAGGAGAGTGAAAAAGTTGGCTTAAAGCTCAACATTCAGGAAACTAAGATCATGGCATCTGGTCCCATCACCTCGTGGGAAATAGATGGGGAGACAGTGGAAACAGTGGCTGACTTTATTTTGGGGTCTCCAAAATCACTGCAGATGGTGACTGCAGCCACCAAGGATAAAAGACACTTGCTCCTTGGAAGAAAAGTTATGACCAATCTAGACAGCTTATTAAAAAACAGAAACATTACTTTGCCAACAAAGGTCCATCTAGTCAAAGCTATTGATTTTCCAGTAGTCATGTATGGATGTGAGAGTTGGACTATAAAGAAAGCTGAGTGCCAAAGAATTGATTCTTTTGAACTGTGGTGTTGCAGAAGACTCTTGAGAGTCCCTTGGACTGCAAGGAAATCAAACCAGTCAATCCTAAAGAAAATCAGTCCTGAATATTCATTGGAAGGACTGATGCTGAAGCTGAAACTCCAACACTTTGGCCTCCTGATGCAAAGAACAGATTCATTGAAAAAGACTCTGATGCTGGGAAAGATTGAAGGCAGAAGGAGAAGGGGATGACAGAGGATGAGATGGTTCAATGGCATGACCGACTTGATGGACATAAATTTGAGTAAGCTCCGGGAGTTGGTGATGGATAGGGAATCCTGGCGTGCTCCAGTCCATGGGGTTGCAAAGGGTCGGACAGAACTGAGCAACTGAACTGAACTGAAAAAGAAGAGGAGGTTAGGGGAGTGAATGATGTTGTGCTGAAGTGGAATCATGTAAGCCAGGGAAGATCTTAGTTTTAGAAAAGAAGAGAAGATCAGATAGTTACATACTGAAGAAGAAGAGAAGAGTTGTTGGCTATGAGACTTCAGAAGTAGGTGAGTAAGCAGGCACAAGTGGGAATCATTTAAAGATTTTGCTGTTTATATTTCAAGAAATAGGAATCCAGAGAAAAGTTTTAAGAAATGAGTTTTAGAAAAATTGGTTTATATATTTGAAGTCCCAATTTGGCAGCTGAGATAGAAATGTATTAGAGTTAGGTGAGCACGGATGTTGAGCCATGAGGTCTGGATAGTTTAGAGCAGTTTGCAAGAGTAGAAATGGACAGAAGAGACTTAGTGGCTGATTGGGTGTGGGCAATGAGAGAGGGGAGAATGAAGCAGAAATGAATTTCAGGTTGATGTTATCAACAATGGATGAGTGGAGAAGATGATGTAATGACATAAGATTCATTGGAATTAAAGCCAGTTCGGGCTTTCCCGGTGGCTCAGTCGGTAAAGAATCCACATGCAATGCCAGAGACCTGGGCTCGATCCCTGGGTTGGAAAGATTCCCTGGAGGAGGGCATGGCAACCCACTTTAGTAGTCTTCCCTGGAGAATCCCCATGGACTGAGGAGCCTGGTGGACTACAGTCCCTGGGGTCACCAAGAGTCAGGCACGACTGAGTGAGCAGGAAATGGCATAAGGCCAGTGTGGAGGGTTCTAGGAAAGGAGCAGAGAGGCTTAAAGATGGTTGTGAACTGAGTAAGAAGCAAACTGACGTGATCTGGACTTAACAGCATCTAGTTTGGAAATACCAGTTCTGCTATTGCTAGCTCTCATCTCTGCTCTGCTTTCCACACAGCCAACACAATGATCCTTTTGAAATACAGGAGAACATTTTGCTGTCTGCTAAAATCCCTTCAATGAATGATCATCCTCCTTAAAAGGAATCTCACCATCTCCATCCTCTACCCTCATCCCCAGCCTGTGACCCCTGCTTCAATTTCCCCTCATGTTGTACCCAGTTTACTTTCCTTTGTCCCAAGTCGTCTCCTTACTTGTCTATGATTAATGCCAAGTAATTCCAGGCTCTGCCTGGAAAGACTATGTTCCAGATATCCTCACTGATAACCCCATTATTTTATTAATGTCTCTACTTAAAACTCACCTTATCAGAAAGACCCTCATTAACAAACATCTAAAAGACATTTGTTTTTTTCTTTCCCTACTCTGGCTTAATTTTCTTCTCAGTCTTCATCACACCTCTATTAATTATGTAGTAATATGTTTATTAAGAATATAAGCTCTTGAGAATAGGGACTATTTTTCCTTGCCTCACGTAACTCCAATGCATAGAACATAGTACGTGCTTAATTCAAACTTGTCAGTTGACTATCAATTTTGCTCAGCACTTCTGCTCACCCATGTCCTCTTCTCTTACACCGCTGCCTTTTTTAAGTACCAGTGGAAACTCTTTTGATAAATCTCTACTAACTCAACTTTCCAGATTAGCCTGTGCCATTTGCTTGCTCTCTGAAGGCTGGAGTCCAGAGGATACTGAAATCGCACAGCTGTTAGACTACTTCCTAGCAGTATTATTTACTTCTTCTACTAGTAAATCAATAGCACTGGCTTCCAATCTGTTTCTATCAGTTGGACTTGTCAGTATCATTGCATAAAGTAATTTATTATTATGTAAATCAATATGATATGAGTGTGAAAGGAAAAAACTGTTGTTTCTGTGAAAACTAATTTGAATAATATGGAAAGACTTGATAAATGGGATTTATATTTTAAAACATTGCTATTGGCTGTCAGCTTTAAAAGACTGAGGGAAAAAAGGTCATAAACATCCAGAATTATTCACTCGGTATGATTATATATGCACATAGCCTTATTCTGTTTTAAATATATTCAAACTGGAAACCTTAGATAATGCCTTATGGGTGTGGTTTATGCCAAAAGAATGATGTTGAATTTCAATCAATGAAAAAGAGAAGTCTTTGCTAGGCATGAAAAACCAGAAATGTATATTTATATGTTTCAGGTTAAAATAAAATATTCAGGGCATTTATGAATATTTTTAATTCTCCAATTTAACTGTTTTTTCTCCTTAACACTGTGAGCATCTATTAGGTAAATTGATTTCTCATTAACCTGACTCCGTAGTGTTCATATTTTGTCCTTCCCTCATTCATCTCAGCACGGATGAAAATGAGGTTTATACTTGGATCTGCTGGCTTTGGTTGACCTTACTTCCATGTCAAAAAGCCACCTGCATTAGTTTCCTAGGCCTGCCATAACAAAGCACAAAATATTGGATTTGTTGTGCTTAATTGTCTCATAATTCTGGAAGCCAGAAGTCTGAAATCAAGGTGTCCGCGGGGTTATGCTGCCTCTAAAGTGCAAGGGAAGGATGTGTTCCAGACCTCTCTCTCGCTCCTGGTGGTTGCTTGGTTGTGGTTATTAACTCCAGTCTTCATGCGGCGGCATCCCCCCGTGTATGCCTGCGCCCTCATTTCCCCCGCTTTAAAAAGACACCAGCCGCATTGAAATATGGGCCCACTGTATGCCTTCATCTTCATTTAATGAATTATATCTGCAGTGATGTAGTTCCAAATAAGGTCACATTCTGAGCTATTGGAGGTTTGGACTTCTACATATGAATTATGGGTGGACACACTTTAACCTGTCACAATGTCTCACAGAAAACTTTGAGCACAATAGGAGCGTAGTAAATTCATAAGAAACATATTAAAAAGTAAGTGAGAAAATGTGTGGCAAAGTGATGATAGTATGAATACGGCCAGGTTTTTATTTTCCCTTCCGTACTTTCTTTTTCCATTATTTTGCCAACCCTATGGTTTATCCTCCAAAATCCAGATCCACTTTTCCAACACCTAATGAGTCTAATAAGCCAACTCTACAACTACACAAATGGACAGATTCAACTATTTAAGAACTTTATGAGCTGTTTTTTTTTTTGTTTGTTTGTTTGTATTTCTCAAATTTAGCTGCATCTTCCAGTGGAATAAATGCTTGTCATTGTGCCAAACACAAACATCACTCTATATAGGACTTTAGCTCTTGCCTAAATATGAAAAGGGATTACAATTTTGGTTCAAGATTATACAAAAATAAATGCAATGTTTGGAGACTCCTTCATCCCAAATTTGAAAGTTATATTATCAAATTACTCTTAAGCCATTATTTCCATAATAATAAAACAGGTAGCGATGTGAAATGATAATCTAAATGACATGCTGTAATGCTGATAGGCTTAGACAGGCATAACCAAATTAAAGGGAAAGTCTGAGCAAATATTCATTGAACATCGAGTTCATCACATAGCCAGTTTAAATATATTAATTAAAACATCCAGTTGCAGAAGCTTTATTAATCCACTGGTGATCATAAAACTCGGCTTTGCTTATAAGCCATAATGATTAGGTCAGCTTATTATAGCCTAAGGTTTTTGTTTGTGTTTGCTATTGATAATTTTAAAGGCATTTCCTTTTTAACAGTGAAACATTTCTTACACTGAGGCATTAACAATGCTTACATCTTCTCTTTGAAATAATGGGTGATTCATCATCAGGACAGGTTTCTTACAAATGACTCATTTATCTCAGCATGCAGTCTTAATCATAAAAAAATTCAATGACTTAATATCAGTGATGGCTAAAAAGACACACATAATTTACTTATGCTTTCTTGCCAAATTTAAAAATATTTAAGTAAGAAATGATTTTCTTCATTTATTATGAAGAAGACAATTAGTCTTAAAAAATAAATCTTAGCAAATAATTTTATCCTTACTTACTGGACTGAATTTTATGAGTCAATAATACAAAAAAGGATTTGCAGTAATATATGGCATTTTTCAATAGACGTGGCCACTGTCTTTCAACTGATCTAGTTTTCAGTTTATTTCATTTTTAAAATCTTACCTGACCTTCAGAGAAATGATCACATCCTATTTCTCCCCTTTTCCTTTCGTTTCTGTTAACAGCATTACCATTCTTTTAATCAGCCAGACTGAATCCTGAACTTCATTTATCCATTCAACAAATATATACCTGACAACTGCCAACTGACTTTGGGAAAAATTGTTCTAGCCTCTAGGAATGCAGAGGTAAGAAGAGAAAACTTGCAAAAAGAAAAAAAAAGCATAATCAGACACCATTTCACACTCACAAAATGGAAAAAAATGAAAATCATAAAAATGTTATGTTTTGTGGAGAATGTGGACTAACTGGAATTGTTACAATGTTGGGGGAATATTATTTGATCAACAACTTTGAAAGATCTTCTAATATTGTCTATACAAGTTGAAGATATACATACCATATGCCAAGCAAGTTGACTTTTAGGCATATACCCTATAAGAGCTCGTGCATATGCATACCAGGATATATATAAGCATGTACAAAGCCATAGTGTAACAATCCTATGCCTAATATATATCTTTGCCTTCCAAAGTGAAGAATATCCGATGAATGTTAGTGAGTATTGAGTATTTAGATGTTATCATTGTTTTTGTTATTTCTTCATATGTTACAATTATTCTTTTGAAGACATTTAACTTGAAAAAGTGATAGGGATAAAGAAGCATTGTTAATCTTAAAAAATGACATGCAAATGAGAAATAAAATCAGAACAATACAAACCAATAGGAAGTAGAATTGAAAAACCATAAAAGTCATAGAAATAAAAATAAAGCTATTTATTGGTTTAAAAGTAACTAGGAATATTATGCTTGCATAATCAAGAGAAACAGTGAATGGAAATATGCTACTGAGGAATCCACCCAGAACACAGTTCTGAGAGCTGCTGTTTGTAAAACCCAAACCAAACCCACAGTACCATCCTGTACTGAGCTTAGATATTCCCACTGGCTTTGAAATTTAAATGAAGCATCCAGAACTCTAATTTCTATTTTAAGACAAACTCCTCCTTGACTGATTCTGCCTTTATGTTATGAGATTACACGTTCTCCCACCAACGTGTGTATGTTCTGACACTGGCTCAGGCATTTAGTTGCCATGTGAATTGTAAGAATTGTATGATGGATTAATTTCTCTCTGCATTGTGTATAATATAAGGAAAACAATAGTGTTCTCTTGGTATTTTACTAGGATTAGATGAGTTACTGTATGTAAAATGCTTAAAGTACTATCTAGAGCATGGAACTTTCCTTTATTTTTCCAATTCCTATTTCATTTTGGATAGTTCCTGTTGCAAATTTTCCAAACAAACCTATCTTCTGCAGTATCCAGTAGGCCACTAACTTCTTTGGTATAGTTCTTTTCCAGTATAGTTTTCATTCCAGACATTGCAATTTTCATTTCTGGATGTTCAACATTGGTCTTTCAAATGTATGCATATATCATTCATGTTCTGCTCAGTGAAATTAATCTTTCCCCTACTTTTTGAAACATATGGAAAATAGTATAATACTGTGTTAATGCCCATGTCTGTTAATATTATAATCAGTGTCACTTCTGGGTCTCTTCCCATTGATTGCTTTTTATCCTCATTATGGGTTGTATTTTACTGCTTCTTTTCATGCCTTATAATATTTGACTGAATTTTTTTTAACTTATCAAGTCTGGAAATTTTGTATTTTTATAAATTCTTAAACTATTTTCTAAGATACAGTTTATGCAACATAGAAACATAGTTTTTCAGTTTTAATAGGTAGAACCAGAGCAGTCTTTGGTCTAGAGATGATTTTTTACTTCACTACTGGGGTGATACCATTCTGGGTACTCTACATAATGTACCTTGATTTCAAGCTTTTATACTCTGGCGAGTGGGGACACAGCCATGCCCAGCCACAGGTGAGTTTATAGGGGTTGCGCTCTGTTCATTTCAGGTGGTTCTTTTTCCGGCCTTTGAATTTTTTTCTGACATGTGATCAGTGCTCAGCTGGAGACTCTAGGGAGACTCCCTGAAGATCTCTAAAATGCGTTCTCTTTTCTCTCTTTCTCTATGAAACACTGTACTCTGCTGTGTGAATTCCAACTACCTTGGCCTTACTGAACTCTCAACTCAATCTCCTCAACTCAGGAAGACTGCCAATATCTGAAAATAGATGTTTCATATATTGGTCTCCAATTTTTTTAGCTGTTTTCAGGTGTGAGAGTAAATCTGGTCACTATTAATCCTCCGGGCTAGCAGCAAAAGTTAAATAAGCTATTATTAATAATGACAGTCCTCTGAGTCTTATCTAGCACTTACATGTGAATCGCATGAAGTAAGTTAGGATATACGTGCATGTGTATTAGCATCACAACTGACTCCATATGGGCAAATAGGTGTCATTGCTTTCAACATGTCTTTTAGCCATCTGTGCATCATGCTAAGTCACTTCAGTCATGTCTGACTCTGTGTGACCCTACTGACCATAGGCTGCCAGGCTCCTCTGTCCATGGAATTGTCCAGGCAAGAATACTGGGGTGGGTTGCCATGCCCTCCTCCAGGGGATCTTCACAAGCCAGGAAACAAACCTGTGTCTCTATTGTCTCCTGCATTGGCAGGCAGGTTCTTTACCACTAAGGCCACCTGGGATGCCCATCTACCCAGTGGCATTTCAACATTCAAAAACTAAGATCATGGCTCTCGATCCCATCACTTCATGGCAAATAGATGGGGAAAACATGAAAACAGTGGTAGACTTTATTTTCTGGGGCTACAAAATCACTGCAGACAATGACTGCACCCGTGAAATTAAAAGATGCTTGCTCCTTGAAGAAAAATGGCAAACCTAGACATCGTATCGTAAAGCACAGACATCAATTTGCCAACAAAGTTCCATCTAGTCAAAGTCATGTTCAGATGTGAGAGTTGGACCGTAAAGAAAGCTGAGCACTGAAGAACTGATGCTTTGAATTGTGGTGCTGGAGAAGGCTCTTGAGAGTCCCTTGGACAGCCAGGAGATCAAACCAGTCAATCCTAAAGGAAATCAGTCCTCAATATTCATTGGAAGGACTGATGCTGAAGCTTCAGTACTTTGGCCATCTGATTCAAGGAGCCAACTCATTGGGAAAGACCCCAAGTTCTAATGAGATGGATGAAACTGGAGCCTATTATACAGAGTGAAGTAAGCCAGAAAGATAAAGAACATTACTGCATACTAACACATATATATGGAATTTAGAAAGATGGTAATGATAACCCTATCTGCAAAACAGAAAAAGAGACACAGATGTACAGAACAGACTTTTGGACTCTGTGGGAGAAGGCGAGGGTGGGATGTTTCAAGAGAACAGCATCGAAACATGTATATTATCTAGGGTGAAACAGATCACCAGCCCAGGTGGGATGCATGAGACAAGTGCTCGGGCCTGGCGCACTGGGAAGACCCAGAGGAATCGGGTGGAGAGGGAGGTGGGAGGGGGGATCGGGATGGGGAATACATGTAACTCCATGGCTGGTTCATGTCAATGTATGACAAAACCCACTACAGTTTTGTAAAGTAATTAGCCTCCAACTAATTAAAATAAATGAAAAAAAAAAAAAAGAATAGCACAAAAAATAAAAAAGAAATATGTGGATAAATATTAAAAAAAAAAAAAAAAAAGGCTGGGAAAGATCGAAAGGAGGAGAAGGGAGTGGCAGAGGATGAGATGGTTAGATAGCATCCCCAACTTAGTGGACATGAATTTGAGCAAACTCCAGGAGACAATGATGGACAGGGAAGCCTGGCCTAGGGTAGGGGTGAATATGAGTTTAAAGGCATAAAGAGAAATTTCTATGCATTTATTTTGGTAATGATTAAGTGGGTATACACACCTATCAAAATTTTTCTAAGTATGCACTTAATATGTGTTTATTTTAATAATGTAAATTATACCTCAATAAAGTTAGTAAAAAGAAGAAAATGCATTTGGTACACTTTTCTATAGAGATAACCTACATTTTCAATGGAATTAACACTTAGTTTTTACTGAACACCCCTGAAAAATAATCTGTTCCCTCAGGATCTTTTTTTAACTTTTATATTAGAATATAGTTGATTAACTATGCTGTGTTAGTTTTAGGTGTATAGCAAAGTGATTCAGTTCTGCATATGCAGGTATCTATTCTTTTTCAAATTCATTTCCCATTTAGGTTGTTATATAATACTGAGTGGAGTTATCTGTGTTATACACTAGGTCCTTTTGGATTATCCATTTTAAATACAGCAGTGTATACACTCAGGATCTTTTAATTTTCTGGTTCTCTTTGTCTACAATGCTCTTTCCCAAAACAGCAAGATGCACAGACACTTCTTTGAGTTCTTCGTTGAATATCATCTTATAAAGACACCATCCATGACAACCTATGTAAAAAATAGTTCACCCACTTTTTGTTCCCATCATTCCACTTCCTTCTCTTGCTTCATTTTCCTTCATAGCAGTTATTGCCACCTGCACATTATGTGTGCATTCACTTATGTATTTATTGTCTGCCTTCTCCCACTACTGAAGGAGACAGAGATTTTGCTGTTTCAGCCACCTCTGTGTCCTAAAAGCCACAAATATGGAAGTGCTCACATGTATGTGCTCAATAATATTTGCTGAGCAATTGTTAGCAAGCAGGAAGGCAGTGACAAAATTAGCTATACGCCAGTCAGCACATAAGATGGTTCTGCTGCTGCAGGCCTGGCTGAAGTTAAAACTGGGGGCAATGGAATGAAAATTACAGGAGAATAAGCAGTGGACTTCAATGCTGGCTGAAAATTATTGGTACCTGGAGAGCTCTTAAGTAAAACACTTCTAATATCCAGGCCCTGCCACTGGAGAATCTATTTTAATTGGTCTAGAGTTGGGTCCAGATATTAACTTTTTAAAGCTCTCCAGGTGACATTAAGGTGCAACCAGGGGTGAGAACCATGGACATAGAAGAACAATCCAGCCTTGTTCCTGCTCTTTGACTTTTGGCCTTCAATATACCCACAGGCCAAAACCTGTGACCACTTCAAAGCTCAAAGTGCCTGGCTTCAAAGCTCAACTCTCCCAAGCAAGAAGCACAGAAAAGTTATGATTCTAGGTGTTTATATTAGCAGCGAATGTCTATGAGCTTATGTTGGTGTGTGCATGTGCAAATATGGGAGAGTACATTTGTGAGTGTGCATATTTTTGAGTTTTGGAGAGTGAAAGAGGGAGAAAAAGAAAGAATGTGTGTGTGTGTGTGTGTGTGTACCCTAAGTGTCTGAAACATGCTTTAAGATTTTTCAAAGAGACACAAAACACAGTTGAATAATTTAGTGATTTATTCAAGTACCATGACGTTTGTTTGGTTTGCATGGTTTCATGACTTTTAAGTATTGTAAGACAAAGCCTCCTGGCCAACCACCCCTTCTTGTCTAGCTGGAACTCTCAGACAAGTCCCAACACAAGGGTGGCATCAGGTCTAGACTGCAGGTTGCAGAGCATACAAGATTATTTCCGACTTAACCCCCTAGTCCAGAAGTAATCAAATTTTTGGAAACAAACGTCAACCTAAGGCTGGGATGAGGAGTCAAAACCAAGCTAAGTGGAAAGATAGGATAGCGAGGGGACCACCAATAAGATCAAACACTTTGGTTTGAAAAAGAACATAAAAAGACTGAAAATACAACAGATAGACCTTGAATGCTGTGATGTGGGCAGTGTGACATCTGCAGCTTCATGTGGGTGCAGACATGACCTCATGCTATTGCGACTATAGTCACTTACCTGGATCAGAGACACGTGAAAATAAAATACAGCAGAGAAAGGAGACAAACAAAGCAGCCATCATTTAATCAGTTTCTCTACATAGTACACATGTGCTCAGAATTAATTTTGGATTTCAGTAAGCAGATGTTCAGCCTATCTTTACTCTTGTTTTATTATTTAGAATCTAGATCATTGGACATTTAACAAAATAAGTATTACTAAAATGAACTGAGAGAACCACCCACATTTTGTTTTATCAAAATAATTTTAATATTAAATGGGTAAGTGACTGCAAATTAGGAAAAACTTTTCAGCATAATTGCATAGAAAAAGCCTCAAGTTTTCAAGGCATATACATTAGGGGGTATTTTTTTTTTAACAGTATCAAGAATATACTTTTGGAAATACAAATATGTCTTCCTTTCAGGAGAAAAATGCATTTATTGCAGAGTATTTGTTACATTTAAAGGCAAGTGATACTTATATATACAAAGTAATCAAAATATAAATAAGATTTACATCAAATATTAGAAGGGGAAAACAGGAAAATAAGATTTCAATCATGGTAAAATCACCAAATTTCAGTCAGTTCTGTTGCTCAGTTGTGTCCAACTCTTTGTGACCCCATGGTCCGCAGCACACCAGGCTTCCCCATACATCACCAACTCCCAGAGCTTACTCAAACTCATGTCCATCAAGTCAGTAATACCATCCAACCATCTCATCCTCTGTCGTCCCCTCTTCCTGCCTTCAATCTTTCCTAGCATCAGGGTCTTTTCCAATGAGTCAGTTCTTTGCATCAGGTGGCCACAGTATTAGAGCGTCAGCTTCAGCATCTGTCCTTCCAATGAATATTCAGGACTGGTTTCCTTTAGGATTGACTGGTTTGATTTCCTTGCAGTTCAAGTGACTCTCAAGAGTCTTCTCCAACATCCCAGTTCAAAAGCATCAATTCTTTGGTGCTCAGTTTTCTTTATGATCCAACTCTCACATCCATACATGACTACTGGAAAGCATATAACTTTGACTAGATGGACCTTTGTTGGCAAAATAATGTTTCTGCTTTTTAATATTCTGTTGAGGGTGGTCATAGCTTTTCTTCCAAGGAGCGTCTTTTAATTTCATGGCTGCAGTCACCATCTGCAGTGATTTTGGAGCCCAAGAAAATAAAGTTGGTCACTGTTTCCCCATCTATTTGGCATGAAGTGATGGGACCAGATGCCATGATCTTAGTTTCCTGAATGTTGAGTTTTAAGCCAACTTTTTCACTCTCCTCTTTCACTTTCATCAAGAGCTCTTTAGTTCCTCTTTGCTTTCTGCCATAAGGGTAGTGTTATCTGCATATCTGATGTTACTGATATTTCTCCCAGCAATCTTGATTCCAGCTTGTGCTTCATCCAGCCTGGCATTTTACATGGTGTACTCTGCATATAAGTTAAATAAAATAGGGTGACAATATAAAGCCTTGATGTACTCGTTTTCCAATTTGGAACCAGTCCATTGATCCATGTCTGGTTCTAACTAAAAATTCAGAGTTAAACTAAAGAAAGTAGGGAAAACCACTAGACCATTCAGGTATGACCTTAATCAAATCCCTTACGATAATACAGTGGAAGTTACAAATAGATTCAAGGGATTATATCTGATAGACAGAGTGTTTCAAGAACTATGGATGGAGGTTTGTGACATTGTACAGGAGGTAGTGATCAAGACCATCCCCAAAACAGAAAGGCAAACAGGCAAAATGCTTGTCTGAGGAGGCCTTACAAGAGAAAGGCCTGAGAAAAGAAGAGAAGCTAACGGCAAAGGAGAAACTCTGAATGCAGAGTTCCAAAGACTAGTAAGGAAATAAGAAAGCCTTCCTCATTGATCAATGCAGAGGAATAGAGGAGAACAATAGAATGGGAAAGACTAGAGATCTCTTCAAGAAAATTAGAGACACCAAGGGAACACTTCATGCAAAGATGAGCACGATGAAGAACAAAAACAGCATGGACCTAACAGAAGCAGAAGGTATTCAGAAGAGGCAGCAAGAATATAGAGAAGAAATATACAAAAAAGGTCTTAATGACCCAGATAACCATGATGGTGTGATCACTCATCTAGAGCCAGACATCCTGGTGTGCGAAGTCAAGTTCCTTAGGAAGCATCACTATGATCAAAGCTAGTGGAAAAGATGGAATTCCAGCTGAGCTCTTTCAAAGCCTAAAAGATGATGCTATGAAAGTGCTGTACTCAGTATGCCAGCAAATTTGGAAAAATAACCAAGTTTACTGGTTGAAATATATCTAGCTCCCCCTAGTTTTTAAAAGTGTTTATAAGTGTAGGCATGTTTCCAAATAGTACCTTTCCACTAAGAAATAGAAGAATTCTTCAAACAAAATGATTAAACCATATCCTTAGTGAAGCTTTCAGTGAACTACCATAATTACCACTAAATTCTCTTTAAACCTCTTATCAGTCAGGGTTTAATCAAGAGACAGAAACCACACAGTAATTTGAACAGAGGAAGTCTTATATGAAGAAATATAAACTACTTATAGGTAATTAGCTACTCAAGGGGATAAGAAGAAAACTCTAAAGAATATACTAGAACTAAGAGAGAGTACCAAGAGTAAAACAAACTTGGAAACGGGCCCCTTCCCAGGTTGGAGTTTGGTTGTTGTTTCAGAGAGTGTGAATGAAGCACACTGGAGTTGGGAAAAATTCGTGGCATTCCTCAGCACCAGAGCTAGTCCATAGTCACTCATCTGAGGCTAGGAGTTGAACTTCCCGATGATGTTAATGAAGTTCCCTTGTTAAACTCACTAGGGAGCTTGTTGGACTCCCACAGAATTTTGCTAAAACCTCCTGCCAGGGTGGGAAGGAGAAGATGCTGAAGTTATCAGAAAGTTATGTAGGGCACCCCTGGAACTCCTGGAAATCACCTTGAGGAAGAAAGTCGGGGACGGCGTCCTGAGGAACTCAGGAAAAATGCACGTGTAGGATGGTGACCAGGAAACCAGGTACAAGGCCTGAGGAACCTGCAGGAAGGCTTCCCCCAAGATGTTTCTTCCACTGGCTGCTCTGCGTGCCAGTCTAGCATCAGAGGAGCCAGTGGGAAGCAGATCGCAGCAGAAAGAGTAGAACTCTCTTCCTCATGTTGTGTCCCTCCTGCTGCCTCAACCGGCATCGCTGAACACTGGGCCAGCTTACCAGGGAGAAATCAGAGCCACAAGCAGGGTGATGAAGGGTAAACTGAGAGCAGAGAGGCAATTCCCTGATGACCGGCATGTCACTCCCTGACACACACTAAATTCCCAATACTTTTCACATCAACCTACTAATAGTTTGGAGTTCTAGTTTTGAATAAATAATTACAATGTTATTAGGTCTTTTATGACTGATTCTGACGGTTTGTTACAAAATAATCTATATCTAGCAATGTACTTCTCTTTAAAGATCAATTTCTAATAAAGTTAAAAACTCAGAACATCAGTGAAAGTGAAAGTCACTCAGTCATGTCCAACTCTGTGTGACCCCATGGACTAGCCTGCCACGCTCCTCTGTCCACACAATTCTCCAGGCCAGAATACTGGAGTAGGTAACCTTTCCCTTCTCCAGGGGATCTTACCAACCTAGGGATCGATCCCAGGTCTCCTGGGATTCTTTATCATCTGAGCCACCAGGGAAGCCCCGGAACATCAGTGGCCTTCCAAAAACATCAGGAGGACTTCATGGTTAATTTTTCCTGGATCCTTTGAGAATAAGATTTAGTACATACTTAGAGCTTTCATTATTATCACATGAGTATCAATCAAACATTATTAAGGAGTAAAATTAACGACACTAATAACATTTTTCTCATCTCCCAAAGCTACTTCTAATATATAACTAAATTGGATGAAACTAATTCACTTTCATTTTTAATAATCCCCGTGTGAATTTAAAAATATATAATTCTTCTTAAAAACCTATCTTTTTTTTCCCAACCCAAAATATTTGGAGAAATATACTTAAAGCAGTAGATGAGTTTAGGGCTCTTTTTAAAACATCATTGAATAAAATAATATGTAGAGGACACAAAACAGCTGCTTTTCTAAAATTTCTTTATTCTTAAAAGATTTAGTTGCAAATGCTGTTTATTTGGAGTATTGAATGGCTAACAAGAGAAATGTCTTTCTAGAAGTCTCTGGCACTATTTAAGTATGCATATTTTACTCTACAGAAATAGAGGCCTTTACACTACTTTGCCAGAATAAGATGACTGAAAGCAAACAACCTCCAGGTCACGACAAAGAGTCAACCTTCCTAGTAATCTTCCCATTGAACTCAATTTAACACCTTCTGATTACTCATCAAGTGCATCTGAACAAATGAATCTAATGACATCATTTGTTTCACAACTGGCCCACCTGATAAAAGAAAATTAGTTCCATGCTCAATATTTGAGAGGATAATGGAGTCTGTAATGACACAAAGTACTGAACTCTATCTTGTTTATAGGAAAATTTCAACAAAAGCGTGTATATGAATGTAATGCAAAACACAAAGATTATTTGTACTTAACTGCTCACTGTCCTTTCCTGGTGTTAGGTTCTGCATCGTACGTGTGAAAAAGAGCAGGAAAAAGCAATGAGGGCTTGAATCTACAGCAAATGAAACCTTGCCTATTTATAGTGTATTCCCTCACAAAATGCAAAGTGCATTCCAGTAAACTATATTATTTATAAATTTTTTTTATAAATTGAATAACCACATGATCTAGGTTTCCAATGATGGTATAAAATCTAAAAGACCAAGCAAGCAGGATACAGGACAGATCCCTACTGCTTGAAGCCCCCACATAGCAACTGCCTCTACCTCACACCAGCTTTCAGAAGGGAATATGGCCCCAGTCACCTGTGAACTGGCCCAGTGCAGCACCAGTAATGTTGCATTGTATAAATTGTACCACTAATAAAGGTCACTTCACAGAGGTCAGCCCAATCACGTTTTCTTTCTATGGTTGTGCCAAATTTCTGTAAGCTGTTCATACAAAGAGGCAATGGTATCAAACCCTGAATCTGTCCAACCCCCTTAAGGGACCATTCATGCACATGTGCTTTTCTCAGAGAAACACTTGTTATCATCTTCATGGAGCACTATTTTCTTTCAAATACACCATAAAAAAATCTCTGACAGTATTTTGACTGGAAAACTTGCTTGATAAAGGGACATATACGTAGAACCAGTTTAAGTGAACATCCATTGAAACTCTGAGGCCCTTCTGAGGTATTTCTTCTCTCTTTACAAAGCGCAAGGAACCCATACTGATACTGTCTTCTAAATGCCAAGAAAATGCAAATTCTACTGAATGCTCAAGTCCCAACCAATCACAATTAATTAACTGAATTTCTGTGAAGCAGTGTGACCTAAATGATATGGGAATTATGACATCCCTAGGCAGAGCAAAATAATGGAAAGATTTTCTCCAAACCCAGCGAAAACTGTCATTTCACTTACATGATCCCATTCACAATGTGGCAAGTCTGGAAGTCATTGTCAAGACCAATCACCTAGAACTTTCTGAAAACCCTGACATTCTCACATCGATTAGATGACTCTCTGAGTAAGGTGGAAATGCAAGCCACTCTTGGCTATTTAAGGGTTAGCTTATGAATTAACTAATTCTTGGAGACCTCATCCATTTCTCTTTAACAGCTACATTAAAAAAATAAATGCTCCCAGGATAAAAACTTGAATTGCAATTCTAACTCTTTCAAAGATGTTGTACCTGTTTTAACATCAAATCTACATATCAACCTTACACAAAAAACAGTCATAAACAAAAAACAACCATACACAAAAAACACATAAGCCATAAAAAAACGGTGGCCACAATCAGTGACAAATAAATCAAGCAAAATGATCTTCATATTGATGAAGGCCATTACTTGTTTTCTTCCCCCAGCATAAGCTCTTTTCATACATACACTGCTCTCCTTTTCTCACTTAGCATCTTATCTAGATTTCATTAACAGAGCGTTATTCTCAGCAAACTAAACTAGCCATGGCCATTTATTTTAAGTTTGGTTAATAATGGCAAAAGTTATAATTGTTCAGAAAGGCATTTGCATTATGCTCCAGTGCTAAGTCACTTCAGTTGTGTCCAACTCTTTGTGACCCTATGGATTGTAGCCCACCCATTTGCATTATAAGACTTCAGTTTACTTTTTGGTATTGGCTCTTCCATGTGATTTGTCTGGACCCTTCTTCTGTACTACTTCATACACTCACAACCCCACCTTTTATTCCAGCTACTGGAGCAATTACAAGTTCTGTGAACTTTGGCAGGATTTGATCAGATTAAATCAAGAAGTTCCTTTCCTTAGCTCCATACCTGGAACTCTGGGTTTCTGTCCTGAGGCTCTAGAATGCTTCATTGCAGGATACTCACTAAACCCTCTCAGCATTCATACATGTGAAAGACATTGTGGAAGAATAAATGTGAGTGAGAATATACTCTTGGGAAGTGGCCAGTGAGACATGGCCATCGGAGCAGGCACTTGAAAGAAGGCTGAAAGATCAGTGATAAAGAAGGCTAGGAGAGAAAAAGAACAGGCAAACGGGAACTGGCAAAGCATGCAAAGATTTCTGTAAAACCAGAAAGCAGGCATCATGGAACGCACACTAAACACCAAAAAAGAAAAAGAAAAAGATTAGACTGCTTTCATCATAAGCGCCCCAGAAGTGGCATAATATATAGATATATGGGCCCAACAGGAAGGACTCCAGCATTCCTAGATATGTCTAATGCTGCTGCTTCTAACTGTCCAACCTACCAAGAACAGAAACCATCACTCGGCCTTTGGTGTAGCGGCAGGTAGATTAAATTGTTTCTCTTCTATTTGGAACGGTCAGGAGTTCATCCTCATGAAGACAGTTACCAGTTCCAAGTGTGTGCTTGCTTTTCCTGCCCTCGGAGTCTTAGCCAACAACAGTGTCTGAGGTCTTATGGAATGCATAATCCACAATTAGGTAGTCCTATACATCACGACATCCAAACAGGGCATAAACTTCATAGTAAAGAAAGCATGAGAGTGAGACCATTACCATGGGATCAAGAGATCTAACCTTGATATTTACCATTCCCACAGCTCTGGGCTTGGCAGGAGTAGTGATCCTCTTTTCCATAACTGGTGCCATCCTGCAAGTGGACACAATAAAGTTCCCACTGAACTATAAGCTATGATGACCACCAGAATATTTTGTATTCCTTGTGTCTAACTCCAATACTTTGGCCACCTGATGCAAAGAATTGAACTCATTTGAAAAGATCCTGATGCTGGGAAAGATTGAAGGCAGGAGGAGAAGGGGATAACAGAGGATGAGATGGTTGGATGGCATCACCGACTCAACGGACATGAGTTTGGGTAAACTCCAGGAGTTGGTGATGGACAGGGAGGCCTGGTGTGCTGCGGTCCATGGGGTCACAAAGAGTCGGACACGACTGAGCGACTGAAGTGAAATGAACTGAGTCTAGGAACCAAGAGAAATCATTATCTTTGGGGGAGTAATTTATCGTAACCACCAGGAGGACATAATACTGTTTCTACAAAATGAATGTGAGAAGGAATATAAGTGATCCACCTGGGTGCCTCGTAGTATTCTCTTACCCCATCATAACTGTAAATGCAGTAACTCTGACCTGAAAAGAAGTATGAAGTTCCTGAAACTTCCTTCACTTATCAATATTATAAATCAGAAGCAATAATACATCCCAAAAGGAAATGTGGGGATAAATGCCACCATTAAAGATTTAGGGGTAGTGGTATCCATTACATCTTCAATCAATACGTTTATGGGGCTCTGCAAAAATTAAATAGATAGTGGCAGATGATGTTGAGCTTCATAAATTTTGCCAAGTGGTAGCCCCAATCACAGCTGCCATGCAAAATGAGGTATCTTCACTGGAGAGAATAATGAGGTATGAGGTATGTAGTTATTGATCTAGTCAATGCACTCTTCCAGATCTTTATCAATAAGGAGCATCAAAGGCTGTTCTTTATTACTGCATGGGAAAACACACATAGTCTCTTTGCTCTATGATTATATTCATTTTCCTGCTCTGTCATAATACAGTCCTTAATTATCTTGATATTACAATGGAAATAGACCATACTATAGTTACTCTCTACAAGCATGATTTTAAAAAATCTGCTGGAAATAAATTCCTTATATATTTCATATTAAAACATATAAATATGCTTTTTTACTTTAATAAAGTACCACGTTCTGTTAGATTATATCATAATGTATTAAATTATTTACTAATAAATAATTTATTATTTTGCTTCCAATTTTGCTTATAAACAATGTTCCACTGATTTTCTAGATGATGTGTATTTGATAATTTTCTTAGAACATAGGATTAAAATTGAACTCTGGTTGGTCAAAAATACATAAGTTTTAAAATTGTAGATACATGAACAGTCATCTCAAGAAATATTCTAGTTTGCATTGCCACTAACATTTCTTGCATTGCCACTAACATTTCTTGCATTGCCACTAACATTTCACCAACATTAGGTAATATGAATGGAAGAATTTAATTCAGAGAGATGTGAAAAGCAAAGGAGAAAAGGAAAGATATTCCCATTTGAATGCAGAGTTCCAAAGAGTAACAAGGAGAGATAAGAAAGCCTTCCTCAGCGATCAATGCAAAGAAATAGAGGAAAACAACAGAATGGGAAAGACTAGAGATCTCTTCAATAAAATTAGAGATACCAAGGGAACATTTCATGCAAAGATGGGTTTGATAAAGGACAGAAATGGTATGGACCTAACAGAAGCAGAAGATATTAAGAAGAGGTGGCAAGAATGCACAGAAGAACTATATAAAAAAGATCTTCAAGACCCAGATAATCATGATGGTGTGATCACTCACCTAGAGCCAGACATCCTGGAATGTGAAGTCAAGTGGGCCTTAGAAAGCATCAATATAAACAAAGCTAGTGGAGGTGATGGAATTCCACTTGAGCTATTCAAATCCTGAAAGATGATGCTGTGAAAGTTCTGCACTCAATATGCCAGCAAATTTGGAAAACTCAGCAGTGGCCACAGGACTGGAAAAGGTCAGTTTTCATTCCAATCCCAAAGAAAGGCAATGCCAAAGAATGCTCAAATTACCTGACAATTGCACTCATCTCACACACTAGTAAAGTAATGCTCAAAATTCTCCAAGCCAGGTGTCAGCAATACGTGAACTTCCAGATGTTCAAGCTGGATTTAGAAAAGGCAGAGGAAACAGAGATCAAATTGCCAACATCCACTGAATCATCCAAAAAGCAAGAGAGTTCCAGAGAAACATCTATTTCTGCTTTATTGACTATGCCAAAGCCTTTGACTGTGTGGATCACAATAAACTGTAGAAAATTCTTCAAAAGATGGGAATACCAGACTACATGACCTGCCTCTTGAGAAACCTGTATACAGGTCAGGAAGCAACAGTTAGAAGTGGACATGGAACAACAGACTGGTTCCAAATGGGGAAAGGAGTACGTCAAGGCTGTATATTGTCACCCTGCTTATTTAGCTTACATGCAGAGTACATCATGAGAAACGCTGGGGAAGCACAAGCTGGAATCCAGATTGCCGGGAGAAATATCAATAACCTCAGATATGCAGATGACACCACCCTTATGGCAGAAAGTGAAGATGAACTAAAAAGCCTCTTGATGAAAGTGAAAGAGCAGATTGAAAAAGTTGGCTCAAAGCTCAACATTCAGAAAACTAAGATCATGGCATCTGGTCCCATCACTTCATGGCAAATAGATTGGGAAACAATGCCAGATTTCATTTTTTGGAACTCCAAAATCACTGCAGATGGTGATTGCAGCCATGAAATTAAAAAATGCTTACTCCTTGGAAGGAAAGTTATGACCAACCTAGATAGCATATTACAAAGCAGAGACATTACTTTGCCAACAAGGTCCATCTAGTCAAGGCTATGGTTTTTCCAGTGGTCATGTATGGATGTGAGAGTTGGACTGTGAAGAAAGCTGAGCACTGAAGAATTGATGCTTTTGAACTGTGGTGTTGAAGAAGACTCTTGAGAGTCCCTTGGACTGCAAGGAGATCCAACCAGTCCATCCTAAAGGAGATCAGTCCTGGGTGTTCATTGGAAGGACTAATGTTGAAGCTGAAACTCAAATACTTTGGCCATCTCATGCGAATAGTTAACTCATTGGAAAAGACCCTGATGCTTGTAAGGATTGCGGGCTGGAGAAGGGGATGACAGAGAATGAGATGGCTGGACGGCATCACCGAACTTGGTGGACATGAATTTGAGTAAACTCCGGGAGTTGGTGATGGACAGGGAGGCCTGGTGTGCTGCGATTCATGGGGTCCCAAAGAATCGGACACAACTGAGCGACTGAACTGAACTGAATATCCTCCTTGGGGAAATCTGTCCCTCTCTCTCTCTGTTGTTAATTTAATTCTTAACCACCCAGGATTATTTCAGTAAAGGAAGAGTACCACTAAACTGCTTTCTTAGGTTCTTAGATGTCTGATTCTTTTAACTGGAATGTCCTTTTGTTTTTTAATGCCCTTGAAAATTTGAGTGTTGACATTTAGGAATAAAAGATAAGGCTGAACTGATCGTTGCTCTATGTAGGAGTGAAAAATGAATCATGAGATTCTCAGACAATTAGAATGAGATCTGGAGAAGAGACGAGGAAAGTGAGAAGAAAGAATAAAAGCAAAGGAGAAAGAGAAATAATGTATCCATGATCAGAAGGAAAGAAGGAAGAGACAGAAAAAGAGGGTCAGGAAGGAGGAAATGAGGAGGAGAAACAGAGAGAAAACACAGGTAAACGTTTACATCATGACAAGAATGGCAAATTTAAGGAGAAAAGAAAACCAGGACTGGCACAGGTAATAATGAGGACATTTGGACGGAACGATAAACAAGAGCTTTTCCATAGGCTTTGTTAAGATTGCATATAGTCACTTGAAAAATCTTCTCTAAAGTCTCCCTTTTGTATTAATGTCATTGTTCAAATGGAAAAGAAAAGGGAATTTGGAGTAATGCTGAGTTCCAAATCCTTCATCCACTTGGCAGTGATTCACAGTGGTTTGTCAAAATCTCTGGTGTATTGAAAGGGTAATTCTGGGCAGCTTTGGACTAGTAAGAAAACACTTAACCTAGGGTCAGAAGACCAAGTTCTGTCTAGAATCACCTTCTAAATGGTAATAAGAGAGTCATTTAAAACCTCCCAATCAAAATTTCCTCAATTGAAAAGCTTAAAACATAAAAATGAACATTTTGAGTTATTAGACTTGTTGAGTATGTAAGCTTTAAGTAAAAAATATTTCCATAATATTCCATGTAGTAATCAATCAATAAATGTTCGCTGAATGCAAAAAGTCTACAATTTTTAGAAATACAGTAGAAAAAACCTAGAATAAAATATGTAAACCAATGGTAACTAGATAAGATGGAAACAAAGGGATTTTGCAACTCTTTAAGAATTGCCCCAATTATTTGACTCTAATTTGACCCCTTTTTTATTCACAAAAATCATATTATTGAATTTCAATATGAAATAATATAAAGCTAAAAATGTATTTGAAAATTCCTATAAAAAAAATGTAAGTTTTCCCTTTCAGTGATTACCATTTTCCATCAGATACTTAAAAGGATGTACTTAAAGAAATATTGACTAAAACCAAGCAATATTGTGATTTCTTGTGGTTGTTTAAAATATTAAAATTATTTATAAAGTATAATAAGAATTTTCTTCTTTTTCAGTTTCTACATACTTGTTATCTCCATAATCAGAGAGATTTAGAGGGAATGAACTGTTTAATTTTAATTATCATAGTCTATTTAATTGACATAGAAATATATTGAGTTACTTATAAAACTGCTAACTATGTAAATCTATTTCTTCAGAAGATATTGACTGAGGAGGTCCTAATATTCTAATGTAAAAATATGTACTTTCACTATTTTTAAATATGAATTATTGATCCAACTAACAGCTCCAAAGGAGCTATTAATGCCCATCATTAAAACTATTTAATGACTTTTTAAAGCAATGATTATTCACCTAATTGACCATGACAGTTGCTTTGGTGGAGTTATGGTATGACATCTAATATCTACTTAAAGACTTTTTTGAAATTGCAATTATTGCTTCATTGTGCTATCACAGAGAGATAAGCAATGACTACCTCCATTGTCAGTGAGAGCAGAATTAAAAGCTCATCCTTTCTCAGTAGAGTAATTTTTGGTACATCAGGATATCACAATAATCGTGAACTTAGCTTCAAGATGGCTTAGAAACTTAAGTTTGAGAGTTACTGGATGCTCAATGAATTAGGTCCGTTTTCCTAAATTCCTTCCCCCTCACTTTTTTTTCCTGTCCTTCCTTTCCACTTTTTACCTTCCCATTTTCCTGCATCATTCTCTTTTTAATTTTACTAACATTACTGACTACACATTGTGCCCAGTGTACAGTTATACACTGCTTGCCCCTGGTAACACAAGCTAAATAAAACTCATTCCCCTTTTCATATTCTGTTGGAATAGGGATAAAAGTTAAGCTGATGAATAATTATGGCTCAGTGTATTAAATGTTATGTTGCTGCTGCTGCTAAGTCACTTCAGTCGTGTCCGACTCTGTGCGACCCCATAGACGGCAGCCCACCAGGCTCTGCTGTCCCTGGAATTCTCCAGGCAAGAACACTGGAGTGGGTTGCCATTTCCTTCTCCAATGCATGAAAGTGAAAAGTGAAAGTGAAGTCGCTCAGTCGTGTCGGACTCTTCACGACCCCATGGACTGCAGCCCGCCAGGCTCCTCCATCCATGGGATTGTCCAGGCAAGAGGACTGGAGTGGGGCGCCATTGCCTACTCTGAAATGTTAGGTTAGGTATATACAAAGGAATCACAAAAAGATGTCTTCTAATTCAGATGGGAGAGTCAGGGAATGGTGTCTGAAAATCATGATATATAACCTGAAAATCTTTGGAAAGAAGTCTATCCAAGTAGATCTGGAGAAAGAAGGTGTGTCTATCTGTTCATGACCCATGGCGAGGAATCAGTTTGACTTATACCGACCTCTAACCTGATGCTCAGAAAGATTAAAGGAGAAGGAGACAGCAGAGGATGAGATGGTTGGATGACATCACCAACTCAATGGGCATGAGTTTGAGCAAAGTGGTGAAGGGCAGGGAAGCCGGGCATGCTGCAGTCCGCGACATCGCAAAGCGTCAGACAGGACTGAGCGACTGAACACCAACTGGAACAACGACCTCTAACCATCAAGAGAATTAACTTATCCTCTTTCGATTTACCAGAAGCAAATGCAACTACTATTGTTTTTCTTAATCGAGAACTCAAGTTTACATTGCCTGGAGAATCCCAGGGATGGGGTCGCACAGAGTCGGACACGACTGAAGTGACTTAGCAGTAGCAGGATGATATTTGTTGCAAAAGAACACCATGCATACGTTAAAAAAAAAAAAAAAAGACTTAGCAGTCTGTCAGGTCTTGCCCTCTCCTTGACATTGCTGCAGGGTGTTTAAGGCCTTTCTGGCCCTTCTGAAGCTTAGACAAGAAAGAGAAATTAAAGGCTGATGAGTTTGTGGTGAGGTAACACATGAGTCATCTCTTGTTTCTGATCCTGGTGTCCCCTACTGTTTATTAGTTTGAATTAGTATCATAGTTTCTGTGGAAGTAGAGGACAATCACTCAAAATGTCCTCGCTTCAGTTCCTCAATAAGTCCTCTTCTCCCATTACTGACAAGCAAGGATACTGTGGTGAATCAGTTACCAAGAGGATTTATGATCCTGGGAGAAGTCTGAAATTGAAGTATCCATTGCAAAGTTAGTTGACATTCTAAAGGACAAGAGATGAGGGGGAATCACAGGTGAAGATTATCAGAGGACTTCCCTGGGGGTCCAGTAGTTAAGAATCCACCCTCCAATGCAGGGGGCACAGATCCGACCCCTGAATGGGGTAGATTCCACCTGCTGAGGGGCAGCTAAGCCCCTGCACAGCTGCTGAAGCCCACAGGCCTAGAGCCTGGGCTCTGCAACCTGAAAAGCCAGCTCAAGGAGAAGCCTGTGCACTGCAAGTAGAGGTCAGCCCTGGTTGCCACAACTGGAGAAGACCCACGTGCAGCAACGGGGACCCGGTGCAGCCAAAAAAAGGATCATCAGAGTAAAAGGGATTGTAGAAACAACACAGTTCATTATTATTTGTGTATCGCTAACACCAAGTTGTACTGGAAATCAGGCTAGCACGAATATACATACTTTTTCTAGGGCAAACAGGAAAGCTGTGTAGCAAACTGGGAATTTATAATAGCAAATTTCTGTCTTTGGATTGTGTGCATGTATTTGTGCATTCAGGATTTGAAGCAAGCCTAATAGAAATATGGGCTTCCCTTGTGGCTCGGTTGGTAAAGAATCCGCCTACAATGTGGGAGATCTGGGTTCAATCCCTGGGTTGGGAAAATCCCCTGGAGATGGGAAAGGCTACCCAGCCCAGCATTCTGGCCTAATAGAAGTATATGCAACAAAGATAATCTGATGCATCAGATAACCTATTTCATTTCAGTGTGACTGGAATACAAAATGTGTACATATGTGCGCCCATATGTTCTTGTCTGGGTTCTCTGCTGTTTACATTGGACAGAGGTAGCAAGGCAATGAAAAATAAAGCTACAGGGGTAAGTAGGGAGTCACCTAATAAGCTGGCCTTACATGGCCAATTAGGGTATGTGGCCCTTATCCTAAAGATTAGATAGAGAACAATCAAGAGTAAGTATGGAGGAACAATGTTAATTTCTGGAAAATTTACTGACACCTAAATTGAAATAAAGAGATAAATAGAAATAATAGATAAAATGAAATAAATTTCATTCAGAAAGGACCTGAATGAAAATTAAGCAGACCAGTAAGGAGGTCTTGGATATTGTCACAAGTCAATTAAGAAATAGCTTGTGCTTTAATTAAGCATTGCCAGTAGCATTAAGAGGAAGTCAAAACAAGATGAAAAGAGTCATGGGGATGATTGGTGAATATATTTAATACCCCCATGTGAATGTTTTTAATGCCACTGAGCTGTACATTTAGAGTGGTTAAGATGGTAAATTTTATGCTATGTGTATTTACCACAATTTTTGAAAATGGAGGGAAAAAAGGGAATTTGAGAATATAAAAATTTGCAAGGCAGGATTGTATTTTAGGATGAACTTATTGCGGATATGAATAAGAAGGAGTGTGCACTGTGAATCTTTTATTTCTGAGTTGCAAAACAGAATGCGAAAGGTGGACATTCTCCGGTTCAGAAAAAAACAGGGGAAGAGTAAGTTTTTTGACTGGAGGAAAGGTGACAGGCTAGATCATGTGTTTATTGTTAAGGTTGATTTTGAGATGTCTGTTGCCATCTAGTTTATGATGTCCAACAGGCAAAGAGAAATATAGATGTGGGCCGGAGGGAAAGGTCTGAGTGAGGGATATTGAAGACATAAATTTGAGTCATAAAATTTGAAGTCATAAATAGGAGTCATAAAATTTGAACTTAAAACTATGAGAGTGACGCAGAGAATGCCAAAGAGGATTAGAGAAGATGAATGCAGTTTCAAGCTGAGGATTGAACCCTGTGAATGGGGCAAGTGGTGGAAGAGAAGCCTGGAACAGTAAAGAATCAGCTGTAAAAAAAATAGGGAAAAAAAGGACTAGGTGAGGCTGAGATCATAGGATAAAAGGGAAGATAAGATCTCAAAAGAGAGAGCCTTTAGCAGTAGCAAGTGGCACAGGAAAAAAATTGTAAAAGAATGACATAATTTATAATCAGGAAACACAAGTCATTTCAGCAGAAGGTTGGAAGTGAAAGTGAAGTCGCTCAGTCATGTCCGACTCTTTGTGACCCCATGGACTATAGCCTACCAGGCTCCTCTGTCCATGGGATTTTCCAGGCAAGAGTACTGGAGTGGGTTGCCATTGCCTTCTCCAGGGGATCCTCCCGACCCAGGGATCGAACCTGGGTCTCCTGCATTGTAGGCAGACGCTTTCCTGTCTGAGCCACCATGAAAGTCAGGCTAAATGAACATGAATTGATAAGAAAATGCGAATGACTAGGGGAGTCACTAGTTCATGGTTGATGTAAAAGGAAGCACTTTGCTATACGATGGAAGCTAATACAGCATTGTAAAGCAATTATATTCCAATAAAATTTAAAAAAGAAAACTCTTTTAAAAATATAAGAAAGCAGAGAATAAAAGCTGTGACTGCAGAGAGATGCAGAGTGTGTAGATACATGATGGAACCAAAGTTTTTGTTTACATTTCTTTTCTCTTGTTTTTTTTTTTTTTTTTTCATTTTTTTAGATGGGAGACATTTTGATTTGTATTTTGCTTAAAAAGCATCAGTGTACAGAGAGGACTTGAACGTTCATGGTAACATAAATAATTAGAAGAGTAGGCTTCTAACATATGAGTGGTGTATTAGCCTAGAACAGAAGGAATAACATTTCTGCTAAGATATGAGGAAAGAAAAACAGGAGAGATTATCAGGAAACACTTGGAAGTCACACCAGATGGCCTCTTATTAGGAGACAGAATAATATCATTATATAAGCTGAGTCTCTGAAGAAAAACAATTTGGATCCAAATCCCAGTCACATCACTTACGAAAGTTGTTGAGCTTCTTCCAAGCCTGTTTCCCTATTTGGAAAAATAGGGTGATATTGAATTAATTGAGAAAATATATATCAAGTGATTAATGTATTACACAGTGTTCAGTTCATGTTATAAGCTATTATTTTCTTTAGGGAAAAAAAAAAAAGCTGCGACAATCACCACTGGCACTAAAGTCAGCTACATGGTGAAGGTTTAGTGACCATGTTGGGAATTTGGGAGAGTTGTTTGACTACAAGATATGTCACATGACATCAGGAATTTTCTGTATGATAGTGGGACACCAGTAATGCCATTCACATACAGTAGGTTAGAATACTCAATCATTTTGCAGCTTTCATCTCATCCTTTCTCCCATGAACTCTTGTATTTATACAGCTTTAATGACTCTCCATTAAATTTTTTTTTTTTGTCAACTGATATATATTGGACAGCTTTTACATGGTAGGCACTGCTCAAGGCTCTAGAACACAGCACTGAATAAAACAGCTAAAATTTTCCACCCTCATGTAATTTCACCTAAGTGGAGGATCATAATGAGCAAGATAAAGTAATGTAATGGAAAAGAGAAAGTGAAGTCGCTCAGACGTGTCCGACTCTTTGCGACCCCATGAACTGTAGCCTACCAGTCTCCTCCATTCATGGGATTTCCCAGGCAAGAGTACTGGAGTGAGTTGCCATTCTCTTCTCCAGGGGGTCTTCCAGACCCAGGGATCAAACCTGGGTCTCCCTCATTGTAGGCAGATAGTTTACCATCTGTGCCCCCCGGGAGGTCTGAAAGTGAAGTCGGTTAGTCGTGTCCGACTCCTTGTGATCCCACGGACTGTAACCTATCAGGCTCCTCTGACCATGGGATTCTCCAGGCGAGAATACGGGAGTGGGTTGCATTTTCCTTCTCCAGGGGATCTTCCCGACCCAGGGATGGAACCCAGGTGTCCGGCATGGCAGGCAGAAGCTTTACCGTCTGGGCCACCAGGGAAGGGAAGTGTAATAGATAGCTTGTTAAATGGTGGTGAGTGCTAAGAAGAAAAAGCATGGAAATAGGACGAAGCAGGACTACAGTGTCAGATAGGGTGACAGAGAAGGCCTTACCTGAAAGGTGACTGTTGAATGAATATCCCAAAGTGACAGGTCAAGTTATATGGATAACTGAAGTATTCCAGGTACTTCAACAGCAAATATAAATATCCTGAATCGTCTAGAAGGCCACTGATTGAACGAAGTGAATAAGGAAATGATAGAAAGGAAGTAGGACATTGTATGGATGTTGTACTTTTACTCTGGGCTTCCCTGGGGGATCAGAAAATAAAGAATCTGCCTGCAATGCCGGAGACCTGGGTTCAAACCCTGGGCCTGGAAGATCCTCTGCAGAAGGGAATGGCTACCCACTCTGGGATTCTTGCCTGGAGAATTCCATGGACGGAGGAGCCTGGTGGGCTACAGTCCATGGGCTCACAAAGAGTCAGACAAGACTGAGACTAGCACTTCCACTTTTTCACTTGTGCTTTTACTCTTAAGTGAGAAAGGAAGCCACTGATGACATTTTAAAGGCTTGCTCTTGCTGCAGTGTTCAGCACGGGAGAGAAGGACAGGCAGGGAGACCCGGCAGGAGGCTATCACAACAGCACAGGCAAGAAATGCTCATGGCTCAGATCAGAGCAGTAGCAGATGAGTGGTAAAAAGTGGGTGAACTCTGGATGCATTTGAAGATGGGGCCAAGTGTAAGATATCAGTTAGGAAAGGGATATTTTGATGCCCATCTCTCTGACTACCGCACATAACTCTCCGTTATTTCTAAAGAAGAAGCCAAAAGACAGATATTAAATTTCAACTCCACCAGTTCCCTCAAATTACCTTCTGTTCATTTCTGACATTTGACATTATAATTTTCACTAAGTTTCAAGGACTGAGATATTACTGTTTAGACTTCCTCTATCATGGCTTAAAATGTTTTTTTAGTAATTTATTCTGGAGTAAATGTTCTGAGTTTAGTCAAAAAATAACATTGAATACTTTGACCTTATGCAAATCAGAACCTCTCTTAATCTCAATTTCTCCAGTGATAGAATTAGAATATTAATTTCTGCCTCTCTGAATTCATTCACAGGAGTATTTTGGTCAAAACTGATCATGTATGCTGTAGAAAATGTCATTTGTTATTTGTATCATTCCCCATGTATAAGTGTCTTCCAAAGAGGAACTTTGCCTCTTACAGTTTCCCAGTCCTCCACGGTGATAACCAAGCTGTTTAATTTTTATTGACCTTTGCCTCTCTATATGACAAAGCAATTAGTAGAAACTAGAAAGAGTTGATTCTTCCCAAATTACAAGTAATGAGATTGACCTTAGCTCTGTTACAAATAAACTTGTTTTGAAATAAAATCACAACCAATATAATTTTTAGGTTTATTCATCTTTAACAAAATGTTTGTCTTTCTTACTTGTTCCATTTAGTCCTTCTGCATAATTTTAATGTATAAACAGCCAAATATTATATGCTAAAGCTGAAAGACATATTATTAACAATTGACATTTTGTTGGAATGCCCATACACTCATTATGAAGTGGAAGAGAACCAATTTATTAATTCATAGTCCTGTGATTCTGTCTGGTGTAGTCAAGCAAATTATTACAGATATTTCTTTGTTTAGGCACTTTAGATTTGGGGAGGAAAATAAAGCTATGCAAGTAAAATCATATGGAAAACTATCTTTGATATCAACATTAAACCCACTTCATTTTTTAAAATATTTATTTTCATAATGAGATGAATGTGTAAGTTATAGAAAGCCACTTGTTTTAATGCATTATTAGTTACCCAAAATTTCAAGCTGTTGCAGGAAGGTTATCACCAGCCTGTCAGTTTAAGTAAATAAGTAGTACTATTGAACAATTTGACCTTCAAGTGAAATAAATGAAAATTCATCTACTAGGGTTTTTAAGTAAATTCAACTACAAAATGTTTAGATTTAATATAATTTTCCCATTTTTTTAGACATTTTAAAAAGACAAATTTGTCTTTCTTTCACTAGTTCTAATAATATATATGATTTATGTCCTCCTGAACCATATACTTGATAGAGAGTATTAAATCAGATGATACCTCAAGACGATGGGAAGCACAGAAATCACATGCCCTATCTAAAATTTACTTATGAAATGAGAACTTGGTTGTTTTATTATTATTCATCTCTTTAAAACACATTCAGCAAATATGTGTGTCTACTTAAAGGAAAGTCTATACTTAACAAGATGTTTCTTATTCAACAATATTGAGTTTCTTGTCTAAGCACTGTGTCAAGAAGTTTCGGTTAGTCCTTCATCTCTTACAGATTGAGTGACTAACAAAATGTTGACAACACCTGGTACATTTGAAGGCTGTGTAGTTGAGTGTGGATAGGACAGGATTGGAAAGCAGAGCCTCTCACTCAGTCAGCCAATGCTCTGAGGGCCCACTATGGCCTGGGCACTGCACCAACATTGGAGAAGGTAGCAGATGTTTAAGAGCCTTAATGCTGTGTTTGCAAGATGCACTCCCCCCCGCCCCACTTTAGTATCTCTGACGTTGTGGTACCTCTTCCAGCAAACAAATGGCACCTTAGCTTCGCCAAAACATGGTCATTCTAATTTCCTTTACTAAAATAGCATTTTTAAAAGGATAGCATTTTTTAAACTCCCTCAAATGCAGAGCATGGAGTTTAAATATACAAGTAAATCTTGATCCTTTCTCTTATACCACTGTGTGAGAGATCTTATATTGACATTTAAATAGCATGCTTTTAATAATGTATATGTGTGCAAGCACCATTAATTTCTCAAGTTGTGAACTACTTGAAGCCAAGGATGACATCGTATTCTTCTCTTTCCTCAAACATGTGAAGAATAGGCACTCATTATATATGTATGAATGGAGACATGATCCCTGAGACTTGAGCCAGGAAAGGAAGCATTTTCCTCTTTCTCCCATTTAATTTGCCTTTGTATTCCACAAATAACAACAGATACTTGGTAAGAAGTCATTTCCTTTGATTATAAACTATATAGGTATTACAAAGTGTGTGTGTGTGCCCATGTGTGTATTCTTTATTATGGTTAAAATCCAAGTTCAATAATATTGTGAATATTTTGACCTGATGCTGTATTTGTATTTTGAAAAAGACCAGACTCGAGGGTATATTTAGGATAATTTTAGACATTTGGCCTTTGATTTGTTCAAAATTGTAAGTGAGTTGCCAGAATATTGTGAACTTTTATTTTTTTTTCCTTTACATTAAGGAAAATTATTATAAAGCATAGAATAAAAAAATATTATAAAGCACATAAGCCACAACTAAATATTTGGACATGGGCTAAGGCTATGTTCCCAGCTAGCTAGATTTTTTTTCCTCATGACCCAGGGTTTTGTGTGTCTTCATGCAGCCTCTGCCATGGACCTGTGCACAATACCAAGACTTTCTTCTCCCCTGTTGTCAAATAGAATCCCACAGATATAGCTTGTGTGATTTCTCAAAAAAAAACCCTCTCTCTTGCTTTCAGAAATTTAACTTGGCTCAAAGGAATTTAAACTACAAGAGCAAGCAAGCATCTTGTAAACAGATGCTTTTGTAAACAAAGGATCTTGATTTTTCAGCTCACAAAATGCCCTAGCTTCCAGAACCACATGTAGTACTGGTTGTTCTGAAGACCAGCAGAGGCTGTCCACTTTCTCCTCTTCCTCCCACACGCCCTCCTGTTCAGTCTTCTCAGACTTTGTCAACCCTTTTATATAGTTTTTACTTTGTTTACTTTTTACTTACTAGCTGTCTCCTAGTTTCATAAAATTGATTTGTTAATCTTGTGTTTGGTATTTCTTGTTGCTTTTGGTTAATACTCAGGAAGGAATAGAAATGCCAGCTTTATCCCATTGTCCTTAAGTCAGATATTCTCTGGAAATATTTCTATCAAAGCAGGAACAATCGAATGTATTTTTGCTACAGGTAAAATAATTTTCTGAGGAACTGCTCTTAGAATTAATCGATGAATACCTAGCTGTTCTCCACCTATTTATCCCGCCCTCCATTGAGTTATTGCTACTTCCTTACTCTGGCTCCAGAGAAGTCACATTTTAAATGTGACTGGTGGATCCCAGTGGATTCTGCCCTGCCATGAATTATATAAAATCCCCACTGCTGTCTGCTCCTAAGGTGAAGCAAACAGGTTAGTTACATTAAGGAAGGCCATGTCTCTATTGGTCCATTCTCCCCCAACCACCCTGTAAACACAGAGCATTTATCTATCTCTGAACTGTATTATTCTAAATATTTGACTTTCTCCCTGGTAGCCGTATTTGTGATCTTCATCATCAATAGTGTATCTGGACTCAGGATTGTTGTTATTACAGTTTTATTTGGGTTTGTTTTAAGAATTCTACTAACTTGATTGAATTTCTGCTCTAACTTCACATACAGGCATGTGCGCTCAGTCACTCAGTGATGTCTGACTCTTTGTGACCCCATGGCTGATAGCCCGCCAGGCTCCTCTGTCCATGGGATTTTTCAAGGCAAGAACACCAGAGTGAGTTGTCATTTCCTCCTCCAGTGGATCTTCCTGACCCAGGGATTGAACCCGTGTCTCCTGAGTCTCCTGCGTTGGCAGGTGGATTCCTTACCACTGAGTCATCTGAGAAACCCATTCTAACTGTAGGTGCTTAAATGTGACGCTTTTCCAGTCTTTGGAGGACTTACAAACTAATGCTTTCTCAACCTTCTTGCAGATGCTCCAAATGTTGTTGGATTTCTCTGTTATGATACTGAACGTTACTGAACTTCAAGACCTGGAAATACATTCACTCAGCACTGCTTGCTTGGTTCTAAAACATAGCTCTCAGTTCATTACCACACCCTGAAACCCTAATCTCTGCCCCAGCCAACCAAATGTGAGCATCTTATCAATGTAAATGGAACCCACGGCTACTAATTCTCTGCTATGTCAACCAACTTTTAGCGAGCTCTGAATATCCTCAGATATACTAATTTTTTTTAAATATGCAGAAAATAACATTCTCCATGGTCTTTAGAAGTTAAGTAGAAGCTTTCAGTTAAGTACTTTATGGTTAGCACCAACTGTGTCAGCTTAAAGCGGCTAATGTTTTAAGAACCCTAAGAAGCACAACATGAACAGTACAGGAAGAGTGCCAAATTGTGGCCGAGCGAACAGCTGTGGCCTAGATCTGGAGGAGCTATAACAGGGGGGCTCTCAGTTTAAAACGAGCCTTGTGAAGGTTCTGAACGGCAGATCTCAGAGAGACTGAATATAAATTTTCACAGATAAAATTAAAGAACTTTCTTTTCTATACACAGCAGTAGGTGATAGGAATTCAAAGCTTTGATCTTCTAAACAAATTCCCACGGACTCTTCTATAATAACACATTTATTTGCACTTCTCTGTTTATCTCCCTATAAATTAATTGTGGACATTTATGTATTAGCATTTGAGAATTGGTCTACTTAATAATCTTCCTGGGTTAGGAAGAGTCCCTGGAGAAGGAAATGGCAACCCATTCCAGTATTCTTGCCTGGAGAATCCCATGGACAGAGGAGCCTGGCGGGCTACAGTCCATGGGGTCGCAAGAGTCGGACAAGACTTAGTGACTAAACCACCACCAACAACTTAATAGTTAATAGAATGGTAGAAAGTCTGAACATTATTGAAGTCATTTTTTAGTAAGCTTAAAGAAAAAGATGCTATTTTGTTTTGGGGAATTGCTATAAACAGTTATCAGGAATCAAATATACAATATCCTTATTAAAGGTGCTTTATAATATACATGTATATTAAAATTAAGACAAACTGAATTTAGTTTATTAAATTCAATTTATTTATTGAATAAATACTTTTATGAAATGTGTATCCTAATTTATTAATTTAATTCAATTTGTCCTAATTTTAATACATTTGGTTAGTTTATTGCTGATGTTGCTCTAACTGAAGGAGAAAATTATTTAAATGCTGAGGCAATCATTTGTTTTGCTGAGGTCTTCTATGTTAGAAGAAAAGGTAGGAAATTATCAGTGTAAATTTGGAATGAAGAAAATCATACTGCTAAGGTAATAAACCCAAAATGTATAAAGACAAAATGTATAAAGACAAAATGTAGACACAATTGACTGTATACAAAGGAATAAAAAAGTGTTTGATAAATATATTACAAACAAAGTCCAAAGGCAGGTGATAGATTGAGAAAGCTATTGGCAAAATATGGGACAGACAGTCAATAGGGCTTCCCTGGTGACTCAGTGGTAAAAGAACCCACCTGCCAATGCAGGAGATATAGGTTTGATCCCTGAGTCGAGGAGATCCCCTGGACAAGGAAATGGCAACCCACTCCAGTACTCTTGCCTGGGAAAGCCCATGAACAGAGGAGGCTGGAGGACTGTAGTCTACAGGGTCACAAAAGAGTCAGACATGACTTAGTGTCTAAACAACTAAGAGTCAGTAATCCAACAACCATTAAATACCTATACACTGAGAAGAAAAGGCAAACAACATAAAGAAAAATCAACAAATGATTTGAGTAAGAGTTTCATAGAAGTAGAAGTCCAAATATTAAATGAATCTATGAATTCCCCCATTTATTCAGAGCCTAGGGAGTGCAAATAAAAGAATAAGGTACTGTTTTTAAACTATCAGCTTGGCAGAAATTTAAGATACACCATCCCACGCTAGCAAGAACATCAGTAAATGCAGTACCAGTCAAAGTGTCAATTGCTGCAAACATTTTGAAATTAGTCTGGGAACCCACCAAACACACTTTAGTGACTGAAAACATGGATTAAGTTGTTGGAGGTGGTCCTTAATCCAAAATGTAGTCCCTGTTCATGCAATTTATAAACAGCGCTTTAATCTAAGCTTGTTTTTTAGTCTTATTCTTTAACTTGACTCATGCTAATAATTTTTCAATACATATGAGGGAAAAGAACGTGAAACTGAAGTCAATATAATTTGTCTTTTGGAAAATTTATAAATAGAATATAGTACATTTCTCAATTTATAGCTTATTAAGTTTAGTGTTACATATAATAAGCATTTAAAAATATCTTTGTCTATATTTGAGATGCCAAGATAAGTATCTGTAACATAAAAGTATTTCAAATCTAAAAGCAAAGAAGGCAATTGTATTATAAGCAGCATAGTGCCATATCCCAAACCAATAAATTAGTCTGAATTTTCTCTTTTTTTTTTTTTGCTGTGTATCAAACTTTACTTAACACTTATTCAATCATTTATTCAAGAGCAGTTTTGAATACTTGATATGTATCGGGAAATGTACTAGATTCTGAGGATATAAAAGTGAATTATCAGTGGAGTACACAGAAAGTCAATCAACAGTTACAAGACAAGATATAATATTTACTATTTATTTAATGGTAAATTATTTAATCAATGATATTTACTATTGATACTTTAGTCATAAGCATAGAGTACATGACAGGCTCCTTGTTATTCAAGCTTTTGGCAAGACAGGGAACGTGGTATTTCAGGGAAGTCTTCTGAGAAATAAGGTTTAAATTGAGATTTAAAGAGGAATAGAAGCTGTGTGCAGAAAAGGGACAGAAAAAAAGATTTCTAAGTAGATACCTCAGTGTGAGTGCTGTAGGTTCAGGTATCTGTAAGTGCTAGACCTAAGAAAATATATACTTGACTCTGCTGTGTTTTGTTACTTTCTTTTAAGCCCAATATTAAGCCCAATATTTAAAATTTAAACCCAATATTTAGCATGTACTAAAATGTTTAATATGCAGAGCTTGCAGAAAAGTAAGAAATCAAGATTTCAAAAGGGGAGTCAGAAAGGGCAAACAAAATAGTCTTTTTGGCACAAGAAACACTACCTAATTCAAATAATATCAGTAATATTAAGTACACTTGTGTCCTCTGTAGCAAGCTACAGGAAATGCTAAAGAAAACCCCATAATACTTACACTGCACACCAAACACTTGCAAATGTTAAAACAGTAATTCAGTATCCACTACTGGAACACCTGTTGACAGAAAAGATATAGCTAGTTAAAGATTCTTAGCATACCGAAGGTTTTAACTTCTGTTATATGAACTGTGAAACATCTTTGGTTGTAATTTCCTCTATTTGGTCTTTTTTTAAAATTAATTAATTTTTTTTTTCCCAGAGTCTAGGCTTTTATTTATTTATTTATTTATTTTTATTAGTTGGAAGCTAATTACTTCACAACATTTCAGTGGGTTTTGTCATACATTGATATGAATCAGCCATAGATTTACACGTATTCCCCATCCCGATCCCCTCTCCCACCTCCCTCTCCACCCGATTCCTCTGGGTCTTCCCAGTGCACCAGGCCGAGCACTTGTCTCATGCATCCCACCTGGGCTGGTGATCTGTTTCACCATAGATAGTATACACGCTGTTCTTTTGAAATATCCCACCCTCACCTTCTCCCACAGAGTTCAAAAGTCTGTTCTGTCATCTGTGTCTCTTTTTCTGTTTTGCATATAGGGTTATCATTACCATCTTTCTAAATTCCATATATATGTGTTAGTATGCTGTAATGGTCTTTATCTTTCTGGGCTTACTTCACTCTGTATATGGGTCCAGTTTTCATCCATCTCATTAGAATGATTCAAATGAATTCTTTTACGGGGAGTACATTCCATGGTGTATTGTACACAGCTTCCTTATATTCGTCTGCTGATGGGCATCTAGGTTGATTCATGTCCTGGCTATCTAAACAGTGCTGGATGAACTTGGGGGCACGTGTCTCTTTTCAGATCTGGTTTCCTCAGTGTGTATGCCCAGAAGTGGGATTGCTGGGTCATATGGCAGTTCTATTTCCAGTTTTTTAAGAAATCTCCACACTGTTTCCATAGGCTGTACTAGTTTGCATTCCCACCAACAGTGTAAGAGGGTTCCCTTTTCTCCACACCCTCTCCAGCATTTATTGCTTGTAGACTTTTGGATAGCAGCCATCCTGACTGGCGTGTAATGGTACCTCATTGTGGTTTTGATTTGCATTTCTCTGATAATGAGTGATGTTGAGCATCTTTTCATGTGTTTGTTAGCCATCTGTATGTCTTCTTTGGAGAAATGTCTGTTTAGTTCTTTGGCCCATTTTTTGATTGGGTCATTTATTTTTCTGGAATTGAGCTGCAGGAGTTGCTTGTATATTTTTGAGATTAATCCTTTGTCTGTTTCTTCATTTGCTATTATTTTCTCCCAACTGAGGGCTGTCTTTTCACCTTACTTATAGTTTCCTTTGTTAGTGCAAAAGCTTTTAAGTTTCATTAGGTCCCTTTGTTTATTTTTGCTTTTATTTCAATATTCTGGGAGGTGGGTCATAGAGGATCCTGCTGTGATTTATGTCGGAGAGTGTTTTGCCTATGTTCTCCTCTAGGAGTTTTATAGTTTCTGGTCTTACATTTAGATCTTTAATCCATTTTGAGTTTATTTTTGTGTATGGTGTTAGAAAGTGTTCTAGTTTCATTCTTTTACAAGTGGTTGACCAGTTTTCCCAGCACCACTTGTTAAAGAGGTTGTCTTTTTTCCATTGTATATCCTTGCCTCCTTTGTCAAAGATAAGGTGTCCATAAGTTCGTGGATTTATCTCTGGGCTTTCTATTCTGTTCCATTGATCTATATTTCTGTCTTTGTGCCAGTACCATACTGTCTTGATGACTGTGGCTTTGTAGTAGAGTCTGAAGTCAGGCAGGTTGATTCCTCCAGTTCCATTAATTAATTTTTTAATTGAAGGATAATTGCTTCAGAATTGTGTTGCTTGTGTTGGTGGTATGTGTTGCTTTATGTCAAACCTCAATATGAATCAGTCATAGGTATACATTTGGTCTTTTTTAATTCTTAAGGCATTAAAAGATACCAAAGAAATTTTATATTTTCCCAAGTTTTTAAGAATTCACCTAAAAACAACAAGTGGATATAACCTCTATTGAATAACTGAGTAAGTTAGGTTTCAGTGAGGAACATTTCTTATCAGACAAGCTGAAATAGAGCTGATATACTTATAACTTGAACATGTACTAAAATGTTTAATATGCAGAGCTTGCAGAGAAATAAAAAGTCAAGATTTCAAAAGGGGAGTCAGAAAGGGCAAACAAAACAGTCTTTTTGGCACAAGAAACACTACCTAATTCAAATAATATCAATAATATTAAGTACACTTGTGTTCTCTGTAGCAAGCCCTTATGGTCCCAGCATAAACAATCTATTCACATAATGATGTTGTCCTCTGTGTCCACCCTGCAAATAGCCAGGCTCACGTTGCCTCCTTTGCTTTATTTTTATGGGTTCAGGGGTTAAAGTATTGACCCTCTTCCTTCAAGGGCTACCTCAAGCTCTTCTTCTTCATGAAGATTTCTGTTAGCATTCAAACCCTTATCAATCTTCCTATTCTCTGAAAGACCAATATTATCAATACCATACATCTTAGCATCATTCTTCAAACAGTGATTGAGTAGTTACCTACACTGTGCTTGGCGCCAGGGAAGCAAAAATAAATTAAGCTTGATGCCTTCTTTCAACATTGCTCAGAGTCCAATCAGGGAGACAGACGTAGAAACAAATACAATGGAAATTACATATTCAAGAAATGTCATTAAGGGAACAGAGGCCAGAATAGTTTGTTTAGTCATATTCTATCTTTATTTAGTTGTCTCATGTATAATTTAATATATCTGTTCTTTGCCTCCTAGCTCACAGAAGACACTTTAACACTGAATATCTAGTGGTCTATCCAGTAGAATGTTTGGATACATTTTTGCGAAAAAATAACAGTGTCTTTGTAATTTTTCTGTAGATCTAGAACTGTTCCAAAAATTTAAAACTTACTATAAAAAATAAAACTAAAGACTATGTCCATCGAGAGAGAAGTAATATTTGTGAATCACTCAAGTTCCCATTCATTTCATATGTATTCCCCCCTTCTTAGTAATTTTGTTCTCTATTACCTCTTTCCCACATCCAATTTTCTATCTAGAATTCCCCTACATTCCTCTAAATTAGTTAAAACCTGCAAGATGATACAAATTGATTAACATTGCAGTACTTTGAACACAAACACAAATTCCAGTTTTGAAAAAGATGTGTATAGCCAGTTTTAGCATTATAACTTGGAAATATCAGTTGGCCTTACGTGCAGATGGCGCCTAAATGCTGAATGTCTGGCTGCTAGACCAGTTTTGACATGTAAGGGAAAAAGGATAGAGAGAGATCTGAAGTTGTTTGTGGAGGCGACCTGAGATAACAAGATACTCCCCTGTTTTTATTATAACATTTTTCTTGCATCTTTTAGAATGTGATCATACCGGCTTGCTATTGCTGCTATAACAAATCACCTCAAACTTCGTGGGTTGAAACAAAACAAGCTTACTGTCTTTTAGTTTGAGAAGTCAGAGCCAAAAACGGGTCACACGTCAGTAGATCTGAGCTTCTCCTAGTGGTTCTGGGGAGGTTTATTCTCTTACCTTCCTCGGCTTCTAGAGACCACTCACATTCTTCGGCTCGTGGCCCCATCTTCTATCTTCAAAGTCAGGGACATGGAACTGACGCCTCCTCTCGCTGCCAGCTCTCTGCTTCCCTTTCTCCTACTCTGCTCTTCCCTTGCGGTTACATTGAGCCCACCTGGATGATCCAGGCTAACCTCCTCATCCCAGAGTCAGTCTGTTAGCAAGCAATTCCATCTGCTGCATCAATCCCCTTGCCATGTCACCTAACGTTCTAAAACCTGGAGATTAGGACATGGATATCTTTGGGAGATGCTTATTGTCTCTAGCATGGTTCTGACAAAATATCTGCCCTCCTCCCATCAGACCTGCCAGATCCAGCTTGAATACCCTCTCTGTCCTTAGAAAACACAGCCCTATAAATTGCAACTCATGGTGCATATAGAAAATCTTTACTTTCCCTTGAGTTAGGGATTCTGCCATTTTCAGGAGGTATGTCTCCTGACTCCATCTTGTGTGTACTAAAAGTGTGTGAGTCACTCAGTTGTGTCCGACTCTTCCCGACCCCACACACAGTAGTCCACCAGGCTGGCCCCTCTGCCCGTGGAATTCTCCAAGGAAGAATACTGCGGGTTTCCATTCCAATTCCACTCCAAGAATGGAGTGGGTTGCCATTCCCTTCTCCAGGGGGTCTTCCCAACCCAGGGATGGAAGTTGGGTCTCTTGCATTGTAGGCAGATTCTTTACCATCTGAGCCACCAGGGAAGCGTGGTGTGTGATAAAGCTCACTGGATTAAAAGCAAAAAACCAGTTTTCAGTTTTCTCTTTGAAAGTCAATCTTAACAATTTTAATGATAGAGTATTGGTCAAGATTCTACTGTTTGGTCATCAAATTAAAACTGACCCTGACTAGACATATTGAGAGAATTCAACTGCCGTATCTGTACAGAGGACTGGATAGCAGTATTGCTTTAGCACGTTTTATGCTGATTATGAATTTAAGCCTCATTAATGGCAACCCACTCCAGTGTTCTTGCCTGGAGAATCCCAGGGACAGGAGAGCCTGGTGGGCTGCCGTCTATGGGGTCGCACAGAGTCGAACACGACTGAAGTGACTTAGCAGCAGCAGCAGCAGAACAACAGACTGAGGGATTCATCTAGCCATTCAGCATAAATGTTTTGAATACTACTTTTTTCAAGGTCACAGGCTAACAAGTGGGAAGTCAGGAGAAATAAAGACCGATGTAGTGCTAACTATATAAACTTAGCATTTCACCAGGAGACAGAGATGTAAACTACTAAATATATAATGAATTATTCAATTACAGTTGTGGCCAGTGTAGCAGAGAGCAAAGCTCTATATATCCAGTAATTCTCCAGCTATCAATTAGGTTAGAAAGAAAGGGCTCACAAAAAGGGAAAGAAAAGCACTAACGAAGTGAAAATTTTACCTGTTTAGTTCACCACTGTGTATGTGTCACTTTGCATAGACCAGGGCACTTACTAGAAACTTATTAAATATTCACTTCATGAAAGAAGATGCTAGAATGGAAAAACCAGAGTGGTTTTATTAAGAACTGCATTATTAAAAATGCATAATATTTGGACGGCAGAGCAGCCTTACATAAACCATGTTTCCCGTAGGTTTATGCGGAGGAAAGACGATGATCTGTATTGAACAAGACCCTTCCTGTTCTGCACCGGGTCTTTGACGGAGCTTCCTCAAAATTTTCTGAGCCCACACTGCAGAAGTAGTTTGGCATGGCTCAGATCCTGGAGTAAATGGGGCCTGTATGCTCAAGTCTAGGGTTTAGAGTAAAATCTAAGACCTAGATGCATGGAAATCCTGCTCTCAGCAAGTCTGAGAAGGGATCAACAGACTCAGAGGAACAAAGAGACAACGGAGCTGACAAGTGCTGATGAGAAGGCAGACATGGAAACTGGGAATCAGCTCGTTAACATTTGTCTGATTATCCAGACTACCCGCTTATGTCTCAGAGTGTGTCATGAAAGCAGTAGAACCCACATCCCATGCTGAGCTTCAAGATTTTCAGGATACCCATAATCTGATAACTGTCACATTTACCTTCTAGATGAGGTGTGGAATTAATAACAGCCTTCTCTTCTATATCAACATGAACTAAAACTAAAAGTAAGCCTGTAAGAGTGCGATAAGAAAAAAAGTTTTATTCCTCTTATTTTCAGAATATGTGTAATTTGCTAATACAGTTAAGAAAATTAATCCTATAATCTTCTCACATTACATATTAAAGAGGAAATCAATTGTAGCTTATTCTTACCTTATTTTTTCTTCCTCTTCCTTTTTCTTTTCTTTTAAATCTTATCTAGAAACATTAAAAAAGGCAAAGTAGTCTCACAGTTCTTTCAGTCAAAGAGAAAATAACCTTGAAGTCAAACAAAGAATGCCCATCATCTAAAGTAGAGATGAAGAAGATCTGATTAAAATCAGAATTCCCATCACTACATCTCTGCTCACCACACCAAAATCAGTGGCTATTGATTCTTTTAATTAAAAAAGACCTGTTATAGAAATACTACACTGAGACCAATCCCATCTGGGCACGTCTGCCTGGATTTCTATTTCTTTGGCTCCTACCTCAGAGGTAGACATGCATAAATTTGCAATTAAACATTACAGGACCATGGTGCCTGCTTATCCACTGAAAAATCCCAGGGAGAAAGAGCATAAAACCAAGGGAAGAGAAATGTGAGCAGACTCTCATAAGAGAAGGAGAAAAGATAACAAGAGCCCAAGACACAGAATAATGGATCAGAGTCAAAATAGAAAGTGAAAAAAATTAATGAAAGCAAATCACTAAAATCAAGGTGAATTATGCATTAATCACTCAAACCTCCATAAGTGTATAACAAAAATACTATTAAATGAAGTTTAGACTGGGTGTTATATCCAACATTAAAATATTATTTATACATTATCTCTAAAAATGTGAATCAACATTTGTTCCCATTCTGGGTCTCCCTAATACTGTCATTATATGAAGTTAATGTAGACTTCAGCTAAGAAATAGGGGACAAGGTAAAGCGTATACATATATATATATGATGGTAGTTTAGTTGCTAAATCGTGTCCATCTCTTGTGACCACATAGACTGTAGACTGTCAGGCTTCTCTGTCCATGGGATTTCCCAGGCAAGAAAACTGGAGTAGGTTGCCATTTCCTTCTGCAAGGGATCTTCCCAACCCAGGGATCAAATCCAGCTCTCCTGCATTGCAGGTGGATTCTTTACTGACTGGAACCACCAGGGAAGCCTATATACATATACACACACACATATGTATATGCATATATATATATATTTTTTTTTTTTACTAATAAAGAGTAACAGCTATAAATCAAAGGAAACCAGCTTTCTGGCACCAATTAATGCAAATTGGCACCAATTAATGACTTTCTATGTCTATGGTTGTTTTTTCCTTTCTCATATATTTGGAGAAGGAAATGGCAACCCACTCCAGTGTTCGTACCTGGAGAATCCCACAGACAGAGGAGCCTGGAGGGCTACAGTGCATGGGGCCGCAGAGTCGGAAACTGAAGAGACAGCACACACAGCACAAATATTAGTATTTGCAACATATACATAGGAACAAAGTAAGAGAAAAGGGAATAGAAAATGACAGGAGAAAAACAGGAAAAGAGAAAAAATGAGAAAGTGTATCATTTCATAAATGGACCTGATCATTAAATTTTCATTGCAGTTTATTTCAGTTTTACATTTCAAATACTTCAAGTATTTTAAAACACTTACATTCCCTCTGTTTATCAAATGCAAGCTAGTTGAATGTTCTTAGGTCTGGGACCATGATGCTGGTGTCTGGAGCAAAGCCAGTTCTCCACACTTATAAAAATGTTCTAAATATCTATTTCCTCTGTATATTATTAAATTATTAATAGTGAATTTTTCCCTTTCTGAGGTGGATTCTTTTATAAAGCATATGGGATGGTGTTTAAGTGTAAAATGCAGCATTCAAGGAATAAAACCACTGTAGCAACTTGCAAAATTCTAAACAGAAAATGAGGAAGGCATAAAATAAAGCTACAAGAAATGATAAAAAGAAAGCAGAAGTAAATGAGGAAACTGTAAAACAGGAAAAAATGCTGAGAAAACAAGGTGTGGGCCAGTTGGGCAGAAAAATGATTAAAAGTCTTTGAGACATTACATCTGATTTCCCTAATTGTTCCCGCTGGAAAGAGTAATTCCTACAGGCTTTTGTCAATGATTCCTCTCGCTTGTTGTTGTTGTTATCCATTTAATAGGTCTTGTCCAACTCTGAGACCCCATGAACTGCAGCAAGCCAGGCTTCTCTGTCCTTCCCTGTCTACAGGAGTTTGCTCAAACTCAGGTCCATTGGGTCGACGGTGCCAACTCCCTGAAGGCTGTTAAAGAGAAAAACCACAAGCCCGAAAAGGTGTCACTGTGCTGCTCCCATGATACCAAATCTAGATTTAATAGCTAACCTGATTGCTCTTTCGGCCTTCCTCAAAAATACAGTAACAATTGATTAGTTTGGAATTCTGCTCAGAATCAATGAGATAAGCTCTCACCTGGGGCCTCTCCATTCCTAGCACCCCACCTGCCCCATCCAGAGGAAGAGGAGGCGATCTGCATGATAAAACCTTTACCATTCCCTTTCCAGCGCAAAAAGAAGATGTCCTAGCCTAAGTAATCCTTGCTTTTCTTTTGCTAATAGCTCCTTTGCCCCACCCTTCGTCCTATAAAATCTTTCCATTTTATACAACTTCTCTGAGGCCACCCTCCCACTTTACTAGAAGTGTTGCTTCCTGATTCATGAATCACTGAATAAAACAATCAGCTCTTCAGATAGACTAGGTTGAATTTTGATTTTTAATAAGGACCACGGCTGATTGATTAATCTGTCATTTAAGTTGTAAACATTTCAAAGGCATTTCTTCTATTATGTTTATGGCACCTTGAAGCTCAAAAACATTCAGTCAATTCAAATTTTCTTAGATTATTTTATCAAAATGGTAAAGAAGGAAGCTATCACCATGTATTGCCATCCAGTAGGAAAAAAGGAAAAATATTTAAATCATTAATTTTTAGGGGCATGGTTTATATATTAAGAATTGGTAATCATATACAGCTCATAATGCTTACCACAATAGAGAATGAATACTCCATAAAAAAGGAGAAAAAAAAGTTCAATCACAAAATTGTATGTTTCCTATCTTAGTAATGATCCTTGAAGATCTGGAGAAACCAGTCCCAATTAAGATGGCTGTGAGCAAAAGATTATGTTCTTCTTTGCTTTGCCAACAACAAACCAGATCTTTTAAATATTCAAGATATGATTCACAGAAGAGTTTATGAAAAACAAAAAGATTAAAATTAGGAGCAGTCTCCTGGTGGTCTTGTACACTATTGCAAGAAGGGTGAGTTTTACGGACCTTGAAACGAATCCAAATTTTTTTCTTGGGAAAGACCTGGTGGCCGAGATGGTAGAGTAGAAAGGCCCTTGCTTATCTCACCTCATAGGCACACCAAAATGACAACCATTTACAGGGCAACTATCTATGAGAAAGACCTGAGGACTAGCAGAAAAGATTCTCCACAAATAAATACACAAAGAAGGAACCACAATAAGATAGGAGCAGGGACAGAGACACCGTATAGTCAAGACCCACACTCCCAAGTAGGCCATCCACCTGGGACGTGATTTTGGGAGGATAATCACAATTGCAGACATGCTCTCCAAGGAGCAAGGGCTCTAAGCCTCGTATCGGGGTCCCCTACCTGGGGGTCCTGCACTGGGAAGACAAGAACCCAGAACGTCTGGCTTTGAAAGGCTTTAGCGCTTGCATATGGGAGAGCCAGAGGACTGCAGGAGACAGAGGCTCCAATCTTTATTTTTAAAATAACGATTATAATTCAATACACAAAGTACAAAACACCATACTAAATCGCTGGCAACAAAATATGGTATTTCATTTGCATCGCATGACAAATGATTAGCATCTTTATTCATAAGTGAGTTCCTGGAAATCAGTAACAAAGACATTGATAAACCAAGGGAAATGAAGAAAAAGAAAGTGAAATAACACAAATGACTAGTAAGGATTAAGCGTATATGAAGATGACTGAGCTGAAAAATGACAGAAGAAAAGCACTTTCTTTGTAATATCATATTACCAAAGGTTAAAAATGTAACATATGTACAGTTTTAGGATAAGCACATAAACAATGGGGGAGAAGATTGATGAAGTCCTATCTGAATAGTAGGAGAAAGTCTATTATAGTTTGAACTCAAACTATAAATTTGGAGTATCCTTAGTCCTAGCAATTCCAATTCATTGGAATTATTTCAACAAATCAGTTGGATACATTTACAATTTATCACAAAATAAATTGTATTTATTACAAAATAAACCTTTTTTTTTTTTTGCTTAGAAAATTTGTAGCTAGGATATAGACCCCCCAAAACTGACTTGCATATTAATTTATCAATAAGCCCAAAAGGATGTGTGCAAAAATTCATATTCATATAGTTAATAACATAGAGGTGGCAGAATTAGAGGAGGAAAAAAGGCATTTAAGAAGTAAAATAGTATACAAATTTCCATATCCTTTGACATTTTGAGAAAAATGATTCCAACCTTAAAAGACACATGCCACTTCTCATAAGCTCTGAGTCCCAGTGTAGAGGCTGTAATTTGAAAGGTTGTTATTATTCTGTTGCTAAGTTGTGTCCGACTCGTTGGGCCCCCTTGGACTGCAGCACACCAGGCTTCCCTGTCCTTCACCGTCTCCCAGAGTTTGCTCAAACTCATGTCCATTGAGTCAGTGATGCCATCCAACCATCTCGTCCTCTGTCACCCCCTTCTCCTCCTGCCTTCAATCTTTCCCAGCATCAGGGTCTTTTCCAGTGATTTGGCTCTTCACATCAGGTGGCCAAAGTGTTAGAACTTGAGCTTTAACGTCAGTCCTTCCAATGAATATGCAGGTTGATTTCCTTTAGGACTGACTGGCGATTGGGTCAAATCCACTTGCTGATATTGGAAAGCTTCCCTCCAGGAAACTGGGACTCACACTGGGATCATATGCTGGTGGCAGCCACTTTGGGAAACTTGTTGTACCATATGAGGAGACTTATACTGGCAGGCACCGTTCTGGAGTCTTCCCACTCGTCTGTTAGTGTCAGGGGCTTACCTGCCTGCTAGCAGGCCAGTACAAGCCCTGGGACCCATGGGTCAAGGAGCCCACTTCACAGGGACCTGGCCTCACCCAGCAGTGGGCTGAAGCAGCCCCAGCCTGCCAGTAGCCAGTCAGCCCAGGACTCACCCTCACTTGGCACCAGGCTGTCCTGCAGCCAGCCACCCTGGGACCAGGCCCTGCCCACCAGCAGGCCAGGGTCTGGCAGCCAGTTGGACCAGGGGCTGACTTATTTCCTGCCTTAGGGAGACAGAGGAGAAAGTCAAAGTGTTCCTCTTGTTTGGCTGTTTCTTAAGTGATTCTCATTCAAAATAGTCAATATGCCATTGAGGCATGTTTTGGGGTGACCTTGCCCTGGGTCCTGAGTCCAGTTTGTGCCCTGGTCTCTCACTTGGGCCAAAGTCATTCCCCTAATGATTGGATGTGTTGAATATTTTTACTGAGTGGTTTGAAAAGTGCCCCACCACCACCACACTTGAATAAACATCTGCTTCAATTGATGTATGTTAGAACATTCTTCTCACCTGCAGCAAAGACCACAAATGCTCTATCCCCACCCCACCCCACCTCCCAATTAGCTCTCTTTTTCACTTGCAGCTAATAAGGGATCTGGTGCCCCAGTTTCTTACTGGTTACATGCCTGATGTAGTCACCAATATATTAAAATGTTGAAATACAAACACAAAATTATACAAAGCTTGGCAGAAGACTACAGTAAAATATTTTTCAGATCTGGAAACTAGTGATAATTTCTCAGCTTTAAGAAAAATTTAAAAAGCCATGGAGGAAAGATAGGCAGTTTCAAAATTTTGGAAACATCTTTACAATGGAAATCAGCAAAAATGAGTCATACAGGAAAGCAAACTCCTGCTATATGTAAGCGCTCATGTATGACAAACAATTCATGTTCATATTATGCAGAGATTGCCTTTGTATTTATAAGAAAAATATGAAGACCCCCAAGAGATATATAGGCAAGTGAAGTGAAATTTGCTCACTCATGTCCAACTCTTTGCAACCGCATGGACTAAGAAGTCCATGGAATTCTCCAGGGCAGAATACTGGAGTAGGTAGCCATTCCCTTCTCCAGGGGATCTTCCCAACCCTGGAATCGAACGCAGGTCTTCCACATTGCAGGTGGATTCTTTACCAGCTGAGCCATCAGGGAAGCCCAAGAATACTGAAGTGGGTAGCCTATCCCTTCTCCAGGGGATCTTCCCAACCCAGGAATCGAACTGGTGTCTCCTGCATTGCAAATGGATTCTTTACCAGCTGAGTTACCAGGGAAGGCTATATAGGCAAGGATCATGAATAGATCATTATCAACCAAGGAAAAGCAAATATTCTGAACATTAAAATAGGTCATCTTCACTGCTAAACTTAGAAATGCATATAAAAATCAATTTAAATATCATTTTAACCCTACTAAGTTGCAGGGAAAGGAGTTCTACTTAGCTTTTATACTGGAGATAAACAAATATGCTTATACAAACCTAGCTGGATTTTGAGCTTCAAAAACCCTAAAGGCAAGAAGTATAACAAGTGGCATAGTGGTAAAGAACCCGCTGCCAGTGTAGGAAACACAAGAGATGCAGGTTCAATCTCTGGGTCAGGAAGATCCCCTGGAGTAGGAACTGGCAACCCACTCCAGTATTCTTGCCTGGAAAATTCCATGGACAGAGAAGCCTGGTGGGCTACAGTCCAGGGGGTCGCAAAGAGTCAGACATGACTGAGCACGCACCCATAACAATATATAGCAAGAACCAAAAATGTTCATTTTGTCTCAGGAATGTCAGTCACCTTTGTAAATTCATCATAAAGATAACTGAATGAAAGGAAAAAATCAATAGATAAAAAGCAGCTCATCACAGGGCTGTCAAATGCTAGCTACACATCTAAACACACACAGACATGCTCCCTATATTCTCTGAGTAGCACATAGCATAAATCCTGTAAGAAATATGCCATGCGTTAGAACCGTAATTTTGAAGACCATGGGAAAATACAAAGTTTCTGGTATAAATGGGAAAAGAATAAAAATAAAAATGAACAAAGAGAGGAACTGACACTGTGACTTGTAGTTACAGAAAACATAAAGTTCAGAAGTTAATCTGTAAAACTAAAATTCATGTTAAGTGGCTGGAATTAGCAATAGGCTATTTTTCTAACATTTTAATAATTTTATATTGCTCTTAAGAGCAAAAAAAAAAAAGAAACTACTTTGTTCTTCCAAAGGTTTGTTTCTGAAAGGTAAATCGTTTGTCATTCTCAGCACTGTCATAAGAAAATGGTAAGAATTTCATTTGGTATGGAAATAAATTAAGTTTTAGTTTTAAAATCCTGATCTATAAAGAAGGAAAATTCTTGCAGAGAACTAGAAAAGAAGGTGAGATTTCTTTCCATTTAAGGGAAACCCAAACTTTCATGAGCACCTTAAAATACTGCAGATTCTGGTCACTTAACTACACAAAAGGAAAAATAAAGTCAAAGGCAAGAGAGCTGGAAGTAGAGCATCCATATGTCAAAGAAAATAGTAATAAGCTATTCTTCAAGCCGAAGTATCTACAGGTCCAGCTACAAGAAACTGCAAAACCTTCTGACACTTCACTGGCCTAAAGCTCCAGAGACCTCTTTAAACTCTGAGAAAGATTTTGACAATAAATTGCAAGAAATAGCTACATTAATTCCAAGAAAATAGACAAGTCACTGAAGAGCAGATATACCTAGGGATTTCTTATTGTTATAAGCTGGTGATGAAAATACTCAAACATTCTCCTCTTTTAGGCATCACAGCATGAAAGTAGAGCTTTTTAATTAATTTGGTTTGTATTTTCATCAAAGATAAATATACTTACCGTTTGAGGCATCAAGTAATTCTACAAGGATTTAAAAAAAAAAAAAAGCAATATCTTGTGCACCATTTCCTCTCTCCAAAGGGTTCACTTTTAGTCAAAACTTTTCATATTTATTTCCTTATCCCTAATAGTTGCTCATAGTGATACTTGTAAATTTTATTTCCATTTTTAGGCACTATGAAGTAAGTAGATAATGCCCTCCTGGTGCCTACTACACACACACATTCACATGCCTTAATCCTCTAACCTCTGAATTTGCTTAAGATAAACACTGCCTTTCTTTACTAGATGCATGGTTGTCACTGCTGAACTATGTCCTTTACCATAATTATTTTTGCTTTTCTGGACAGTGTTTTGTTTTCCCTGTAATTATTTTTTTCTGCTCATCTGATTAGCTTTCTATGTAGTCACCATTGATTTAATTCCCTAAATCTAATGAGATGTGTGGGGCTTCCCAGTGGCACTAGTGGAAAAGAACCTTCCTGCCAGTGCAGGAGAGTGAGAAACGGGTCCAATCACTGGGTGGGGAAGACCCCCTGGAGGAGGGCACGACAGCCTGCTCTAGTATTCTTGCCTGGAGTATCACATGGATAGACGAACTCGGGCTACAGTCCATGGGGTCTGTAGAGCTGGACACGACTAGCATGCACACAGTGAGGTGTGTAAGCCTCACCTCAACACACTGAAACAATCTGTTATCGCATTACTTTCATTTTTCTTAAAGGAATCTTTTCCGTGAGTATTTACCCTGCACTAGCCTGATTGTCCTCTGAATCTGATACATTGTTGTTTTCTTGGGAATGTCTCTCTGATTTATTGGCATTTGTTTAATTTTTCTTCTTTTTGGAGCCTTGTGTTTTTTCATTTCATATTTTCCTCTATCTGGAAACAAAGATTCTAGGTAGGAAATATTTTTCAATCAGAATTATTAAGCCATTGCTCTATTACCTTCCAGTTCCCAGTGTGTCTACAAAGATTATCTAACACCATTCTGATTGTGAAAATATCAGGTCATCCTGTTTGTACCATTTGGAAATTTCAGAGTGATGGGTGTCACAGCATGACCTTTTCATCCACTATGCTATATACTTGGAGGGGGGACTCTCAGTCTTGGAAATGATACTCATTTCTACGCATTTTTCTTAAGGTGTTTCTTCGATGATTTTCTGTTGTGTGTTTTCATTTCCCTCATTCTGGCAGTCACGCTGTTGTGATATTGGATCACCTGGACTGGTTCATTAATCACGTTATCTTTTCTCTCTGGCTTTACATATATCTTTATCTCTTTGATAAATCTCCAAAAAAAATCACTATAGTAAATAGGGAAAGGAGATTTTCCCAATCTTATCTTCTTCTTATTTTTTGTTTTTTATTTTTATAATATTTCAACAACCAAGAATTCACTTTACATCTAGATGTTCCTTTTTGTGGCATGTTTTTCTGATTTAATTAGTCTAGTACATTTTCTTATTGCTTTAGAAGTATCAGCGACATTATAAATATTTTCTTCTGCCTTAAAAGCCTGTAAGTACTCTAAATCAAGGGGTCATATAATATAGTGATTATTAGCACGGACTCCAGTAACTAAGTGACTGCATTCAGTTCAAGATCCCACTACTTATTACTTAATGTGGCCTTGGGAAAGTTAGTCAACCCTTTAATGTCGCAGTTTCTTTATCTATCAACATTATAAATGATAGAGCTGTTCTGAATATTAAATAACTAACACTTACAATACACAGAAGAACTATACAAAAAAGATCTTCACGACCCAGATAACCACAATGGTGTGATCACTCACCTAGAGCCAGACATCCTGGAATGCAAAGTCAAGTGGGCCTTAGGAAGCATAACTGTGAACAAAGCTAGTGGAGGTGATGGAATTCCACTTGAGCTACTTCAAATCCTAAAAGATGATACTGTGAAAGTGCTGCTCAATATGCCAGCAAATCTGGAAAACTCAGCAGTGGCCACAGGACTGGAAAAGGTCAGTTTGCATTCCAATCCCAAAGAAAGGCAATGCCAAAGAATGCTCAAATTACCTGACAATTGCACTCATCTCACATGCTAGCAAAGTAATGCTCAAAATTCTCCAACCCAGGCTTCAATAGTACAGGAACTGAGAACTTCCATATGTACAAGCTATATTTAGAATAAGCAGAGGAACCAGATATCAAATTGCCAACATCTGTTGGATCATTGAAAAAGCAAGAGAGTTCCAGAAAAACATCTATTTCTGCTTTATTCACTATGCCAAAGCATTTGACTGTGTGGATCACAACAAACTGTGGAAAATTCTTCAAGAGATGGGAATACCAGACCACCTGACCTGCCTCCTGAGAAATCTGTACGCAGGTCAAGAAGCAAAAGTTAGAACTGCACATGGAACAACAGACTGGTTCCAAATTGGGAAAGAAGTACGTCAAGGCTGTATATTGTCACCCTGCTTTATTTAACTTGTATGCAGAGTACATCATGTGAAATGCTGGACTGGATGAAGCACAAGCTGGAATCAAAATCGCCAGGAAAAACATCAATAACCTCAGATATGCAGATGACACTACCCTTATGGCAGAAAGTGAAGAAGAACTAAAGAGCCTCTTGGTGAAAGTGAAAGAGGAGAGTGAAAAAGTTGGCATAAAGTTCAACATTCAAAAAACTAAGATCATGGCATCTGGTCCCATCACTTCATTGCAAATAGATGGGAAAACAGTGGAAACAGTGACATACTTTATTTTGGGGAGCTCCAAAATCACTGCACATGGTGACTGCAGCCATGAAATTAAAAGATGCTTACTCCTTGGAGGAAAATTATGACCAAGACAACATATTAAAAAGCAGAAACATCACTTTGCCAACAAAGGTTCGTCTAGTCGAAGCTGTGATTTTTCCAGTAGTCATGTATGGATGTGAGAGTTGGACTATAAAAATTGAGTGCCAAAGAATTGATGCTTTTGCATCCAACCTGGGCTGGTGATCTGTTTTTGAACTGTGGTTTTGGAGAAGACTCTTGAGAGTTTCTTGGACAGCAAGGAGATCCAACCAGTCCATCCTAAAGAAAATCAGTCCTGAATACTCCTTGGATGGACTGATGCTGAAGCTGAAACTGCAATACTTTGACCACCTGATGCAAAGAATTGACTCATTTGAAAAGACCCTGATGCTGGGAAAGACTGAAGGTGGGAGGAGAAGGGGACAATAGAGGATGAGATGGTTGGATGGCATCACCGGCTCAATGGACATGAGTTTGAGTAAGCTCTGGGAGTTGATGATGGACAGGGAAGCCTGGTGTGCTGTAGTCCATGAGGTTACAAAGAGTCGGACACAACTGAGCAACTGAACTGAACTGAACTGAATACTTATAAAGTACTCACAACAATGCTTGACATAAAGTAAACTCTATAAATGCTATGTTAAACGAGAAGCTGATCTTTTTCCCCCCATTTGTTAGTTTTGGACTTTGCTATTCATACATTACTTTAGATATTTTGTGATGTCCAATTTATGCACAGATCCATTTCTAGAGTACTAAAGAGATAACATCAGATAAAGAATCTGCCTGCAGTGCAGGAGACACAGAAGACACGAGTTCGATTCCTGGATCAAGAAGATCCCCTGGAGAAGGAACTGGCAACCCACTCCAGTATTCTTGCCTGAAACATCCCATGGACAGAGGAGCCTGGTGGGTTACAGTCCAAAGGGTTGCAAAGAGTCAGACACGACAAAGCGCGCGCACACACCACACACCCCCACACACAAAGAGATGACTGAAAACTCTATGCCTGCTAAGGGTCTTTCCATTTGCAATCTTCACCATAGGCCATTTGACTGGGGAGCCCTGGGTATCCCTATGTTCATATCTTGGGCTTGTCACATCCCCTGTCTGAAGAGTACACAACCTGCTTGTAACATAAGAGAAGATGGTGATGTCTTTCAACCTTCAGTGTAAATGTCTACTTCAGTGTTTCTTTAAGGTATTTCTACCCATCACTCTGTTTTGTAGTTTCTGGAGAATGAACTCCAGCGTTCAGTCTGCTAGGGATGAGCTAAATTAGGGAAGAAGACCTGGGTAACCAACTTTCTCTTAAAGCAAATTTCATCATTTAAGTCCTTTCTCAGATTTTCTTGTCACTGGCTTACAAATCACATTCTCTGAGCTGGTCAGTTAGTAATCACTTACTCACAATTTTCCAGGTTCCAATGCTCTCAGCAAAAGTGGTTTATTATCTTGTTTATAGATCCTTTTGCTCTTTTGCTATTTACATCTCATTATAAACCCTTTTGCTATTTTGAAAGGGATTTTTTTACAGAGAATAAAGGTGAATGTGAATGTTCATTTTACTATCTCTACCAAGAATGTGAAATGCCTATTTAAGACAATGAAAGGCAATTATTAGTGAAAAAAAATTGTCTAGTTGTACCTAGGCATTTATCTCTATAAATTTCTTTTTCTTCAGAAAGCATTGATATTTTTGGAATAGTACTGTGGAATAATTGCATCCATTTAACAAGTCTCTTCTCAATAATAAAGCAGAAAGAATACCTTAGTTCTGAATCCAACCAAGATATTCACTCCTCTGCTCAGCCAGCATCGGTCTCTCTGCAGAGGAGTTGCCATCGGTTCTAGGACTGAACACCGACCACCACACACTGCCTTCTTTATGTTATGCTTAAGCCTGTAAACATACATGAGGCTGTCTGTTTGTGAGGTGCTATATCTCAACTTTTTTTTGCCATCTTCCATGAAAATTGTCCCAAAAGAGATTTTAGAAAAGCTAAAGTGCTTCAGAGAGAGCTCAGAGAAGCATCATCTTCAGAAATAATTCAGAAAAGGTCAGCAAAAAGAGAGTGAGAAAGAGCAGTGGCTAGAATATTCACTTTCTCTGTGTCTGATATGGTGAGAGAAGGCTTGCTTTTCAGGTCTGAATTTTGCTATAAACAGCGCTGTACTTTTCAACAGAATGTGCTTTATGGTAAGAGTTATTTCAGGAAAAGCCTTTTTTGCCTTACACTCTCTTGGCGGAAAACAAATTAAGGGCATTAAATTGGGAGTAGGTGTATTTTTTTTAAACAAGGTTTCAGCAGTGCTAATTAATACTGCCAAGTTTAGCTATTCATCTATTCTGTTTTTTAATTAAATAGAATTATAAGTGAATGGAAAGACATTAGTAATCCATGGTTAGTACTATGGGGCTTAAAAGCAATGACTGTCACTAAAATATTACATCAGTGGTACTGTGACGGTAGCAAAATCTTTACTGCAGACAAGTGTCTAGGGAAAATCGGCATCATCAGTACTCCACCCTCAGACCTACTAAAGATAAACATGACCGCAGAGTCGGAGCATAACATCTTAACCCTGAGTCAGCTGAGCTTATCCTCTTTTGAAACACTCTGTCTCTTTCCATCCCACGTCACACCTCATCCAAATGTTCTGACAAGTATAAATATCAAAGGAGCACAGTGAATGATTTAAACACAGAACTGCTAATGCTGCTGCTGCTGCTAAATCGCTTCAGTCGTGTCCGACTCTGTGCGACCCCATAGACGGCAGCCCGCCAGGCTCCCCCGCCCCTGGGGTTCTCCAGGCAAGAACACTGGAGTGGGTTGCCATTTCCTTCTCCAGAGCATGAAAGTGAAAAGTGAAAGTGAAGTCGCTCAGTCGTGTCCGACTCTTAGTGACCCCATGGACTGCAGCCCACCAGGCTCCTCCGTCCATGGGATTTTCCAGGCAAGAGGACTGGAGTGGGGTGCCATCGCCTTCTCCGAACTGCTAATGAGCGAAAGATTTCTCTTCCTTCCTACATGCCATCTTTCTGTGAAGTTAGCTCCTGCAATTATCAATAGCTGTTAACAGAACACCTGCCCTATACTTTTCTCCAGACTGAAGAGTTATTATATTATTATCTTACTAACTTTTTAAAAAGTATATTCAATTATTAAACTTCACCTCAGGTTGTTCCATTTTGCACCCAAATTCAAGACAGTCATCCTGAAAAGCACTTTTTGATGTGCAAAGTGGTTTCTATTTTACTCCTAAAAGGTGTTTTACTTGGTGCTCTTTAAAATTAGACCACCGAGCCCTCATTATTTTCCTTTTAAAAATTAAACAGCTATATTTATAAACACAAATATATGTGTTCTATATTATTATATTTCATATAAAAATATTTTTGAGCAAGACAATGAATCCCCTGAGACCCCATGTAAATTTACCAGCCCCACAAAAGTATATTTTTCCATCATGTAAAATACTCCTCTGACTGTATATTGGGCTTTGATTTGGAGAGGAATAAAGAATAAGTTTGTGACATCACGTGGAAAAGTGAATTTAAATGATCATAGACAGGCAACAATATTCAAAAATATCAGAAATTTAAATCACTGATTCCCCATTATTTTCTTTTCTTAAAATATATACAACCTTTGAGAAAGAAACATGCGCTGGTTACCTCGCTGAGTGATGAGAGCATGTGTCACTCGCTGCCTATTCATTCACATACTGCCTGATAAAGACTGAAATTGTAAGGAATGTTAATAGAAAGACAGACTGTGAAGTTCTTCTGTAGAGGCTATTACTTGATGCAAATGAAAAATGCAGAACACAGGGCTCTGGGCTCTTTGGCCCATTCTGCTGAATTGAAAGGGAAAATTGAAAAGGCTCCAATTATTCCATTTATTATCTTGATGAGTTTTTATAACATGAAACGCGCATGTGATTAATGAGGATTTTATGTAGACTGTGCATAAAAAACTTCATCTACAAAAAGCAAATAGTGTTATTTTCTGGCTAGTGAAGGTGAAAATGAAATGCCGAATAAAGTTGATTGACTTAAATTTAATATACAAAAGGTAACACTAGTTAATAGAGTATTGAAAAAAGATATAAAAAGAGATGGTGACAATTCATCAAATATCCTTGTTTTAGGTCCTCAGCGTGACTGCTTAATAAACATCTTTTCTTGTAAGTGATTTATATTTTCACATTACTCCTTTCATATCTTGTTTCTTTTTCCTATAAAAATATCAAAATCACATGTTACCATTACCAGCAGCACATACTCACGCAAAAGCTATTATTAAAAAAAATCCTAGTTTAACATCTTAAATGGGATTGATCTTAAAATAGGAGCAGATGCCAAAGGGTTAGAAGTAAATATAATTAAAACACATCAGTTTGAATCAGTCAATTAATTCAGGCTCAAAGCTATAATTGAAAAATAAATATATCTGTAATCTTTATGTTCTTAATCCACATAGTATTAATTTTCAAGTAATTTAAATATATGATTCATTCATATATTTTATATGAATTTACAGTTTATTTTATATAAATTTATAATATAATTTACTTTTATAAAATACTTGTATCTTGACTGTTTTATAATATATCAAATATTTAATATGATTTTTAAATCTTAAGAAAATTCAGTTTTCTTATTGAATTTGCCTTCTCTTCTCTGTTACTAGGTGTTGTACTCCCCATATACAGACAGCTGACATCCTCAAACCACACACACTTATCAGCTTCCATTCAATATTTAGCTCTGTGAAAGAGAAGGAATCCACACAGCCTCTCCCCAGAGTTATACAGAAACAATTCTGAATCCTAATTCAAGAAAAAAATTAAACCACTCTATATGCAACAACTTTATCCTTTGTTTTCCTCTAAGTCTTGACACATAAACTGATGGGTAGGTCCCTAAGCACCACACTTCAGCCCTCCTGAGAATACCTCATGGAGTGCATATTGTTCTGTGACTCACAAATCCTGGAAGTGGACAGAATAAAGCAACAATCACCGTACTTATTGTGTTGCATTTTAAACATATTTTTTCTTTTTCTTGAACCACTGGTTAATATTAAGCTATACTTGACAATTTGAATCTTAGCAAGAAATCTGCAACTCTGTGAGAACAAGTATTACTTGTTTTACTATTACTGCATGTCCATATACGGCCAAATAAATGGACTGTGATCCAGCAGAGGATGAATGGCCAGAATGGCCAGTTTATCAATCCAATTGGCAATCTGGTCAGTTGGTCCAAGAAGCATCTAGCTAGAACCAATGGATAGTTCACAGGAAAATATATTGAATATTTCTATTATGTCCTACTTAAGTTTCATAGATATTTTTCAATATATAAGAACATAAAAATACAGTAATGTGTTATATTTATTGATAATAGAAAAACAGGATTAAGAGCTGCATTATTTCTGCTCACAAATAGGATCCTGCAAAGTTGAGAACACCCTAGGGTAGAACTATTCTCTCCTCCTTGAAATGATGTAATAAAGGAGTAAAAATATTTGCTGGACTAGTATTTTAAAAGGAAGCACAGATTTTAGACTTTAACTAAAAAAGAAACAAAACCTTAGCATATGTTTTTGCTCCAAATTTTTCATTTATGGCTAAAAAAATGTACAACACATCTCTGCATGTCTAGCTTCTATAGTCAAGTGTAATCATTCTTGCCATATACCCCCAAGATAATAGAAACTAATAGCATTTTGCTGGAATAATTTTGAACCCTCATAAAAAGTTGCTGAATATGGTTAAGTATTATTATTAATCACAAGCTATGCTCAGGATCAATATAGCTGCATAATAAATTTAGCTTAGCCTGAATTATGCCTGAAGATATATTTAAACAATTATGTGATGCTTCTACATAGTTACGTAGACCATACAACCCAAATTTTCCGGCTCAATTCCAGTGTTAAATATTATATTTCATTGTCAGCACATGTGTCCTGGTTTTTATTTTGAAAAATTTAGTCACTTTATATATCAGTGATATTCCAAGACTCATGATATTTATGTGGTGTATTCTAATTAAAACTTCTTGCTGCTTTACCAAATACAACTCTCCACGGAAATAATATTGAAATGCCATATTATTTCCAAAGTTCATGAGCATGTATTTTTTTCCTTTTACCTAATTAGGCCAAAAGTTGGTGTGAACAGTAAAAGATGTTACGTTGTTTGCCATTCTTCCTTCTCCTCTATAGTCACCAAATTACTAAATCAATATTAGTTACAATATGCACAAAATCAATCACTGTTCAGTCTAAAAAGTAACAAAGAGATTTTCCCACAACTGATATAAACCATATCTTCACAGAGGATATATTAGGAACACAGTTTGCAAAAATGTGTGGCTACTCTTAATAACTTAAGTTTGTAATATTCCTTTTGCTTTACAAAGTAACTGCACATTTATTTTTCTTTTCTTAGATTTTATTAGAACTAACTCTGTAAGGTTACCATTGCAAAGAGGCAAAGGTGCTAGAGCAAGACCCCAAAGGATGGGGTTTTGTCAGTTCAGCCATGTCTGTCTGAATCCTTAGGAAAGATGTAAGAACTGAACTAGTGTGGCAGACAACCAGGAGGATATTTCTTCAAGCTGCTGCTTAAAGATCTCCCTTTTAATATTCTAAGTAGTATAGAGGGAGATGAAGTCAAGAAACTCAAAGTTGACTCAAAGAAAACTGGATGGAAGTTGAGAGAATAGATGATTCTGAACATAATTTAATGTGGGTATTTTTTGACTTACATTCACGCCTTGCCTGGTTGCTGGGAAGAGGTGAGCCAATCTGAACAAAGAAGAACAGCCAAAAGAAATAAATATACCCTTACGAGTAAGAGTATAGTAGTTTTAGAATATGAACAAAAATTCTTCAGTACTGTGACCATCAAGAGATAGAGGTCTGCCCCTTTCTCTTAAATCTGGGTAGAGCTGTGACTGCTATAACCACAGAATATGATGGACATAGCACCATATGACTTCTGAGGACAGTTCGTATAAAGCCATGCAGATTTTTCCTTGTTTTTATTGGAACAATTGCTTTTGGAATCTCAAGCTCCGTATCTGACTATCTTGAAGTCTTTATGCCATGAAGAAATCCCAGTCACCAGAAGAATCTTCCAGACACATATTAGTGAAGAACTGTCCAGATAATTCCAGCTTCCAGTCGTTCAAGTCATTCACAGCCACTTGGGTCTTCCCAGTTGTGACCCAAATATCATAGGGAAAACTATCCCCACTCTGACCTTTCTAAACTTCTGATTCACAGAACCTGTGAGCATAAGAAAACTGGTTGTTTTGTGCCTTTAAGCTGTGGGGTAGTTTGTTACACAGTAATAGCAGATATGGTGGACATGTCAGGACAGGGTTTGAGTCTCCAGTTCTTCCTAGGAGCAAGGCTTTGGTAAGAGAAGAAAGTAAGAGAGAGAGAGAAACTCATACCCATTTACTCAGTCGCATCCGATTCTTTGCAGTCCCAGGGACTGTAGCCTGCCAGGCTCCTCTGTCCATGGGATTCTCCGGGCAATAAAACTGGAGTGGGTAGCCATTCCCTTCTCAGTGGGATCTTCCTGACCCATGGATCAAACCCATGTCTCCCGAAGATTCTTTACTGTCTGAGCTAGAAAAGGTCCTCATTTAGGTTTAGAATGGACGTAAAGTAGCTAAGAGAGGCAGTCAAAAGTAACAAGACAAAGTTTTGTTGTTTTTATAGCAATTTCCTTCTGGAAAATATGAAGCATCTAAATTTCCCGGTCACACTCAGCGCAAGGACTGAAATGATCTATTGCCTTTTCAACTTCAGTAACAAAGAGAAGCTGAAGAACCTTGCCTATCCCTTAAAGAATGCAGTCTGGATCTTTTAAGGAGAGCGGTGGTAGAAAATGCAAAGAGAAATGTGGAAGGAAAGGGGGAGGGAGGGAGAAGAAGAGAGGGGAGGAGGGAGGGAGAGAAAATACCCATCTGAGATGGATGCTGTAGGCAGGAAATCAACATTAGTTCCTTACATCAATGCAGTTGTACAATCAGCAAAGAGAAGTTTCTCTTCTTCATTTAATTTTGGAGAGTTAAGATCGACTAAAATACAGAAAGAAATCACCTCAAAATCTACCCCAACAGCCTGCGCCATACTATCGAATTCTCAGAGGAAGCTACTATTTCAGGCTTCAGAGGCTTCCCTTCTTTCTCACTCATCAGAAGTTGACATTTCTTCTAGGAATCTCTTCTATGTATTTGTAGTTTTAAAAAATCAGTTTTTAAGTTTTATCTGACCAATTTCCTGCCACAAATAACAAAAGAAAGATGGTAGTTTAATAATTTGTTGTTGTTGTTGCCAAACAGCATGGGTTGTGGGATTTTAGTTCCCCAACCAGGGATTGAACCCAGGCCCTCAGAAATGAGACTGTGGAGTCCTAACCACTGAACTGCCAGGGAATTTACAATAATTTGTTATTAAAGTTTAGCACAAGAAGTTCACGTTCCAACAATGAAAAGACAGTGTATTTCAAAGGTATTTTATAACTAGTCTGAAAAGTCTGGAAGGAAGGCAGAAAAAAAGACATTGTTTATTTGCATTTTAATAGAGTAAGAATTCCATTTTGAAAACTGCTGCAGTTTTATTCTAAACCAAACCATGTTCGAATATGCCCATTTCAGCATTTTTAAACACCTCTGTTTCCCATTAAGCCGCTACATACATTTAATTTCCTCAGTTGAAACTCCACTGAGATAACAATATACAGAAAAAAGCATGAGCACGTTGGGCAATCCACAATCCACAATTACAAGACAGTTGTAATAGTACTTGCATAGTGTGCTCCATCTCAGTGGCTAGAAAAGCACTGAATCTGACAAAATAAATTCTTGCTCTCCTGAGTGGACAGACTCCACTCCACTAGCTCAAAGATGACTATATCATATATTGCCACTTTTAGGGAAAATTTTATATACATACGCTTCCCTTCTACTTGACACTAAACTAAATGAATTGAGTGAGCTCAAATATTTTATTTTGTCCAGTGATGTTGTAAATCATGTTGAACATCTAAAGAATCTCCCTGGTGAGGTAGTTTATTACCAAATATGTACACAAGTAATGTGAAGGGATGTAATGTTCATTCACACAGGAAAGAAACTAGAAAATTGCAACTGTTGAACTACTGTTTATGTAATGAGGTCTATAACTTCTAATTTTAAGTTAGTGCCACTTACTCCTCTATTGGGGAAATTAACTTTCACTGGTTAATTAGAAATAAGTGCATTACACTGAGAGATTATTCTACCCGTCAATAAAACTGATCCTAGGATGTTTTGATGCCTGTCACTCTAAAAGTCATAAATCTTGAAAATAACACTGTCAATTCTTAACTATCTAAAAATTAATCTCTCTTTCCCTCATTCCCTCCTGTTTCAGAGGAGGAATTACCCTAGTCTTTTTCATGACTCATAAGTCTATGTTCTGCTTTCAGTTATTGCTGCCTTTTACAGAGAAATCCTTTGCTACTGGAAGACACTCTAAGAGTTGAAAGAGATTGATTTGTAGGAATAAATAGACCTCAGTTCTGCTGCTGCTGCTAAGTCGCTTCAGTCATGTCCGACTCTGTGTGACCCCATAGACGGCAGCCCACCAGGCTCTGCTGTCCACAGGATTCTCTAGGCAAGAATAATGGAGTGGGTTGCCATTTCCTTCTCAAGGACCTCAGTACAGACCTTGATAACTCACTGCTTCCTAATTCCCAGAGGTGTGACCTTAGGGGAGTTACTCAATCACCTTGTACCTTTAGGTAAAGAGTTTGCAAAACTCTTTCCTCTATGGTGTGAAAAAATTGGCCTTTGGTTAACTTTAGCAAAATGACTCCTGGTAAATTGGATTTGGATGGGAGGAACTAGAAATGTACTATGAATATATTATAGGAAATCCATAGGTATTGACTTCCCTAAACATAAAGACTCATAACTAGCAACTTCCTCACTGTTTCCATTGTTTCCCCATCTATTTGCCATGAGGTGATGGGACCAGATGCTATGATCTTAGTTTTCTGAATGTTGAGTTATAAGCCAACATTTCGCTCTCCTTTTTCACCTTCATCAGAGGCTATTTAGTTCCTCTTCATTTTCTGCCATAAGGGTGGTGTCATCTGCATATCTGAGGTTATTGATATTTCTCCCAACAATCTTGATTCCAGCTTGCGCTTCATCCGGCCCGGCATTTCGCATGATGTACTCTGCATATAAATTAAATAAATTAAATAAGTATGTTGACAGTATAGAGCCTTGACATACTCCTTTCCCAGTTTTGAACCAGTCCATTGTTGCTTGTCCAGTTCTAACTGTTGCTTCTTGACCTGCATACAGATTTCTCAGGAGGCGGGTAAGGTGGTCTAGTATTCCCATCTCTTTAAGAATTTTCCACGGTTTGTTGTGATCCACACAGTCAAAGGCTTTAGCATAGTCAATGAAGCAGAAGTAGCTGTTTTTTCTGGAATTCTCTTGATTTTTCCTATGATTCAACTGCTAAACAAACTGTTTTTATTACCGTCCTTTTTGCAACTCTCCAATATGGAGTGGAATGAGAAAAGGACATATGCTTCCTGCTTGTGCAATTCCATCCCTCTCTTTTTTTAGGGCTAGATTTTGAGATGGGTTTTGTGCAGGAAATACTGCCAGAAATTGAAAGGTAAGTCCTCTTGGAGCTAAGTGTCCTTGAATATAAACAGAGGCAACTAATTCTCTTCTGGACCTGTGAGGGGAGTAAGAGCAGAAACATTTAGTAACTTTCCAAAAATCCCAGAGCAAGTATTATTTCTCTTTAGAGGCCACCTTGTCACTGATTGAAGTTGTTCAAAATCTTGCCACAGTTGTCTGATTATACACCCCCCACACACACACATAGACAAACTAAATCATTCCAAATGATAAGAAAATAAGATAAAGTAGAAAACTAAACATGCTCAAGAACCAGAGGAATTCTCAGGTGCTGGGTCTGCGGGAGTGATCTCACCTGGTCTTCATGCAGGTAACTATTGGACCATTGGCTCTCTACAAAGCAAGATAAAGTTTTACATTTGTTGCATCTGTTTTTCCAAGTCTTCCTTTGATCCTTGACCCTCAGCTCAAGGACAACAAAGTATTGCCTCCCCTTCTTCTTCTAAAGCTCTCTATAATTTTCAAATCTTTCAAAGAACCTGTATTTAATTCCCTCTAGCACCTGTTTCCTTGTTTGCCTGCCCAGTTCAATCGTAAATTCCACAGTGAGAGCAACCGTAAATCACTCATAGGATAACCCCCAGGATTCAGTACATAGTATGTCCTTACCAAATATTTTAAAAATTAATAGTTGAGCTAATACAATGAGGAGAATTAATTTGTTTGCTTTGTTATGTATGATATATATATAGTATATTGCATATATAATATAATGTGTATATTATATATAGGAGCATACTTGCTTTGCACTGTCGTGTCTGTCTCTGCTACACAACAATGCAAATCAGCTGTGTGTATACATGTGCATATGTATACACATACATACACCCTCTCTCTTGAGCTTCCTGCCCCTCTAGGTCATCACAGGCTAGTGAGCTGAGCCCCCCGGACTGGGTAGCAGCTTTCCCTAGCTGTCTATTTTACACACGGTCGTGTGTATGTGTCAGTACTACGCCCAATTCGTCCCACCTTCTCCTCCGCGCACCCCACGTCCACAGCGCTCTTCTCTGGGCTTGCATCTCATTCCTGCCCTGCAACTGGGTTCATCTGAGTCAGTGGAGACAGTGATGTTTGTCCACATAATAATCCAAGTTCCTGTTTCTGCAGACAGGGGGAGGCGTATGTTTAAAACTTTTGTTGCTAAATATCATATACATCTAAGCATTTAAGGCCATCTGATGATTCCTGATATATTTCTGATATATATGGGCTTAATAAAGACTTTATGGGGTCCAGAGCATGTATACCAAGCTGTTGCTAGTTTAAGGTAAATAATTAAATATATAACATTTAAAAAAGAATACTCAAAGAACCTAAATCTCCTTTTGCTCAGAATAGAACAATTTTCTTCTTATTATAAAAGTTCTCCTAACTTATAATATTATATATATATATATATATATATATATATAATCACTAAGACTCAGAAATCTTTAAGAAGAGAGAATTGGGAAAAGGAACCTATTTTACCTCTGAAGAGATTTTGGGGAATAAGAGAAGCAATAAATTCATGACTAGGTCCTAAAAGACAAGAAGCTTATTAACACGCTATATGTGTATTAATCTCATCAAAGTTTACTCACAAAAGGAAAAAAAAAGTTGACCTTCATGAAGCGTTTAAGGGAATTTGTCCTATATTTGTACTGGAAAGACAGAAGCAAAGGTCGAGGGGTCATAGAGATAGATTGCAAGAAAGAATTCTTATTTTAACCCTTAGCAAAAGCAAATTAGAAATGTGTACACAGATATCTGATTTATTTGACTAAAAAGAAATCTCTTCAGTGACTCTTAATCATCATGTTACAAATAAGCCCCTGCCGCATTCTGAAAGACCTCACTTACTCAAGGTCTTGAATTAGTAAGGAATATATAGAGTACAAAGAAACTCAACTCAAAATAGGCTAAACAGAAAGGGGGATTTGGTTGGCTAGAAAATCTAGTTCCTCATGAAAGAGCTGGTCAACCAAATTAACAAATGAGCTTGCGTGGTAATGCAAGCTGACCTCAGAAACCAGAGGAACAGGAGTGCGGGCACTGTAGGATGACCCCCAGGCCTCAGCTCAGCTTCCTTCTCTTGTTTGCTGTGTTTTTTTGGCATACCATATAGCTTGTGTGATCTTAGCTCCCCAACCAGGGATCCAACCCAGGCCCTTGGCAGGGAAAGAATGGAGTCCTACACACCTAGTCAGCCTCCTTCTGCTCAAAAATCTCTTATTCCAAACTAACAAACTGCACATGTGGCCAAAATATGGCTTCTGATAAAACTCAGGTTTATGTCTGAGTGCTTCAGCATTGAAAGATTCATTGGACTTTCTAGATGCCACGGGAGTGTCTCAGCTTGGATAGAGTACCCAGTATGTATCAAAGAACAGTAATGGGGGAACACAGTCACATAAGAACGTGAGAGTTCCCTTAGTGTCCATATGAATGCGGTGAAGAGAGAGCTATTTCCAGAGGAAGGAGAGCTATTCCTGAGAGAGTTGTCATCAGACCAAAAAAAAAAAAAAAAAACCAGACTTTTATAAGTAGAGTGATAACCCCCAATGATGTCCATGTTTTAATCACCCTAATGTCAGGAACCTTTGAATATATTACCTCAGATGGTAAAAGGGACTTTGTGATGAAGTTAAGGTTTTTGAAATGGGGAGATTATAATGGATTACTTGTGTAGACTGTGTGCACCCAATATAATCACATCCTTGTAAAAGAAAGAAGCAAGCAGGAAAGTCAGAGAGAGAGAGGAAGATGCTATGCTTTTGGTTTTGAAGATGAAAGAAGGAATCATAAGCAAAGAAATACAGTCTGCCTTCAGAAACTGGAAAAGGCAAGGAAACATTCTCTCTGAAGCTCCAAAAGAACACAACCATGCTGACACTTTAATTGTAGCCTGCCAATCCCATTTTGGACTCCTGACTTCCGGAACTCTAATGTAACAGTACCAAGTTTGTGGTACTTTGTCAGCAGCAGAAGGAAACTAGTTCACAGTCTGTCTATTGTAACCTCACTCCTTTAAGCAGCAGGCTTATACATGTCCTGTTCCAACATACACAATTTTCTGTTATTTTGAAAGAGCAATATAAAATTAAAACTTACCCCTCCCCGGTTACGTTTAGTGTATGTTTTGGCAGCATGTCTTCTAACACCAGCCCTCTGACTGACCCCTAAAAGACCATCAGTGACTTAGTGGACAAGTCATGTCTCTACTTCTCCTTTGAAATACAGCCCCATCAGTAGAATCCATTGACCAGTATTCCTTCTTGACAAGTCTCTCCTCCACATCTTTGGGCTAGTGTTCTCTCTTGCTAATTTTGTATTGAGGTATATTTGACAATTAAGAATTATGTATATTTAAAGTGCACAATTTGATGATTGAATATAAATATATCATAAAAATAATCAGTACATTCAATATTAACGTATCTAGGTTAGTGGACTCTCTTAATTCTCTATTGTTTGTTGGTTTGTTTTATTTCTTCTTCTACTGATCCCTTAAACATAAGCATCTTTTCCTCCAGTCTACGATCTGCTTGTCCTCTATACACTTTCTCCAAAGACCACTGGCATGGCACTTGGAGACACCCAGATTTCAGTATTATGTCCGACAATCAAATGTGGGTCAGATGATTTAGCATGACTGTGTTTGCCAAATGACCATAATACCTGCTTGTATGATTATTGGATGATCAGAGACATCTGGAAAATGCCTTCGTGTAGTATATATGGTAAATCATGCCTTAATTATTTTGCTTTCTGTATTTCCCCTTCATCTTTTCACAGTTGTTTTTCTCTAACCCTGCTGTTTCATATGTAGTTCTGAAACTGCCTACTGGACATCTGCCTGTGCATGCCTTCCTTATGGTCACAAGTCTAAAACCATGTCATTTCTCATGTAGTCCACAACTTCTGAGCTTTGTGTTATCATAACAGAACCACAAGTAATCACAAGTCACAGTCTATTACCTGACGGGAAAGTTAATAAATTACCTTCCAGCTAGCTGTTTCTTAAAGCCAGTTAGTGAAGTCAATCAATCGTGTCTGACTCTTTGCGATCCCATGGACTGTAGCCCTCCAGGCTCCTCTGTTCATGGAATTTTCTAGGCAAGAATACAGGAGTGGACTAATATTTCCTTCTCCAAGGAATCTTCCCGAACCAGGGATCAAAACTGTGTCTCCCACATTACCAGCAATTATCATGAAATATCTCACTTAACTTCTTCATAATATCCACACTTCAGTTTCCAAACATTTTCCATTTTCTTTTACCCTCGATTCCCAATCCTACCATCTTCAATTTCTATAATGATACTATTTTATAATTTGATGAAAATGAGTTCCAATGAACTACCTCATCTTGCTACCTCGTCACCTCAAATTTTCTGAACATCTTAATTACCTCCTTACTTTTATCCTTTTATCAGGGAAAAAGAATTACTCTTCCTCTCCACCTAACTTTGAAAGAAGGAAAACCTCATAACAATTTAAAAATCAGCTTTAAGTGTCAAAAAGAGCTGGATTCAATACCAAGCTTTTTTCATTTATTAGCTGTGTGATCTGTAACAGCTTATCTTTTATTTTGTCTTATTCAATAGGAAAAATACCTCAAAAGATGGAGATGATGATTGAAAATGGAAGAGCATTGCACGGTACATTTACACTCTTCTTGATCACACTGCCTTTTGATGGCACCTCCCTGCTCTCTACCATATGTATTCTCTCTCATCACTACACTTCTCATCTCAATCTCATTAAACTGAAAGTATTTAAGACTAAATGTCCTTCCTCCAAACTAGATTTTCTGAAAAATATTTAATCACCATACAGAGAGTTGCCAGATTCAGCAAATGAAAATACAGGACACAGTTAAATTCAAGTTTCAGGTAACAATGAATATATTTCAGGATTTTTTTAGCATAAGTATGTTGCAAGCAATATTTGGGATATAATTATACTAAAAAATATTCATCGTTTATCTGAAATTGAAACTTAACTGCTGCTGCTGCTGCTACGTCACTTCAGTCGTGTCCGACTCTGTGCGACCCCATAGACGGCAGCCCACCAGGCTCCCCCGTCCCTGGGATTCTGCAGGCAAGAACACTGGAGTGGGTTGCCATTTCCTTCTCCAATGCATGAAAGTGAAAAGTGAAAGTGAAGTCACTCAGTCGTGTCCGACTCTTAGCTAATTATCCCCATATTTTATCCAGCAACCTTAACAATATATCATTTTAAAGATAGATAGGGTCTTGGGAAAATCTCTGCTTTAATCTTCTCAAGATACTTAAATAGAGAGAGTGTTCTGAGAGTTAAATGAGTTCATGTATGCCAAGTATCCAGAAAATGCAGGGCATGTGGTAAGCATTTGTTAAATAGTTGCTATTTACTAAAACTTTTGAAAACCTTATAGATGCTTCTGTTAATACTGACAAATATTACTATTTTATAGATGATAAAAACTTAGACTCAGAAAGTAACATTATTAAGGTCTTGTGGGTGTATAATGATAGATGTTCACCTCCTCTAACTGCTAAGCTGATGCTTTTCATAGTCGTACAGGTTACCTGCCATGAATGGTAAAGTTCCAATTTATACACAATACATGGGGTTACTGCAGAGTACTAGTGTCTTGGGCAAACTGACAGTGTAGTTTAAAAAGATGAGCCTGCTCTTTCAAAAAAAGGAAGAATAAAAGAGGCAGGAAAATAGGCAAGAAAGGAGAGAGAGAAGGCAGTGAGAGGATGTATTATACTGAAAGTGGATCACCCATTTCACTCTGGGCTTTGTGGTTTAATAAAGAAAAGCTTATCACAGGGAAAGCATTAACACAGCTTTACTACTGCTGAGTGATTCATGCTATGGAAAAGTTTCTGTGTCTCTGTACTCCTCTCCTGGTTTGGATAATACACTCTCTTATTAATAGTCATTTTCATTAGAATTGGTGAAAACATATTTAAAATGAGCCATTTTTACTCCCTCCATCGTTGAGAGAGCTCAATTCTGAGGACAATAAATTTGTCTCTCTTGTTTACAGTGGACCAGCATGTGCCTGATGCTATTTCCTACGTCTTCAGCTGTGAGATATCACCAACCTAACAGGGACAAACCAGTAATGTACACAGACAGACAATACTCTCAAGGCATCTTATATTTTAAAAACACACTGGGATAAGTCTATTTTGTATGATCTATAACCTCACACCTGGTATTAAAAAGCACACACTGTCCTGAAGAAACGAAGTATAAAGGTCTAGTAAGAACAGCTGCAGAAGTAACTAGATGAAATCAGTATTTAATTTCAAACATTCAAAGATATATTAAGGATCTAAATCTATCTTATTTTGAATTGGCTATATTAAATCTACTGATCATCTAAATGGACTCAAAAGACATCTAGTTTGATCATTCATCTCTTAAAGAGTCAGTGTTCATTTGGTTTTGAAACTAAGTATCTATAGCTATTGATCACAGCATAACAAACTCTCCCCAAATACAAGCTGACTTGAACCCAGATCCACTGGATTAGTATTATAGTGAAGAATAGCACACATTTGAATTTTTGATATTATATATTAAGAGCCCATACGTAGTTTTCCTATTGCATTTGTCACCTGAACTATCTTGATTGAAAATCAGTAGAAAATACATGTCTAGACTTCTGTTTTTGACTCTGCATTTTTTTGAGTAATTCCTAGACTGCTGAATTACTCAGTGTCATCAGCAAAAATAAGGCCATGAAAGAAAAGTACATTTTCACTAACCTTTCTACAAAAGTCATTTCTAAATAGCTGCTTCAATCATTTCTTCTGCTTGGCAAGCAGTAGGGGTTTTCTAAAACTTTTTAGGGCTCACAGCGACCCACACGCTTGGGCAAGTTTACCTTCTTATCCTTTGTGGTCCACTTGCAAGAGTGAAAAGAATTAGAGGAGCAAATATACTTTACCTCAATCAGAATTCTAGGTGCAACCTGCAGGTGACTTTTTTAACAACCAATTTACTGTAGCCAAATCAGTCACAGGGACATTTTGCAAGATGGGTTCACCACAGGTGGGACAATTTCTGATGCGAAACCATTAGGGTAGCTAGCGTGTGGTCAGCATCACTGGGGACCTGACAGATTCAGGTAAGGATAGGACCTTCCCAAGCAAACACACCATAATAGGCCACTATTGTGTCTATCGGACTACTGTGTCCAAACGGTAAGGTGTTGCAACTTAAAATCACTGAATATAGTTTATGTCAAAGAACACAATTAAGACCAAACACCACAATTGATGAACTACATATAAAGCAGTAGATAGTTAACAAAGAGCCTCTTAATTACGTTGCAAACTTGAAATTTTTGTAAAAAATGTGTCAAAAATAGTTAATAAAGATACCAAGCAACCAATTATCATTGGTATAGCAATAATAACATCATGATTCTAATTTAATAATTCTTAGACCCCTGTCTTAATTTATCTAGCTACAAATGCTGTTACAATTTTTATTTATTTAATTATAATACACACCTATAACTATAGACTTCATATAGGAAGACCTATTCTAAATGTATAAATCTTTAAACAAAACAAAAATATTATTAAAATTATTAAACATGATAAAACTATCAAACCAACAACATCAAATTTTCCATAAGTAATTTAATAGGCTGTGTTATTTTACTCAAACTGAACAATTATTTTCAATGTATATATGATACATATTTGGCTTCACCCACATATCAGTTGGGAAAGAATCAGCCTGCAATGCAGGAGACTCAGGTTTGATTCCTAGGTTGGGAAGATCCCCTGGAGAAGGAAATGGCAACCCACTCCAGTGTTCTTGCCTGGAGAATGTCATGGACAGCCTGACAGGCTACAGTTCATGGGGTCCCAAAAGTTGGACATGACTTAGCACTGCCACCTCCACCATGATACGTATTGCTGTGATAAAGGTTCTAAGTTTAAAATATATATATATATACATATATATATATATATACTTTTTTATTGTGGGAAAATACACATAACAAACTTTTGCCACTGTAGCCATAAGTGTACTGTTCTGTGAACATTAAGTATGTTCACATTTTTGTGCAACCATCACCACCATCCATCTTCAGAACTTTTTCATATTCCCAAGTTGAAAGTCTCTGTCCATTAAGTACCAGTTCCCCATCTCATCTCCACTCAGCCCTTGGCAACCACAATTCAGCTTTCCAACTCTAGGTACTGTATATTAGTGGAATCATATAATATTTGTCCTTTGGTGACAGGATTATTTTTTTCAGCAAAATGTCTTCAAAGTAAATCTATGTTGTATCATGTGTCAGAATGTTCTTCCTTCTTGGGTGGGAGCTGTCAGTCACCATGTCTGACTCTTTGCAACCCTGTGAACTGTAGCCCACCAGCCTCCTCTCTGTCCATGGGATTCTCCAGGCAAGAATACTGGAGTGGGTTTCCATGCCCTCCTCCAGGGGACCTTCCAGGTCCAGGGATTGAACCTGTGCCTCCTCCATCTCTTGCATTGGCAGGCAGGTTCTTTACCACTAGCACCATCTGGGAAGTCCTTCCTTCTTAAGGCTGAATAATATTCCATTGTCTCTATGTTTCACATTTTACTTATCCATTAATCTGTGAATGGACACTTGTATTGTTTCCACCTTTTGTCTCTTGTGAATGACGCTTCTGTGAATACAGGTGTACAATTGTGTGTTTGAATCCCAGCTTTAATTTATTTGGGGTATGTGCCTACAAGTGAAATTGCTAGATTATATGGTCATTCTATATTGATTTTTCAAGTAATTGCCATAGTTTCTACAGAAGCTGCACCATTTACATTCTTACATTCCAGTAATCAAGTTACATTTTTGATCCTACTCCTTTTGAATATTGCCTTGATCATAACACCCAACTGTCTAGTTTGGACTAAACATCTTTGCTGCTAATAAAAATAATCTCAAAAATTATGCTGATAATGGTAGTTCTTGTGAGTACTTGATTTTAACGGATGAAGATATCTCCTCAAAGCCCTGTTAGTATTTTATTACTGTTCCTTTTAACTTCTCCCTATTTTGGACTCTTCATATTAGCATATATGTGTACTAATGTAACAAAAAGAGAGACATTTCTCTATGCCTACTCAGGAAAACAAGTCTTATTTTTTGTCATCCAGCATTCATTTGCAAAAGGTCCAGTATCTCTCTTCTTTAGTAACTAATCCTTGTGTGATTCTTGCTCTGTTTCCCAGGACTAAGTTTTCTTTGAATACAGTCTCAGATTTGCTGGACCTCTAAGGCTGTAAGTGATATGCCAGGTAACACTCCTGAGAAAAGGGGGATTTCTCCCTGGCCCTGGACCAGTAAGCTCACTGCTCCGCTCTTCTTCTCCTGGACTCTGCAGGTGGCCGTTAATTCCTCTACCATTAGTACCTAATCTTCACCATTACATCTTCCCAAACACCCTTGACACAGGTTCACCCAGTTTCTAGACTCTCATGTCCTCCATTGTTTGAGGCAGAAAGAAATAACTTCTGAGCACCATTCTGCTAAGAAAAATATCACCCATCCAATTCATTCTGATCTTTTCTAATCTACTCCTTAAAAAAAAAAAAAAGAACAGTTCAGGATATATCCAGAAGAAAATCTAGCAGAAAATAGATGTACTTATTAATTTTTATGAGAAGATTTCTATTCCTAAATATAATGGAAGAAGTGAAAGAAAAATCTGCTTAAAATATCTCTACATAAAGAATTGCTGCAACTTGTATGGATCTGGAGATATTATACGAAGTGAAATTAGCCAGAAACATAAAAACAACTACTGTATTATCTCACCTATATGTACAATATAAAATATTTAAACTCAAACAAGCAGAGAGTTGAATGTTGGTTGCCAGGAACTGGGCAAATGGAAAAGAGATGGTCAAAGAATACAAGGCTTCAGTTACACAAGAGAAACACTTCTGGATGTCCACTATGTAACATGCCTATAGCTAATTTTATTATATACTTAAAGTTTGCTAAGAGGGTAGGTCTGTAGTAACTGATCTCACCGCTAAATAAGTAAATAGTATAATAATAAAGGGGATAAGTGGAAATTTGGGGAAGTGATGAATTTGTTTATGGTATTGAGAGTAGCAATGGTTTCATATATATATACTTACCCTGAGACTCATGGAGTTGCATACATTAAGTATGTACAGCTTTCTACAACTCAGTGACTTTTTTTTTTTTTTTTTTTTAAAAAGAAAGCATGTGACCTAAAAGTAATGCCTCAAGAAGGTCCAATACTTTGGCCCTCTGATGCTAAGGGAAAGATTGAAGGCAGGAAAAGACCCTGATGCTGGGAAAGATTGAAGGCAGGAAGAGAAGGGGATGACAGAGGATGAGATGGTTCGATGGCATCACTGACTCAATGGACATGAGTTTGAGCAAGCTCCAGGAGATGGTGAAGGTCAGGAAAAGAGTAGGACATGACTCAGCAACTGAACATCAACAAAACTGAGTATTGGGGTGATCAAGTGATTTGTTTTTTGCAGATGCTTTTGGGTTTTCCTCATCTGTAAAATTAGTTAATTTTAAAATAGTTGATGATTTAAACAAAATGTATGGTTGTGGAAAGACATAGTGCATTGGAAGAAGACCATCTGGAGCATGGATCTTGTGTTCCACGTAGACTAGCCACACGGACTTGGTAAATTACATAAGTTCTCTGAATCTCAGTTTATTTGCCTGCAATTTAGGCATGAAACTTTTACCTTGAAGCACTGACATAAGGACTGTGAGTCAATATAAATAATGCATCAGATCACCAAAATGTGATATACAGGAAATGCTCAACACGTGAGAGCCAGTATTACATTTTGGAAAGTTTTTACATTTTCACCATCTCTTTCCCAACCTCTAGAGAGCAAGAGACACCATGTTTAATACACTAGAGTTACAGCTGGTATTATCCAACTCAGCAGGAAATCCATTTAAACACCTTTAACACTTCAAAATTTCCCAGCGCTACCTGTCTGCCTGCAGTAATGATCCCCGGCAGTGGGAGACCTGCCTTTTATTCCTCCTATGAGGCTCTGGCACCAGCACAACGACAGGCTGTTTCTCACAGTCTGTCCTCCACTTGTACCACCTTGTTCAGAGTACTGTAATAACATCTCAGAAAGTAAATTTGTGCTAGCCCAGGTAAACTCTGTTAGCCTGTGGCACATTCTTCCTAAGTCATTAAATGCTCCAGAGTAAATCCTCCTGCTCTGCAGTTTAATCGGGAGTCGCTCGGAGTTGTGGAATCAATTACGTTCCTGCTCCCTGCTTCCCTCCACAGAAAAAGGTTGACAAATGATACACAGAGGCCTGGTTAGTGAAATGAGTCACTTTTCCCTTACCTGCAACTTAATCAGCATGGTAGTCTTCGTGCTAATGAACATTAGTCCAACCAAATTTCAGCTGGAAGCAACCCAGAGAACTTCTCCAAGGCAATCATTTTATAGATGAGAAAATTAAAGTCCAAAGAGTAAATGAACCACCAGGACATCGTAGGCTCTGATTACAAGCTTGGCGAATGAGTTAACTTTTATGTCAGAGAGCTGGCTTATAGTACAAAAAGTAATAGCTAATGTATTTTAAGGGATGACTGTTGTTCCACACTACACTAAGAGCTTCACGTGTGTTAGCTGAGGGGACCCTTGCCACAACATGTTTTACAAATTGAGGAAACTGAGGTTTAGAACATCTGGTGATTCAACCAAGGCCACAAAGCTTTGAAGAGGTGGAAGTGGATTTTGGTCCTCAAAAATATGTCCCCGGATCACATACTCTTAATAAATAGTCTATGCTGCTCTTCAGATTAGGGTTCCAATCCTGCATTTCTATTTTTAAAATACCTCTTAACTCCCTCCATTTCTCTCCACCGTTTTGGGTTTCTCTAGTGGCTCAGGGGTAACGAATCTGCCTGCAGTGCAGGAGACTTGCAGGAGACGTAGGTTCGATACCTGGGTCAAGAAGATCCCCCTGGGGAAGGAAACGGCAACCCACTCCAGCATTCTTGCCTGGAAAGTCCCATGGACAGAGGAGCCTGGCGGGCTACAGTTCATGGGGTCACAAAGAGTCAGACATGACTGAGTGACTTACCAACAACAATATTAATCAAGTTCAGCGTCCATCCCCTCACATTTCTATTCCTGAAGTTGCCTCCTAACTAATCTCATCTCCAATCTTCTCCCTCTACTATTCTTTTCAGAACTATTAGACTAATCCTTCAGAAAGACAATTTAATCACATCGTGGCCCATGGTTTAAGCTCTGGAAAGCTTCCTCATGATCCTTGGTATGTAATTCAGCTTATCAATGGCTCATAGGACCCTTCATATTTATTTCCCCCTTGAAACTCATAGCCCTATCATATTTTTAAAATTTCTTTCACTTCCTAAAAACAATACTCTCTTTAACCCTGAATCTCCCCTTTGTCTTTGCTGCCTAATATCTACTGATTCCAGGATCCAGGTTACTTACTTGGGAAAGCATCCACTCAACCTCTCCCAAGTCTTGCTTAGATGCCCCTTCTTTGTATGTGTTTCTCTAGCAAACACACACACACACACACACACAAATGAGCAAAAAACCCTAACCATGCCATAGTGAATATTATTGTTGCGTTGCCTGTTCCTCCCATTAAATGACTTACCAAAATAAAACTCAGGTTAAATTTGCCTGTTCATCATTGGATCCCATTTACCTTGGAAGTCAGTTAATCTGTCTGTCCTTCAATTTCCTCAGGATGGTGATGAATGATGCCTACTTCATTGAATTAAGGGGCTTCCCTGGTGGCTCAGATGGTAAAGTATCTGCCTGCAATGCAGGACACCTGGGTTTGACCCCTGAGTTGGGAAGATCCCCTAGAGAAGGAAATGGCAACCCACTCCAGTAGTACTCTTGCCTGGAAAATCCCATCGACAGAGGAGCCTGGTAGCTACAATCCATGGGGTTGCAAAGAGTCAGACACAACTGAGTGATTTCACTTTCTTTTTTTCTTTCATTTAATTAAGTGAGAAAAGACACCTAAGGTATGTATTGCCTGACACATAATAATTCCTTAGCAAATGGCAATAAATATAATTTTTTAATATAGAGATACTTTGTGATATTTCATTAGGAAGGCAGGACAATTATATTAAATATCAGCTGAAAATGGTGTCTGATATGTTTAATATGAAATACAAATTTCATTTTGAACAGCAACAAATTCAAGAAATGCAAACAGAAAGGATGACACTGAGAGAGGCAAAGGGGAGAGGTAAAGCAGGAAGAATAAAAGCAGAAATTTGAAGAAGTTGGCCTTCTTGTGAGCCTGCGGGACCCACTATCATCCTGTGCAAAGGTCCTGTGGCCAGGGGAGCCCAATTCAGCTTTCTGAGGGAAAGAGGAATCTACCAGGGTAGAAAAAGAATTTCATAGGGCTTATTATTCCAATATGGAATATTCTATATTATTTAGGGAACTCCCATTTAAATCCAGGGGAAAAAAAATCAATGTGTTTGCTTACTAAATCTTACATTTTTCTTAAAAAGATAAAAGACAAGTATTTCACAACAGATGAAAGATAAACTTCACCCAAAATGTCTAAGCTGACCATTTTAAACTCATTCACACTAAAGTGGAACTAGTCAGTCAGTAAGATGTTTGGCTGTTGTTAGATTTTTCCCATTTTCCCTTCTAGAGGCAGATAGAGAACAGGACAATTGTAGTTACATCAGAAGTTGAAGTATGCAGCTAAGTCTCTGTGCCTACCTTGAGGGTAGGCAGGGGGGCAACACACTCAATACAAGGTATAATTCAAACGGGCCTCCCAGTTGGCTCAGCGGTAAAGAATCTACCAACTTTGCACGAGATGCAGGTTTGATCCCTTTGTAGGGAAGAGCCGCTGGAGAAGGAAATGGCAACTCACTCCAGTATTCTTGCCTGGGAAATCCCATGGACAGAGGAGCCTGGTGGACTACAGTCCATGGGGTCACAAAAGAATGAGACATGATAGCATGACTTAGTGACTAAACAACAACATAATCCAAAGACTTCCTAAACTTAGTTTAGGGCAGCAGATAGTGAGAGTGAATATTTTGTATAAAGGTGTTTTTGTCTTACAAAACTTTGAATTCATAAAGTTCTGCTTCATATATTAATATTTTAGTGAATATATATCATTGTTTAGTGTAGAATCTCAGTTCCTATGGGAGTTCTTAATCTTGAGGTTGTGTACATACGAAGCTGCCCTCCAAGAAGCTGGTAACTTAATAGCAGAAGCTACAGTGGGCTAAGGGAAGGAGGGGTTCCATCCACCTGAAAATCCATGCTTTTGTGGGGGCTAGACAACCTCCCCTCCAGAAGAAATTGTGAGTAGAGAATGTGGAAAGCTGAGCTGAGCCACAGTGAGGTTCTCCAGTGTGATAAGCCAGACACTTAGAAGGCTTTCACTGTATATACATATATTCTTTGTGGATGTATGTGTGAGTATGTATATGTGTGTGTATATATATATATTTATGTTTTTTATATATATATATATTTAAAATGATATCAATTACAGATTTTTTCTTATGTGACCAGGAAAATACGGAAAAAAAGTTCTTATTGTAAAATAATTTGGCTTATGAATACTAACCATTTGACAGCATGCTAAGCCCTGCTTTCATACCCCTTTGCATCTGTGTAACAACCTTGAGAGACAGTCACTGTTCTTATCTTACTACGTAGAAATTGAGGTTCATAGAGGTTAACTAAATAGCCCAAAGTGACCCAGCTGACATGGCAGAACCAAAAGCCCTGTCCAAGCTTCCTAGGCTTAAAGATGAGATTATAGCCCCCAACCACAGCACAGATGGTCCTCATTTAGTCTCCAAGTGAACGACCACCGTTATAGAAGCACCTGGCTTAGAACATTCACAAACATAAGTAGAGGCAAGAAAAGGTCCTGGATGATACCTCTTCAACCCCAAAGGAATAAACGAAGTCCAGGTTTGACTATCCAGAAAACACCCCCAAACTGTAAAGAATGCTTTCCTCTTTTAAAGCTCCCCTCGTGGTGTCAGGGGAAGACATTTCACAACCTTGCAGACGATCCCAGTGCTTCCTACTCCCCTCACACTCAACAACCCCCAAGACTTCAGCCTCCTATTTGCTTTCTCTCTAAGAAAATGCCCTCCAGACGCAAACATAATATCAAATAAAAATAGCTTTTTAGTTCATTAAAAGATCACTTCAGGCCAGAACAGGCTTCTTACCTCTTAATCTTGTTTTCATGTCAAACGTATTAGTTGAAAAACAATTTGCTGTCATTGATTTCCCCCAATTCCCACTCCCAAAACATACCCCAAGTATTTATCTCCCATGAAATTCTGTATTAGCAGATTAAGTTATTTCAGGTACATTGAATGATGATCTCTCAGGCATTTAAAATAATGTAAGCAAAACTAAAAATACAACCTTCAAATTGCTGAAAGAGAACTTTATAGCTCTATTTTCCCTATATTTTATGACACTGAATAAAAGGAAACAAATATATGACTGTCAAATCAAGACAATATTCTTCAGAGACAAATGTGAAAACAGGAAGTTGATCTCCATAAAATTAAGAAGTTACATAGCATACTGTGGTACGGCTCAGATTTTAAAGTGCACGTGAGTTACTGGAGGATCTTGTTATATTTGAGATTCCATTTCAGTAGGTCTGGAGCAGGACTGAGATTCTGCGTATCTAACAAACAATGCATACTGCTGCTGCTGGTCCAGGTACCAAACTTTGAAGAGCAAGAGCCTGCTTATGTAAGAAGTGGCTCTTGAATCAAATAGCCTCAGTTCATAGCTGGCTTGCAACTTAACTATGTTGTGATCTTAGGTGCCTTATTTAACCCTCTCCCTGTTCAAAATTGTCTGTCAGGCAGGGTTAATCAGAATATTGTTATATAAGACAATGTATGTGAAACATTTGTCATAGTGTTTGGTAAATAAGAGATAATTAGAAGAAGGAGCAGGAGGAGGAATTAGTGAAGAATTAATGTATTTTCTTTTAATTTGGCTGTTCAACAGATGCAAAGGGACAAGTCCTCAGCCTTATGGAAATAATGGAATTGTGTGTGTGTTCACTGTTTCACAACTATATAATTATATATGTGTGTGTGTGTATATATATATATATATATGTAGGAAAAGGCAACCCACTCCAATAGTCCTGCCTGGAAAACCCCATGGACAGAGGAGCTTGGTGGGCCATGGCCCGTGGGGCCACAAAGAGTTGGACACAGCTGAGCACATGCACACACACACATAGTTTTAGTGTTGATTCACATATTTACTTAGGTGTTCTCCAAAATGACTGAGAATACACGATAAAATGATGAGCACTCCTCAGGATCCAAAGAGCAGATATAAACTGGTCACCGAGTGTGAGCTTCTTGACCAAGCTCATGACCGTAAGTTTGAAGTTGAAGTTGAGTCACTCAGTCGTGACCCACTCTTTGCAACCCCATGGACTGCAGTACGCCAGGCTTCCGTGTCCATCACCACCTCCCGAAGCTTACTCAAACTCATGTCCATCGAGTCAGTGATGCCATCCAACCACCTCATCCTCTGTTAGCCCCTTCTCCCACCGTCAATCTTTCCCAGCATCAGGGTCTTTTCTAGTGAGTGAGTTATTTGCATCAGGTGGCCAAAGTATTGGAGTTTCAGCTTCAGCATAACCCTAAAACTGGCTCAAAATCCAGGAGATTCAGAGAAGCCTTGAGCTCATGAAACTGCTAACACAGGACTAATTCGACTACTGAAAAGCTACTGAGAAATTTCGATGACCACTTGGAACTAATTTCCCAGCCAGAGGAACTTCTGGTCAGCTAGTGATGATGAAAGGTTTTTCCGGGCGATTAAAAGTTAACTTGACTAGTAGGAAGAGAAAACTGCATGTTCAAAGGTCGGATGATAAGGTGGAGCGTGGTGGGAAAGAATTGTTGGAAGAAGGTAAACGTTCTGGGAGAGTAAATGGCAAGAGGCTACATGGCAAGAAATGAGGGTCGATACTGGGGCAATGCCAGATGATGGCTGACCTGCGGTCCATAGACAGAGATTTATCTTGCTCTTAAGAGAAAGCATTGACATGATCAGATTTCAAAATATCACACTATCTTCAGTATGATGTAAGGTCTGGAATGAGGCCAGAGCTGATACTGATCAGTTGGAAGAATATTAAAAATCATTGCAAACAATGATAGGAAAATGAGAGAGGGTGGTACGCAGGCACTGAAGTGAATCAAGAAGGTAAGGTTGTCATTTTAGAAAGATGTGTGATAAATTAACCATTCAGCAGCTTAATGTATGTCTTCCTTCAGTCCTGCCACCCTCTTGCTAATAAAATTTCAGAGTTGTCCTAGTTCTGAGAACAACACTGTAAGTCAAATAATATCATCCAAGTATAATTTCCCAAATATTTTCGTAAGAGGGAATTGTGTTCTGAGCAAGAGGTTGATATGCAACGATTTAAAAGCCAGACCGCACATGTCACATGTAATCAACTGTAACTTGGCGTGTGAGTACGCGGTATGAATGAAAACCATTTTGTCAAGAGGCAATGTCTGAGTCTGTAAACCGGATTGAACCCTAGAGTAACGTGAGTCATCACAGGGCTTAGCCACCTGAAACCTGAAACCCAAGAATCAAATCTTATGAACTGGAACACATTGGGAGTCAATAGGTCAATGTAGTGTTGCGCTATTTGCTGTAACGACACGAAGCAATCACATGGATGGATCGGCAGAGCAGCCTTCGTGTGAATCACCGTTGTAGCATCACCCTGAGTTCATTTTTAGTTTGAACTATCTACGAAAGAGCTGGAAGAGACACCTGCCAGGCCCCTAAAGGAGACGCTGTGACTCGGGAGCGGACAGTGCCAAGATGAGTGTGTGTTTACTTTGATCGCAGAGAGCTGGATGGCAGAGCAGCCTGGGAAAGCTCCAGGGACATGACTCACCCTCGAAGATGAAGAGATCAGCGCGTTAGAGGAAAGAACGTAGGCTTTGAAGCTGGACTAGATAAGCGTGTCTTTGCATTCAAGTGCTTACACCTTCTGGCTTTGCCAGCTTGGGAAAGACAGAGGAACCACATTTCCTCCCTGTGAAATAATAATGACCGATTTATACCACATGTGAAGACTGAACAGCCAATATACAAAAAGCACAGAGAAAAGTGACACATTTGTCACAGAGAAGTGATCATAAACGTATTCTTTTTGTTCATTTTTCAGTTGAGTGCTTCCCGACTTTAGTGTACATAAGAAACCCCCAGAGGGTTTCTAATAATGTAGGTTCATAGTCTCCACTTCCCAGTATTTCTAACTTACAGATCTAGAGTCGTTCTCAGAAACGTATATCCCAAAGCACACCAGTGACTGATGCAGTTGATACACGGACTGGTGACTTCATGTTGAGAGTGTTATAAGAGAGCTGAGACAGTTATTCAGGGACACAAAGGGGCAATCCTGGAACCACTGCAAGAAAAGGATGGCGTTCTGACTCAAAGTACACTACAAAAAAATGACTCTAGTTTCCTGAAGTGCTTCAAAATCTCCATAGGAAAGAAGGTGTCCTTACCTGAGGCCAAATGCAGGATATTTCTCAGAAACAAATGTCAGTGACTGGAGATCATTCTGCCAAGTCACCTAAAATTTAAGGCAAAACCATAAGATCATCCTATGACTAAGAATGTTTGATTTTCAGAGGTTAACTCTTATTTTAGCTCAGTGAGTGAGTTTTTAGGGGAAAATGAATCTAGTATTTAAATGTGAGGACATATATTTTTATATGCAAATTCATTTTCTATGTTTTATTTCCCCTGCTTTGCTATCTCAGAATCCCTAAGGAGCAAAGTCAGTTTCTTCTTATCATCCCCCGACTTAACATTTCCTTTGCTCAGTTCTGTGCCCAGAACTCTCTCATTAAGAACAACGAGTCAATCAACCCTCCCCATACAGGCTGCAGTATTTTATACTGTGTTCAAACACTGCAGCAAGTACTACAACATTTTACCTGATTTCCAGAAACTGTTCATCTCCCTAAGCAAGCTCAATTCATTCACCTTGGCCGCCCACTCCCCGCTCCAGCAGAGGGGAGTGAACCAACAAGTCTCATGCCCAGGTAGCTTTCCATTCATTTACTAGCCTTGTTCTTCTAGACGTGTGAGTGCATTAAATCACGTGGGGCTCGGTGGCGATAAATCACAGCTCTGCACGCCTGACTTCCACTGAAGCTGCTGACAAGGAAACCTCATCAAAGAAGATCACTGAAGATAATAATCTTGTTCCAGATATGATCTGGGGGGAGCCAGAAGCCATAAAAGGGAGAAAAAGAGGAAAAGAAGAAGATGTGACCAGGCAGCATGAATTGAAAAGAAAAAAAGAAAAAGAAATAACTTAGGCTCCTTCTTTTAAAATAGCTTTAGTATATGAGAGAATGAGAAAAGAATTCCCCCAATCGCAATTCCTTGGGAACAAAACTAACCTGGGCTTTGTAAATAGGAATTTCAGACTTAGGAGAAAAATAGTTTTAAAGTTGCTAATCATTGCTTTCACATTCGAGGACCCTTTCAAACGCTTAAAAAAAAAAAAAAAAAACTGCAAACATCTCTCTATATTTAGGTCTTTTTAGATCCCCAGAGAGAAATCAAGGAACTGGTAATCAGCACTTTTAAGATTAAATTCTAAGTGCCCCCAGACAATCAGAAAATGGAATTTTCTTCTCTTCAAAGGTTCATGTAGTATGTGACTTGACTGAATGCAATCAGGTAGAGAACGTAAAAGAAAAGACCTGATTCTGAGTTAAGACCAAATTTCAGAGGTACAGGGGTAAGGCAGACCTCAGAAAATGGGAGAGACAAAATCATCAATCTATCTCTCACAAGATTTTAAGACACAGTGTATTTTTCCATGTCTACAGTCTTTGTAACTGCAAGAAAAGCAAATCAATTAAGGGATAGTTTGTTTTAGGAAAAGTATTAACAAAGGGTTTCTCGGGGTCTCTTGTAAATAAGTAGTTCTTATATAGTACACTCTAGGTTAAAATATGTTTCTATGCAGGTTTCCCTAGTCACATCTAATGCTTAAAGTAAGATTCACTTGTCTTCTGGTTTCCATAGAAAAACCCTAATGTGCCCAAATTTTAATCATTAAGAAACTGATTTTGTGAAAGAGAAAAGAAAACTCTTGAAAGTTTGTCATGTACTTCTCCTCAAAATATTTCTGAAAGACTTTGAATGAAATATAATATTCACTCAGCAAAAAGTCATGAATTAGCAACTCTTCCAGCCTCTCTACTTTCTCGGTTTGAGGCGGCTTCCTCGTGAGGACTGACTGTACTGTCTGACACCATCAGCACATCCAGCTGTCCCCCTAAAGCTGAGACAGCCCTCGCCACAGCAGGCCTTTTCTCATCAGGCTTCCTGGTTAGAAGGGACGGATACGGGGGGAATGCACATGTTAGATTCAGTTTCCGCTTACCAGTGACCCAAGCACCACATCTACCCCTCACCACTAGGATTACCAGGCCCCTTGGTGCACACGGTGTGTTTATTTCATCACCAACCCTAGGAGAATGTATTATGTGTCTAAATTTTGTGCTCTCACATGCTCAATTCTCCAGGTTCAGGAGCAACTACTTTGCTACTTAGTTCACTGTGGTCTTGTGAACTAGGTATGGTAACAAGGCCAACTAGGTCTATGCCCACCTAGCCCCATCCATTCTATGTCTAATAGTATGACTTCTACTATCCCTGTGCCAAAGACCCACAGGGTCCTAAATTTTCACAACTGTAAATACCAGCTTAAGCCACAAGGCTACCTACAACCTGTAACACACTCTTGCTCAGCCTCTTCTGCCCTTCCAAAAACAACAACAAACGTCTGTGTCAGTTGCTGCAGTCTTAGTCTACCAATTAGAGTTCTGCGAATGAGCATATGGTTCCATATCTCTGATCCTTTGAACGTTTTTCTGTTTATAAAGCTAACTCCAGCATGTCCCTCAAAACTCTATTCAGGCACAGAATTTCGTGCAAGCTTTCCTAGGTCCCTCCTTCCCGAATCTCTCTCACCTCTGTGCCCCAAAGCTCTGTGTGCAGAAGTCTATAGTAACCTTTTCACTGTTTGTTTACTGGTCTGTCACCCTCAAACAATTTGAGTTATTGATTTATCAGCATGTTGCCATGTTAGAAAAGTTCTTTCTGCATCTGTTCCATGCGAAGTACCCAGGTCTCTGTTGTAGCATTTAGTTCTTTAAAGTCAGAGAAAAAATTTTCCCTGTTTTTTTTCAAATGGGAAAGCACACTCAGACAAAAAACAAATGATTTGCTCAAGGCCAAACAACTAGTAAATAGAGGAGCAAAGATTTGAACCTCCAAAGTTTTCAGTCTTTGCCAGTTTCCAATACTGGTTCTCTGTCATCGACAGTGGAAATGCTTAACACTTGTTAACTTACTGATAGGAATGAGTGAATGCCACTATTGATTCAATGCAATTGGTTAGATTAGGAAAGGTGTTTGACCAGAACTGTGCCAATCAGATTCTCTCTCCCAAGATTTTACAATTTGACTAAATTCTTGTTATGTTCCTCTACAGTACTAACCTGGAGAACTTATTCATTCAGTGATAAACTGGGCAACTACCTCACAATCTCTCCTTCAATACCCGCCATCCTCCTGGGGGAATCCGGATATCTCATCCAACACGCTGACATCTCACTTCCCTGAAGCCTCAACAGACATCTCCTCGTATCTTGACACCCTTTCCCTGAGAACTGACCCTAATCTGCAAGGCTGACCCCAGGAAGTCAGGTTAAGAGTATATAACACATTTCACAGACATAGTTGATTGAATTAGGAAAGACACTAGACCAAAGTTGCACCAGTTAGATTCTCTGTCCCAAGAATTTAGAATTGGGCTGGTCAACTGAACAGAGAAAACATTTAAACTCTGGACATGAGAAGTGGCCTGGTTTGTTCATGTACATGTCAAGCAGTGAAATCTAGTGTAGAAAGAGAATACTGAAGTAGATATATAAACAGGAAGCAAAAAAGATACAGAATATCACTTGAATAAATGAGATGGTTGGATGGCATCACCCACTCAATGGACTTGGGTTTGGGTAAGCTCTGGGAGTTGGTGATGCACAGGGAGGCCTGACATGCTGCAGTCCATGGATCGCAAACAGTTGGACATGACTGAGCGACTGAACTGAACTGACTGATCACTTGAATTATTTATGTTTTATACTTACTTTTACAGCATGGCTTTCCAGGCTGCCCTTCGGTTTGTTCCCATATATATACATATACATACGTACATACATACATATATACATGCATATATATATACATATATGTATACATATACATATATATATACATGCCAGAAAATTTGGAAAACTCAGCAGTGGCCACAGGACTGGAAAAGGTCAGTTTTCATTCCAATCCCAAAGAAAAGCAATGCCAAAGAATGCTCAAACTACTGCACAATTGCACTCATCTCACACACTAGCAAAGTAATGCTCAAAATTCTCCAAGCAAGGCTTCAACAGTACGTGAACCATGAACTCCCAAATGTTCAAGCTGGATTTAGAAAAGGCAGAGGAACCATAGATCAAATTGCCAACATCTGATAGATCATTGAAAAAGGGAGAGAGTTCCAGAATAACATCTACTTCTGTTTTATTGACCATGCCAAAGCCTTTGACTGTGTGGATCAAAACAAACTGTGGAAAATTCTGAAAGAGATGGGAATACCAGACCACCTGACCTGCCTCCTGAGAAATCTTTATGCAGGTCAGGAAGCAACAGTTAGAACTAGACATGGAACAACAGACTGGCTTCAAATTGGGAAAGGAGTACATCAAGGCTATATATTGTCACCCTGCTTATTTAACTTATATGTAGAGTATATCATGAGAAATGCTGGGTTGGATGAAGCACAAGCTGGAATCAAGATTTCCAAGAGAAACATCAATAACTTCAAATATGCAGATGGCCCCACTTTATGGCAGAAAGCGAAGAAGAACTAAAGAGCCTCTTGAATGTGAAAGAGGAGAGTGAAAAAGTTGACTTAAAGCTCAACATTCAAAAAACTAAGGTCATGGCAACTGGTGCCATCACCTCATGGCAAATAGATGGGGAGACAGTGGGAACAGTGACAGACTTTATTTTGGGGGGCTCCAAAATCACTGCAGATGGTGACTGCCGCCATAAAATTGGAAGAGAAGTTACGACCACCCTAGACAGCATATTGAAAAGCAGAGACATTACTTTGCCAACAAAGGTCCATCTAGTCAAAGGTATGGTTTTTCCAGGAATCATGTATGGATGTGAGAGTTGGACTGTGAAGAAAGCTGAGCGTCAAAGAATTGATGCTTTTGAACTGTGGTGTTGGAGAAGACTCTTGAGAGTCCCTTGGACTGCAAGGAGATCCAACCAGTCCATCCTAAAGGAAATCAGTCCTGAATATTCATTGGAAGGACTCATGCTGAAGCTGAAACTCCAATACTTTGGCCACCTGAGGCAAGGAACCAACTCATTTGAAAAGACCCTGATGCTGGGAAAGATTGAAGGTGGGAGGAGAAGGGGACAACAGAGGATGAGATGGTTGCATCACCGACTCAATGGACATGAGTTTTAGTAAGCTCCAAGAGCTGGTGATAGAAGGGAAGCCTGGTGTGCTGCAGTCCATGGGATTGCAAAGTGTCAGACATGACTGAGCAACACAACGAACTGATATATATCAGTTCAGTATATATATACTACATCTCACAAATGTTCTTTATTGTTTTGAGTTACTTGGAGAATTTTAAGATAATTCTTCATTCCAGGTACCTTCTCCATCACTTTTATTCAGTCACAGGACTTTGGGAGCACCTCAAATAGCTCTCCTGTTACAGAACCGAACTTGGGCCCAGGCACCTGTATGTAGTAAAGCTCATCTACTGACACTTGTAGCGGTTGTCTAGTCCCTCAGATGTGTCTGACTCTTTTCCAACCCCATGGACTGCAGACCTTCAGTCTTCCCTGTCCATGGGATTTCCCAGGCAAGAATACTAGAATAGGTTGCCATTTCCTTTTCCAGTGGATCTTCTTGACCCAGGGATCGAACCCACATCCCCTGCATTGCAGGTGAATTCTTTACCACTGAGCCACAAGGGAAGCCTCTAGCAAACTAATACAACACCTCTAAATGTGCTTCAGGAGAGTCTGTTTGTGGTTTCTGCCATTTAAGGAGCAGGGTGATAAATAGCAATTGGGATGCCCACTTTTCAGTATATAAACTTTCAATTTCTCTGCTTCTAGTTCTGTGCTTCACTATCAACACACCCAAATGTGCACACACACACACACACAGACACACACACACACATCTTATTGTGTCAGGTGTCCTGACATTTTTATTTAATTTCCTCGGAGAAAAAGTCCCCTGGATAGCTGTGGGAGACTCTCCTGACTTTGATGACTGAGGCTGTGGATCATCAACTCCAAGTCCTCCATTCAGAGATCTTCAAGAGCCCTCTCTTTTCTTCCTATGCCTGCTATTTACTTTCTATGGTACATGGTTTGTCTAAGACCTGAAACTCTATGAAGGGCCTTGAGTCTTTTAGATGTATTGAAAGTTCAGCAAGAGACGTTGATATCTCCTTCTGCAATAGCCTAGTTTCTAAACTTCTATGCTTCATAAATGACTGATCACTTCTCTGTTTTGTGGTTTTCAAAAGTGTATGGCATACTCACTGTCACCATTGTGGATATATATATATATATATGTATTTGTGTGTGTGTGCATATATATATATATATATTTCTTAATTTTTTAATTCTCATCATAACTGGCTTTCTGGAAGTGTGGAGGTAAGTATGCATGAACAATTTATTTCTCTCTCAACAAAACTCGACCAGCCTTTAAATATGTTCCTTAAATGTGTACCTCTCTAATTCCACATTTCCTTTTAACTACTGTTCTGTCAGCCTCCTCCACAGACTTCAGATTGTTTATACTGCTTTTCTCTGTTTCATTACCTCTCCCTCCGTCCTCACTCATCTCATCTAGCTTCTCCCCCCTAACAGGCTCCGTTAAAAGCCCCTGAGTGACGTCCCCTGAGATTTCAGTATCGCTGTGACCAGTAGACACTCGACAGTCAACTTCTCGTCGTCCCTGTTCAGATGCCCGTCCTCTGCTTCTGGCCGCATCCTCTCCTGCTGCTTCTCATGACGCTTCATCCTCACAGCTCGTCTTCTACCTTGAAGGATGTGCATTTCCAGCCTTCTTCCTTGGCTCAATCTCCTCTGTTCTTGTTGTGTTAGTCACTAAGTTGTGTCCTACTCTTTGTGACCCCAGGGACTGTAGCCCGCCAGGCTCCTCTGCCCATGGGGATTCTTCAGGCAAGAACACCGGAGTGAGTAGCCATTCCCTTCTCCAGGGGGATCTTCCTGACCCAGGGACTGAACCCGGGTCTCCAACATTGCAGGCAGATTTTTTTTACTGTTAGGAGCCACCAGAGAAGTCTTCTGTACCTGAAACTTAAATGTTGGGCTTTCCCAAGGTAGTCTCCTCTACCTGAACTTTACCTCTGAGGCAAATTTCTCTTCAGAGGCTGCTCTTTCCATGACAATTCATTCTACTCCCACGGTTCCACCTACTGTGCATTCCCTTGTGATTCTTAGATGTTCTTCTCCAGATCACACTGTGCCGGGGACCCAAGGGTTCATATATTCTATTACCTATTTAGAGTCTCCTTACCGATTTCTTATAGGCATTTCAAACCAAATATTTAAGTCTAAAAATGGTAATGTATCAATACCACGATATGAGAGAAAAGCTGGAGTGTATAAAGGAAATAAAATAATAACCAGAAATACAGAGGCAGCAGAGTATGTGTTGTCAAGGAAAGCAGAATAGACCACTAGAACGATGGGTTTGTAAATCAAGGTATTATGAAGAGCTTGTAAGAATCAACACTTGGAGAAAATAGGTATTAGGTTAGATAAATTTTGAAAGAAGAGTGAGAGGTTCGGCACAACTGTGGTTTTGGTAGTGTAGAGGCATTTAATGAGAGTCCTTGGGAAGCAGAGAGGTCAAAGTGATGGCACATGGAATGAAAGAGTCAAATGTTAACCTTTTTCTATCCTCATGTTCTGTCCTGATATCCCTTCTGATTACAGATTTAATTCTGGTATGCTATTCATGTATAAACATGTATATGTTCAAAACATTCATTCAGCATTACCAACCATCTCTCAAGCTATAGTCATATAGGGGTACAGACAAGACTCAGTTTGACTTTACACTGTTTATTTCTTAGTTTAGCCCCACCAGCTAGATCCCCAAAACTCCTGAATGAAAGCCCTTACCTCTATATGACGTGAAGATGGAGAAGAAGGTCACCGGAAAGTGTGACCTCTGTGGTTCCTGAGGAACTATTTCTTGTTCCTCTAAGGGACGGTCACTCAGTCATGTCCTACTCTTTGCGACCCCGTAAACTGCAACACCCCAGGCTTCCCTGTCCTTCACTGTCTCCTGGAGTTTGCTCAAACTCCTACCCATTGAGTCGATGATGCCATCAACCATCTCATCCTCTGTTACCCCTTCTCCTCATGCCCTCAATCTTTACCAGCATCAGGGTCTTTTCCAACGAGTTGGCTCTTCACATTAGATGGCCAAAATATTGGAGCTTTAGCATCAGTCCTTTCAATGAATATTGAGAGTTGGTTTCCTTTAGGATTCACTGGTTTGATCTTCTTGAGAGTTCATGGAACTCTCAAGAGTCTTCTCCAGCACCACAATTTGAAAGCATCAATTCTTTGGCGCTTAGCCTTCTTTATGGTCCAACTCTCATATCTGTACATGACTACTGGAAAAACCATAACTTGGACTATACCTTTGCTGGCAAAGTGATATCACTGCTTTTTAATATGCTGTCTAGGTTTGTTTGGAGAAGGAAATGGCAATCCACTCCAGCATTCATGCCTAGAGAATTCCATGGACAGAGGAGTCTGGCAGGCTACAGTCCACAGGGTTGCAAAAAGTCAGACACGACTGAGTGAATATCCACACAGGTTTGTCATAGCTTTACTTCCAAGGAGCAAGCATCTTTTAATTTCATGGCTGCAGTCACTTTCACAGTAATTTTGGAGCCCAAGAAAATAAAGTCTGCCATTGTTTCCATTTTTCCCCATCGAAGTAGGTGAGACGGTGCAAAGTTTCCAGAAAAAATATTGTCAATGAACCATGATTGAGTCTGTTTGACTGACTGTCAGCAACATCAATCTATTGACCACAGATGGTGGTGAGCAAAAAGTACAGGGTTTATTGAAAGATGCCCGACATGGAGCCGAGCAAGGAGAACAGGCCACTCATGCTCAAAAGACCTGAACTCCTCGTGCCTTTTTGGGGAAGGGTTTTTAAAGGCAAGGAAAAGGAAAGGGTTGCAGGGTACCTGATCAGCTTGTGCATATTCTTCTGAGTGGTTGGTGGCAAGGTAACTGGGTGGTATTTTGGGACTCTCAGTCATCAATGTTCTGGTTCCAAGTGGTCTGAGATCTACATCCTGGTGGTTAGCATGCAATTAACTTCTTCCATCTGCAGACAGCTCAAGGATATAGTTCAGGATTCTATCACAACCCTTGAGGAGGAACCAATGTCCCTTGACTTTGTTTTATGCCTAGCTATTATTATTTTGTCCTGTTGGACTGTTTTCCTTTGTTTTTGAATTTTCTTATTTCTCAGATTAAATTTGCTCCTTGGAACTCAGGAAAAGCCTGGGAAGCTAAAGCTTTTTTATGAACAAGAGGAAGGGACACAGGGAGGTCTGTCCTACAGTGTTTCAGTATGAGCCAACATTACTCTTTTATCGGTGTTGTTGTGAAATGAACTATGCTGGTTTGACACAACAACCAAGATGCTCTTTCCTCTGCGAGAAGTCTCATACCAGAGGTATATACCGAGCCTTTTGTTTTCTTTCTCCTATAGCTCTGATCCCAAAAAGGTATAAATGTGCTTCTCCAGGGCAACTAGTGTTGCTTCCACAACCACTCCAGGAACTTTCCAGGGGTGATCTGAAACTGGCTCCTGTCCTTGGTGAGGGAGACCAAGAAAAAGCTGTTGGTACGCGTGTTAGTCACCCAGCCATGTCTGACTCTTTTTGCAACCCCATGGACTAGGCTCCTCTGTCCATGGAATTCTCCATGCGAGAATACTGGAGTGGGTTCTCATTCCCTTCTCTGGGGAGATCGATCCCAACTCAGGGATCAAACCCAGATATCCTGCATTGCAGGCAGATTGTTTACTAGCTGAACCACCAGGGAAGCCCAAGTAAAAGGTAGATTACTCTCTTTGATGGGTGGCAGGTTCAGTAAGCAAAGGACTTACATAGGATGCTTGTGTTGGGCAGCTGCAGGACCAATAGATCTCTGTGTATACCTGCCAGAATCTTAAAAATTTGCAATGTAGGCCTTAGCAGGGATCAGCCATGTGCTCAGTCCATAACCTCATCACCACATTTCTATTTCAAGGCTGTTTCCTTGGAGCAGCTCCTGGGAGTGGGGAAGGCAAGCTGAAGACACATTCCAAGAATAGAGGAGGGGATGGGGAGCCTCCTGTTGCCTGGTTCCAGTGTGTGCCTCAAGTGGCTTTCACATTTTGATTACCTCCTCCAATAACCAGTCAGCTTCCATTGTTCTATGCTTTGTCATTCTGATTGCTTTTTATATTTTTTTCCCCCTGCGTCTCATCTTGGAACTGAGTTTTCAGATTGTTCCTCTTTATTTTACATGGACATTCAGTTTCACAGGGCAAAATGGGATCTTACAAAACTCTAACTTTCAGCCCTACCTTTTTTCCAAGAACTCATCTTTCCCTTATGCCATCCACCTTGCCTCGCTCTCATAGTTTAGTCAGCTGCAACTTGATTATGTGTCTCTTTGGAGCTGTAACTATCCATCCTTAAGCTAATATTGTGAAATAGAACCCATTTCATATTCCCATCTTAAAGATGACTATACTGACACTTAGTCTAGTTATTTCAGAAAATTCTTAAAAGCTAGTTAAAATAAAGTACTGCCTATAAAATGTTTAGCAGATAATAACACCTCTCACTACTTCCATACCATACCACATGGCCAAATCGCAATCTCTCATCCAGATTATTCCAACAGGCTCTTCACTGAGCATCCCACAGTCTATGTTTCATTCTCCCATAACAACTCATGATATTTTTAAACATCAATTTGTCATTCCACAGCTCAAATTCTCCAATGGTACCCCATCTCAGAGTCAAAACCAAAGTTCTGATGGTGCTCTTACTTGATCTGAAATGACTTTTCCTTCCATGACCTGCCCTTTCAACATTGGTCTTCTTGTTTTCACAGAGCGCAGCAAATATGCAGCCAGCTCAGGGCCTTTCTTCTCTGCCTAGACAGCCCCTCCCCGACCATCCCACGTATTGTCATGCCTGGATTCACTATCTCCAGCATCACCTTTGCAGCTTGCCTACCAACCTGATTTTAAATTGTAACCTTCCCATGACCCCCTGAGAGCTTTCCAGGCAATGCTAGTGGTAGAGAACCTGCCTGCCAATGCAAGAGACCTAAGAGACACAGCTTCGAGCCCTGGGCCAGGAAACCCACTCCAGTATTCTTGCCTGGAGAACCCAGTGGACAGAGGAGCCTGGGGGCTACAGGCCATAGGGTCACAAAAATGTGGACACGCCGGAAGCGACAGCTCTCATGCACACATGACTCCCTGGACTCCCTAACTTCCTCCCTATTTGATTTCCCTCCATAATATTTTTCATTATCTGATATGGTCTGTGTTATAGTTATTTTGTTTACTGTCTATATCCTAAACTCACACACACACACACACACACACACCCCCATCGCAAGCCACAATGTCAGGAATTTGTTTCTGTTTTGTTTTCCATTATATCGTCAACAGATAGAAAATTGCCTGGATACCTAGTGGGTGCTCAATAAATATTTGTTGAATTAACAGTGAACAGTCTTTCCCATAGTAATTATTTCCATTGTGATATTTTTATATTAATTAAAATAATATTAATATGAAATATTAATTTATAATATTCCCATAGTAATATCTCCCAAATATTAATAAATATTTGGTGCATTTGGTATTGCTATTTTTCTCTTGACACTGTACTCTTGCCATTAGTATTAGCCGAAATGAGAACCCAGTTCTTCTGATGTCACATCTCAGTGATCGTCTTACTCATCCCAAAATCGTGTGGGTTAGAAGATAAAGAGAGAATAAATTATACCAGCAAAAATAAATAAATAGAAATAAAAAGCACTCCAACATAAGAACTAATCAGTTTTCATCAAATGCGCACTGAAAATATGAAGGATGCAGCAAAATTGTTAAAATATGTTCCATATCCTCCCACACTATCTTTCAAAGTAGCATGGAGGCCAGTGATGCAAATAATGATTCAGGTGTTGTTATCAAAGGATAAGAATTACATGGTTCAAGGTGCATGAATGTGTACGTGCTGAGAGCATTTGGGGAAGGCATTTCATAAATCGACAGAAGGTACTGGGAGGAAAAGTGTGTAACTTCTTTCCTTAAAAGAAAATATTGAACTTGTTCCTAACTTGGGACTGGAGGTACTAAATACATTTTCACAGCAGTCAAAAATTGGGAATAACTCCCCAGTCCCCTTTCTTTAATTTTGAAGGTTATTAGATCATTCCCATAAAGATGGTTACATTAGAGTTTCCCCTAAAGACACCTCCTACCTACTCAAAGAAGTATTATTGGCCACGTATCTATTGCATTTATGGTTTATAGGCTAGGTCAGACAACTGCTAACTTCCTGTCCATGTCACCACATGCCTAGCCTGTGGAGACCACAGGGCTGCAATCAATGTCTTACAGTAGGTGAAGGAGCTTTGCGATGTCATTCAGCCCCCATGAGCCTTCCTTTTCTCATATGTACATGGCTCTCTTTGCATCCTTTACTTACAATGCTGTAAGGATTAAAGAGATGATCATGTAAAGTTCCTGGCTCGGACTCTAGAAAATAGCAGGTAATGATAAATGTTAATTTCCTTTCAGTCCCCGGATGCTCAAACCCTGGGGCTCTTGCTCAAACTAGTTCATCCAATCACCTAATGTTAAGTATATTCCTCTTCACTGATAATTGAAAACTTTCTTTCTGAAAAATGTTCTGTGCCAAAATAAGTGACAGAATTGATTGTAATATGGCATCTAAAATGCATCATAGAAGAGAAATTTTGAAGCAGATAAGACACAAGTAGTTGACTGACAATTTACCAAGGGAGGCCTAGATCAGGATAAACAGACTCTGTATAAATGCTGTTATGAGATGATTGAACAAGGCTGTAGTGAGTGACTTGATCTAGATCATGATATACATTCCACCCACCTTGGAACCTCCAAATTTTTTCCCAAAACCTCCATATTGTTTTATATTCCTACCAACAGTGTATAAGTGTTCCAATTTGCCCACATCTTCACCGATATGTTACCTTTATTTCTTTCAGTTCAGTTCAGTTCAGTCACTCAGTCATGTCTGACTCTTTGCGACCCCATCAACTGCAGCACACCAGGCCTCCCTGTTCATCACCAACTCCCGGAGTTTACTCAAACTCATGTCCATTGAGTCGATGATGCCATCTAACCATCTCATCCTCTGTCATCCCCTTTTCCTCCTGCCTTCAATCTTTCCCGACATCAGGGTCTTTTCAAATGAGTCAGCTCTTCGCATCAGGTGGCCAAAGTATTGGAGTTTCAGCTTCAACATCAGTCTTTCCTGTAAACACCCAGGACTGATCTACTTTAGGATGGACTGGTTGGATCTCCTTGCAGTCCAAGGGACTCTCAAGAGTCTTCTCCAACACCACACGTCAAAAGCATCAATTCTTCTGTGCTCAGCTTTCTTTATAATCCAACTCTCACATCCATACATGACTACTGGAAAAACCATAGCCTTGACTAGATGGACCTTTGTGGACAAAGTAATGTCTCTGCTTTTTAATATGCTATCTAGGTTGGTCATAACTTTCCTTCCAAGGAGTAAACATCTTTTCATTTCACGGCTGCAATCACCATCTGTAGTGATTTTGGAGCCCAGAAAAATAAAGTCTGACACTGTTTCCACTGTTTCCCCATCTATTTGCCATGAAGTGATGGGACCAGATGCCATGATCTTAGTTTTCTGAATGTTGAGTTTTAAGCCAACTTTGTCACTCTCCTCTTTCACTTTCATCAAGAGGCTCTTCAGTTCCTCTTCACTTTCTGCCAAAAGGGTGGTGTCATCTGCATATCTGAGGTTATTGATATTTCTCTCAGCAATCTTGATTCCAGCTTGTGCTTCCTCCAGCCCAGCATTTCTCATGATACTCTGCATATAAGTTAAATAAGCAGGGTGACAATATACAGCCTTGACGTACTACTTTCCCTATTTGGAACCAGTCTGTTGTTCCATGTCCAGTTCTAACTGTTGCTTCCTGACCTGCACATAGGTTTCTCAAGAGGCAGGTCAGGTGGTCTGGTTATTTCTTTCCTAACTACAATTTCCTATTTTTCTAGCTCAACATTTTAAGAGTTAGCATTCTCTAGGTTTTTGCCTTTTATTTTTTTCATATTCTTCATTATTTAAAAAGCGACCTCATTTATCTCTCTTATATCCTATGGTTTCAACTTTCATCTTCTCACTTCTTATACCTGTTTATCACATTAAATGCCCACAAGACAACCTGTGTGCTGAGTCTCAGTACCCTAAATTAACTTCACTTCCGCTAATCATTCACCATTCCCACCTGCCCCATCCCAGAACTTGTTAACTTGTCATTTCTAAATAGGTGATTTTACCAACATGGGAGGCTCAGCACTAGAAATGAGCGCTCTCCCCCTTCTCTTTCTCCCTTTCTCTCCTCCTTTCCTTATTTCCCCTTCTCTTCTGTGCCGTCTCTCACTTTCTTCATTATCCACTCAACAACTAAACATGACTTTTACACCTGTTGCCAAAATTACATTCATAAAGCCAAAGAGGAAAGTCAGAGGGCCAAACAAAACATTTTGGTTGAATTTACCCATTAGGAATGGCTACATAAATCAAGCCTGACCATTCAAGGCTGATGAGAATCAATTCAGAAATTAATATATAAACAAGTTATGTAAGTATCAAAAGTGGCTCCTCCTACCCCACCTTTTCTTTGTATCTAATTAGTCAAATCATGTAAATTGTGACACTTAAATAGTCCCCTTTCCACTTGACTCTGTTCTTCTCTCTTGACCACGTTTACGGGCCTTCTTAGGGCTCTTCAGTCCTGCCTGGGTTACTGCAGCCCAAGGGTTCCATTCTCTCTGTCCCAGCTTGGCACTGTTGCTGTAATGATCTTTCAGAAAATCCAAATCGATTCTCTTTCTTCCTTTTCAAAGTCTTTGGGGTTATGGTGGTCTTAAATGTGAAATTCAGTCTCCTGACCATATAAAGCCCTCCATGAGCTGATACTCTATTCCCCCCTCCCCTCCATCTCAAGTCCAGTAGCTCACAATACACCAGTTCCCCCATCTCATCTGACTCCTCTGCGTCAGCTTAAATATCACCCCGTCTTGGAAGTCTTCCCTGGCTCCCCGAAGCTGACTTAGTTAAGCGCTCTCACTTCTATCCCCATAAACATTTTGAGCAGATCTATTATGGCAAATATCTCACTATATTTTATACATAGAGAGAGTCCTGGCACTAAAGCCCTGAGGGCAGACTTTGTGGCTTATTCCGTGTTAATCTGACACTAAAGCCCTAAAGCCACACTTGACACTGACATCCTGAGGGGCGGCCTTTGTGGCGTGTGTGTGTGCGTGTGTGTGTGTGTGTGTGTGTGCACAGTCGCCTCAGTCGTGTCTGATTCTCCGCAGACCTCTGGACAGTAGCCCACCAGGCTCCTCTGTCCATGAGATTCTCCAGGCAAAAGTCCTGTAGTGGGTTGCTGTGCCCTCCTTCAGGGGAACTTGCCGTCCCAGGGATTGAACACTCCTTACTTCTGACGTCTCTGTCATTGGCGGTGGGTTCTTTATCACTAGCGCCCCCAGGCTTTGTCACATTCGATGTTAATTTCCTAATGCTAAGCAAAGTGCCTGGTATGCAATGAGTTTTCAATAAATGCTTGTTGAAAAAATAAATGAGCGAGTAGGTTGAATCACATGTGGCATAGCTTCTCTGCATAATATTGAGGGTCTATAGTAAAAAGCCTAAATATCTGTTTGCTTTCTCAAAGGATCCTTAAAGATGTTCCTCAGGGTCTCAGAAACACAACTTCTCTGGGTATAAGGGATTAATAGGGCCATTCAAGTCATCTAACGGAGTCTGAGCTATGAAAGGTCATCTATAGAGCAATCTAATATACTTCTTTGGAGCAAAGCCTTGTGGCATATTTTCAATGACTTAGCAATGCATTATGTATTGTCAATAATATCCAGACTGTAGCCAAGTAGTTACATGAAACTGGAGCACAAGGTCACAGGAGAGTTTATGGTGCTTGTAACTGAGCAGCGTAAAGTCAATCTTCAATTCAATGAAGGAAATAACAGCACTGACAGCATCACTTTCCAATATGAGACAAATAAATTGCTTTTATGATTAGAGACATGTAACAGAAGTGTCCAATCTCCAATTCCAACACTGAGTTCAGCTCTCAACTAACCCTGGCCTTCATGGCCAAGCAGGTTATCATAAGACAGCATAATGCCATCAGAAGCCTCTCTCTACAACCCCTCCGCTGCAATTAGTTCAACCCAAATACATGGGAGTACACGTATATGTGTGTGTACACACACACACATACACACACGAGCTATGTATTATTTTGTGTCCCTGTCTGACCAAGGCTCAGGGGTACGGTCCTAATAGAAGTCTCCCTGCCTCTGAATTCATAGTCTTTTGCACTCTCTTCTTCTGTAACACTTTCTCAATCTCAAATATCAATTCCTTTTTGAAGACATCCATTCCATCTTGTTCAAAACGAGTCAACTCCTTTTTGAAGACATCCAGTCCATCTTGTTCAAAACGAGTCACTGTTCCCTCCTTTCCCCATGGCCCTTTGAACAGAACATATTGTAATACATATTTCAAAGTTATTCTAATTATTTGCTTATCTGCATCATTCATTTCTACTTGCTGGTTAACTCCTGGAGGACAGAGAATACAGTGCGCCTGGCCTTATGTCTCCGTGTATAGACGTATACCTGTCACATCTAACGTGCTTGTTATGTTGTTGAATGAATCATTGTATTTCAGTTCTAGGTTTGCCATTATTCTTCTAAGAATATAACTTTAAAAACAAAAAACTAGTCCTTTTTGGATGGTCTGTCTTTGTAATTCTAGTCTCACTCATATCTGCAAAAAGGAAGCTCACGTGTTCTGTCCAAGAGCTTTATGTCCCAAGTGGGAGTCCTCCTTTCCAGCCAGACTGGCTCACCAGTGCCCAACATACGCTAAATGTTAATCCCTACCTTGATTCATGCAATGTAAAGGGCCTTTTCTCCTCTTCTTCAAGTATTTAACACTTCCCTATCATGCAAAATCCTATTGAAATCTCACCTCCTCCATAAAGCTTTCCCAACAAGTCCAGTCCTAACTTATCTTTTCGTTCAAGAACTGGGGCCAAGGTTGTGCCTTGGCCATAAGTTATGCCTCTCTTATCTGCACAACTCCTTCATTTGTATTCTTCACAAGACTCAGCACTTATACATTCTTTCCTAATTACTTTTCACTTATTTTCCCACTTTATCACCTAGGCCCCCTAAAAGATGTAGGGCATTCCAATGTTTCCCTTTTATAGCATTAAGTAGCTACAGATCATTTACACTGTAACCATAAACTTTGTCCAGTGTCATACGATCTCATGAAAAACTGATTAATTTCCTAAATATGGCTAAATCTGGGAACCTTGAATACAAAGATGTGACTAAAATAATTATTAAGGACTTATTTAGTATGGGATAAAAAATTTAAGAAAGAGATTATTAGGCCTTTGACTACTTGACAAATTAGGGAGAGGAATTCTCTTTCCTTAAGTCCAAATTAATTTTCACAGATGCAAAATTAATATCAGTTCAGTTCTGTTAAGTCACTCAGCCATGTCCAATTCTTTGTGACCCCATGGACTGCAGCACACCAGACTTCCCCATCCATCACCAACTCCTGGAGCTTGCTCAAACTCATGTTCATCGAGTCCATGATGCCATCCAACCATCTCATCCTCTGTTGTCCCCTTCTCCTCCCGCCTTCAATCTTTCGCAGCATCAGGGTCTTTTCCAATGAGTCAGTTTTTCACATCAACTGGCCAAAGTATAAGAGCTTCAGCTTCACCATCAGTCCTTCAGGACTGATCTCCTTTAGGATGGACTGGTTTGATCACCTTATAGTCCAAGGGACTCTCAAGAGTCTTCTCCAACACCACAGTTCAAAAGCATCAATTCTTTGGTGCTCAGCTTTCTTTATGATCCAACTCTCACATCCATACATGACTACTGGAAAAACCATAGCTTTGACTAGACAGATCTTTGTTGGCAAAGTAATGTCTCTGCTTTTTAATAGGCTGTCTAGGTTGATCATAGCTTTTCTTCCAAGGAACAAGTGTCTTTTAGTTTCATGGCTGCAGTCACCATATGCAGTGATTTTTGGAGCCCAAGAAAATAAAGTCTCTCACTGTTTCCATTGTTTCCCCATCTATTTGCCATAAAGTGATGGAAACAGATGATATGATCTTTGTTTTTTGAAAGTTGAGTTTTAAGCAAGGTTTTCCACTTTCCTCTTTCAATTTTATCAAGAGGCTCTTTAGTTTCTGTTCACTTTCTGCCATAAGGATGGTGTCACTGCATATCTGAGGTTATTGATATTTTCCAGGCAATCTTGATTCCAGCTTGTGCTTTTTCCAGCCCAGCATTTCTCATAATGTACTCTGCATACAAGTTAAATAAGCAGAGTGACAATATACAGCCCTGAAGTACTGCTTTCCCAATTTTGAACCAGTCTGTTGTTCCATGTCCGGTTCTAACTATTGCTTGCTGATCTGCATCCAGAGTTCTCAGGAGGTAGGTAAGGTGGTCTGGTATCCCCATCTCTTTAAGGATGTTCCACAGTTTGTTGTGATTCACACAGTCAAAGGCTTTGGTATAGTCAATAAAGCAGAAGTAGATGTTTTTCTGAAACTCTCTTGCTTTTTCTATGATACAATGGATGCTGGCAATTTGATCTCTGGTTCCTCTGCCTTTTCTAAATACAGCTTGAACATCGGAAAGTTCTCAGTTCATGTACTGTTGAAGCCTGGCTTGGAGAATTTTGAGCATTACTTTGCTGGCGTGTGAGATGCATGCAATTGTCGGTAGTTTGAATTTTCTTTGGCATTGCCTTTCTTTGAGATTGGAATGAAAACTGACTTTTTCCAGTCCTGTGGCCATTGCTGAGTTTTCCAAATTTGCTGGCATATTGAGTGCAGCACTTTCACAGCATCATCTTTTAGGATTTGAAATAGCTCAACTGGAATTCCATCACCTCCACTAGCTTTTTCGTAGTGATGCTTCCTAAGGCCCACTTGACTTTGTACTCTAGGATATTTGGTTTCAGGTGAGTGATCACACCATTGTGGTTATCTGGGTCATTAAGATCTTTTTTGTATAGTTCTTCTGTGTATACTCTTGCCACCTCTTCTTAATATCTTCTGCTTCTGTTGGGTACATACCGTTCCATTTCTGTCCTTCATTCTGCCCATCTTAGAAAGAAATGTTTCTTTGGTGTCCATAATTTTCATGAAGAGATCGCTAGCATTTCCCTTTCTATTGTTTTCCTTTATTTCTTTGCATTGATCACTTAGGAAAGTTTTCTTATCTCTCCTTGCTATTCTTCGGAACTCTGCATTCAGATTGGTATATCTTTCCTTTTCTCCTTTGCCTTTAGCTTCTCTTCTTCTCTCAGCTATTTGTAAGGCCTTCTCAGACAACCATTTTGCCTTTTTGCCTTTCTTTTTCTTGGAGATGGTCTTGATCCCTGCCTCTTGTACAAAATTAATATAAACACTATAATTTTATAGCAATATTTGTGTAGTTAGTATTAAAGAATTTTATATTCAGGGACACTGAGAAATGAAAAAAAATCTCTCTATAGCAAAGTGACAGAAGGATTACAGGTAAATTTCTACAACACTTGTGTTTAACTAAAGAAAACTGCCTCTCAGTAATAAGGGTTATTTCTCATACTATCTTGTTGATAAACCTCTGTACACGCTGATTCAATCAAAATTTCTATACTTCTCAGAATTCCTATAACAATTGAATATGTGTTCTAGCCTCAATTTCTAACATAGAACTACATTAGTGAAAGCATAAAACTATATGGGATTTATCATACCTGGTACCGTACAGTTTATTATACTAATTTTTTTAGAGAGGTAGCTTACATAATTTACTTTCTCTTTCAGAGAGATGATGGAAAGCACAGGAAAAATTATTATAAGTGTATGTAGTTGGGGCTTTCAAAGTATAACATTTATAGAAAAATCTTTTATTTAAAAAAGAGAGCTTAATATCCCAACTGTTTCCCAATTTGTTTGCTATTATATAAACTTGGACTATTTGTTTTTATTTCATATTAAGACATATCAAGTTGGAGAAAAGCTGGGCCATTCTGCTCAGTAATGATTTTGTGAAATGTTTGTAGCCTTCAGGAAGCGAAAGGAGGACAATTGCATATATTTGTCACCCATTATGATCCAGGAACTGTGCTTGTTACTTAACCCTTGTTATCTCTCCTACTATCTTGTTGATAAACTTGTGTACAGGCTGATCTAATTAAAATGTTCGCTTTGAGCCCATTAGTATTTTCAGTGGTGCAGTGTACAGTGTACGCAGTTTACGGCAGAACAGCCAAGTCTAGAATGAGAGAAAGTGAAAGTGTAACAGCGTTAGTCGCTCATTCGTTTCTGACTCCACTGACTGTAGCCCGCCAGGCTCCTCTGTCCATGGAATTCTCAGGCAAGAGTACTGGAGTGGGTTGCAATTTCCTTCTCCTGAGGATCTTCCCAGCCCAGGGATTGAACCCGGGTCTCCCTCTTTGCAGGTGGATTCTTTCCCATCTGAGCCAACTAGAGTGACATGGCCTCATTCAAGTCACAACTGTATCATTTACTGTCTGTAGGGACCTCTCTGGACCTTAACTTTATAATCAAGAAAATAATAGCATTAAAACTTCTACCACGTAGTTTTCTGATAAAGATTAAGTTGAGTCTGATATTTGCACATCTCTTAGAATAATACATTGGCAATTAGAAGTGTTCTCTACGTGTTAACTGATATTACTTAAAACTAACCATGTAATGAATTATTCTCTGCTCATGAATTTTTGCAATAGTTGCTTCTCAGATGTTAGTCTTGAAATCATCCTTGCTGGGTCACCCACATGGAAATAAAATGATAAGCTGAGCTCACCTGAACATAAACTCCTTAATAGATTTATTCAATTAGTTCTTCAGAGACAGATGCATTGCTGGGGATAACCAAATCATATCATAAAAAATGATAAATACATTTAAGTGGTTTTGTTTAGTAAATAAACATTTTCAAAAGATACAGGCACTGAAGTGCTGGTAAACCAACTCTCTGGGGAAACATAAGTCTCTTATTAGTGTTTGCAGTTTCTTTGATATAGATTCTCCCACAAGCTAACTACTCTTTAACACCAAGGAACACAGTTCTTGGATATTTGACATTTTGAGTCTCATAAACTGACATGAGCCAGCCCCACAGACCATGGGAGAGGGGGATGATCTGCCTTCATTCCTCTTCTAACCAGAATCTCTCCAGTGACGTGGCAGTGTTATCTTTGCCTTGTCCTTGCTTTTCTATTTATTACCTGTTTTGATTCTATGTGACTAGAGCTTTTTGACTGTCCATGTATTTACACAACCTCCAGCCATTATGTCACAAAAGGTTTTAATGCGCTAACTGCCAAGTGAGCCCCAAACAGCGGGATGTAACATAAAGGTCACTACCCTGCAGCCATCAACTGGATTTAGCTTTCAGAGGAGTTTCTTTTGATCAGTCAACAGCTTTCTGAAATACTGAATTAATTAGCAGCCTCTACAAATTAAGAGCTTTCACACAAAAACATGAATTCTCAGTTTGTCTTGTGAAGTTTGAAGATCTGACAACACCAAACCCACATCCCCATCAGGCAGTATCTTCCCGGAGCTCAATGGGCGCCGCCTCCTTTAAGAGCTTACCGCACGCTCTCTCTGGCTTGGGCATGTGGCCTCCACTCTTAATACTTCACACCCTGGTCAGTTTTGCTCATTTCTATTACCTGTCTTGCCCCTGAAAGATTTTGAGTTGGGATCAATCTAAGGCATAATGTGGTTTTAAAAAAAGAAAAAAAAAACAACAAAAAACTTTGGAGTTAGACAAACCTGGGAACTAGTCCAGCCTCTGCCACTGACTCATGTGTGAACATAAGCAAGTGATGAAACTCTGCTAAGTCTGTTTCATTCTCCAAGAAATGAAAATAGAAATGAAGTCGTCTCGGAGGATTATCAGGAGTCCTAAACATGACAGCACTTGACAACACCTTGCCCCCCGAGCTCCGTCATGGTGAACACGCTCCCATTTCTCACGGGGACCTCTTGTATCCCTTCTGATTTTGTTCGTTTTACTTTGCTGGAACTCAGTTTCTCTTGCATTGTGCTCACTGAATTAGGCTTCTTTATTTCTTTTCCTTTACCATTTCTTTTGTTTCAAGTTATATTTTCTTTGTGCAAATGCTGCTTCTCTCAGAAATGTCAATTGCCTCACTGGTCTCACTTTTGCTCTCTGGTCTTGCCAATCATTCTACCTGTGTAGGACACATGTACATCTACTGGATCTATCTCCTCTGTCCACACTCAGTGAAAGAAATATGGAGATATCCCAGTGGTTGAGATTGGAAACAACCCCTTACTAACCAGAGTCCTACAATCCCCTCCCTGCTCCACAGAAAAAAAAGTACAGACTTCCAGTTATGAGATGGATAAGGTCTGAGGCTCAAAAGAATAACGTGATGACTGTAGTTGATAACAACTGTGTTGTAGAACTGAAATTTGCTAAGAGCAGAGAACTTCAATGTTCTCACCAAATGATAAATAAGAGGTAAATATGTGAGGTGATGGATGTGTTAATTAATTGAGGAGAATCCTCTCACAGCGTGTACATATAGCATATCACCATGTTCCACACTTTAAACATCTTAAAATTTTGTCAGTTATACTTCTATACAGCTAAGGGTGGGTAACAAGGTAATATTGCCCTCAATATATGCCCTGCACTTTCAGTCTGAAGCTTTTTCCACTGTTGTAAGCTGGGTAAAAACTGACAAAAATATACCTTACAAATTAGCTGCTGATTCTATTCATGTTATTACTCTATACAGAGGTGTATTTTATCACTTTATCATTTTCATTTTTATAACCCCTTGCTTCTGAGCACATATATGCTACCAACCATCTAACCAAATGAAAGTACTTGTGCTTCTTATTACAGCAGATAATAATAGCAGATTTATCTCCCTTCTTCACTTACTGTCACCTCATAAGTCCACAGTCTCTGTTGATTTTACTTCCATAACAAGCCTTGAGTCTGTATCTCTGACCTCTGCTATCATCCCCCCTAGTCTGAGCCATCCAATTTCTTGCACAGAAAACTGCAACAGCCTCAGAGCTGCTCTGTCTACATACACCTGGACATACATGAACCCCGTCTCCTTCTATTAACTAGTGATCTTCTAAGCTATCAAGTCTGATATGTCACTCCCCTGCTTGAAATACTTCAAGGATCTCATGGCCCTTAGGAGAAATCTCAAATTCCATGCTTTAGCACTGTGGGATGAACTGGTAGTGCAGCATGGAATAAGCCAGACATGGCCCTGTCTTCAAGGACCTTAAAATGTACTGGCAGACAGAGACAATAAATTGCAAAAATGTAAGTAGCTCTACAATTATAATTTTAACCTGTGAAGGAATTCTTGCATCTATTTAAATTAATTTATAATATATAACTGAAACCAGATCTGAAAGAGACACATGCACCCCAATGTTCATCGCAGCACTGTTTATAATAGCCAGGACATGGAAGCAACCTAGATGCCCATCAGCAGACGAATGGATAAGAAAGCTGTGGTACATATACACCATGGAATATTACTCAGCCATTAAAAAGAATTCATTTGAATCAGTTCTAACAAGATGGATGAAACTGGAGCCCATTATACAGAGTGAAGTAAGCCAGAAAGATAAAGACCAATACTGTATACTAAAGCATATATGTCGGAATTTAGAAAGATGGTAACAATAACCCTATATGCAAGAAAGAAAAAGAGACACAGATGTAAAGAACAGACTTTTGGACTCTATGGGAGAAGGCGAGGGTGGGATGATCTGAGAGAACAGCATCGAAATAGGTATATTATCAAGTGTGAAACAGATCACCAGTCCAGGTTGGATGCATGAGACAAGTGCTCAGGGCTGGTGCACTGGGAAGACCCAGAGGGATGGGATGGGGAGGGAGGCGGGAGGGGGGTTCAGGAAGGGGAATACATGTAAATCCATGGCTGATTCATGTCAATGTATGGCAAAAATCACTACAATATTGTAAAGCAATGAGCCTCCAACTAATAAAAATAAATGAATATATATATATTTATTGAAATGATAGTGTTATTATTTCAGTTTTGAAGGTAGCCATGACAAAATTCTGGTGAGCAAGAAGAAGATGGTGCAAAGTTTTAGTTAATAGAAGCTTCTTACAGTAATAAAAGTGTTTTTTTTAGGTGTTCTGTGGACATCCTCTCATTGAATTTTTGTAGAAGACTTTTGCATATTCTTTCGCAAATATTTATTGACCACTATGTGCCAGGCATGGTGTGAGGAAACAATGTTATAGAAAATATTAAGACAGAAAACAGAGGGGGAGATTAAAAACATAATAGCATAAGAAAAAACAGTAAAATTACAATTAAAGTAATTGCTGTAAATGAACAGTAAGTGGTCTGATAGATATAACAAGGACCAAAATTAGGGGTCAAGAAATCTTTAGACTAAGCCTTAAAAGATAGGACTTCAAGGAGAGGTAACAAATTAAGAGAAGATACAATATAAAACTATGAGACCTAGCATGTTAAAATGAATTGAGACTAGAAAACTGGAGTGGAGATAGATTTTGTGAGCAGACTACCCCCATTTTACAGATGAAAAAACGGAGGTTGAGGAAAATTAACAGCCTGTCCAGGGTCAGTTATCCATAAAGCTATAATTCAGAGATTTGAACTCAAGGCTATCTTAGTCTCAAGTCTATTCTCTGGATCACAATGTTATGCCACCTCCTTGAGCTCTCTCCACAAGACAGAAGCATGTATTTTAGTCAAGAATCCTACATTTATTCTATTACACTCTTAACAGAGCATGTCCTGATTATTTTTAATAGCTAAATATATAATTTTAATTATAAAACAGTGTCACACATTAAAAGCTACATAATAATTGGAAAACAATGATCCACACATTAAAAGCTACATAATAATTGGAAAACAATGATCCACACAATAGAGAATGATCATTTGTTAATTCATAATTAATTTTACTGATCTCAAAGTCCAAATTATTACTTACTTAAATCTTACAGTTTAGCCGTCTCTAATGGCCAAAATTTGCCTCACTGGTGATCAGCAGTAAAGACTCTGCCCACCAATGCAGTAGTTGCCTCCTTGAGCCCTGGGTCTGGAAGATCCCCTGGAAAAGGAAATAGCAACCCAGTCCAGTATTCTTGCCTGGGAAATTCTGTGGGCAGAGGAAACTGGCGGGCTACAGCCCAAAGGTAACAGAGAGTCTGACAAAACTTAGCAACCAAACAGCAACAACATTATTGTTGTTGGAAGACTGCCAAATTCTCACTCCCTTTGGATCTCCAGGTAGTGAGTTTTTCATGTTTTGGTTTTGCTTTGATTTTTATTGGCCATTTCAATACAAAAAAATAACTCTTATGACAATATTTCTATGCAGGCCATGTCCCCATATCTTAGCACATATCAGTAGAGAGTTAGATGCGAAACAGAGTTAACTGAATGCCTCCATCATAAGAAATGCTGGACTGGATGAAGCACAAGGTGGAATCAAGATTGCTGGGAGAAACATCAATGACCTCAGATATGCAGATGACACCACCCTTATGACAGAAAGTGAAGAAGAACTAAAGAGCCTCTTGATGAAAGTGAAAGAAGAGAGTGAAAAAGTTGGCTTAAAACTCAACATTCAAAAAACTAAGATCATGGCATCTGGTCCAATCACTCCATAGCAAATAGATGGGAAAACAGTGGAAACAGTGACAGATTTTATTTTTGGAGGCTCCAAAATCACTGCAGATGGTGATTGTAGCTGTGAAATTAAAAGATGCTTGCAACTTGGAAGAAAAGTCATGACCAACCTAGATAGCATATTAAAAAGCAGAGACATTCCTTTGCCAACAAAGGCCCCTTTAGTCAAGGTTATGGTTTTTCCAGTAGTCATGTATGGATGTGAGAGTTGGACTATAAAGAAAGCTGAGCACCAAAGAATTGATGTCTTTGAACTGTGGTTTTGGAGAAGACTCTTGAGAGTCCCTTGGACTGCAAGGAGATCCAACTAGTCCGTCCTAAAGGAAATAAGTCCTGAATATTCATTGGAAGGACTGATGCTGAAGCTGAAACTCCAGTACTTTGGCCACCTGATGCAAAGAGCTGACTCACTGGAAAAGGCCCTGATGCTGGGAAAGATTGAAGGCAGGAGGAGAAGGGGACGACAGAGGATGAGATGGTTGGATGGCATCACTGACTCAATGGACATGAGTTTGAGTGAACTCCAGGAGTTGGTGATGGACAAGGAGGCCTGGCGTGCTGCAGTCCATGGGGTCGCAAAGGGTTGGACATGACTGAGCGACTGAACTGAACTGAACTGAATGCCTCCTTCCAGGAAGAATGAAGTGTTACAACAATCTGGGTAGAATAAGTCCCGGTCTGGCAGGATTACCATTTGCATTGAGCCATCTCATCGCAGAATTGGACATGATAGGAAAGGGACTCATTTCCAGCCTACTTTCTTAAGCGCCTGTCAACGTTGATACCTGGTGGTTATGTGGCACATACAGAAAAACTCTACTGATGAGATACTTCTCAGAAAAGTACTGCAGTCTCTTTCCTGGAGCAAAATCTTATGGATCCCAACTGTCCTATTTGAGACATTCAGAGCCAGTCTGTTTCCTCTTCAATATAACTAGCCCATTGAACATTATTATGCATCTGTTGAAATATCACTTTATTAACTATTAAAAGCAGAATAACTATTATGTTACATTTGAGTTTTACTTCCTAATGGTCAGTGTAACTAAGGCTGTCTTTCTGATTCTACATCTGTGAAAATGGGTTATGGTTCTTATAATGTTCTGCAGGCCATCCAAAGACATTTACTCCAGCTATCTTGTCAGCTCCCTCTTCATCTTCCTTTTCAGCCTGACCCATTTAGTTCCTACAAGCAACTTGTAGGAAATAGTTGTAACTTCTCTGAGTATGTTCCCAGTTCATTGCCTTCTAGAGAAAATGGCTAGATACCAATTCAACAGTTACTATGTATATTTTTCTAAGCTGTTTTCATGGCAACATTTAAAAAGAAAGCTTACTTAGAAGGTGTATTGTTTTAAATAAGTGAAAAGTTCAAGGAAAAATCTTTCTTCAGGACTGGCTGGATTCAAGGCTGCCAGTTATGAAGTCAGGGATGTATGATTTGCACTAGATTCTTTATTGGTTTCATTTTCTGGCAGTGGCTCGCTCACATTGCTCTGGCATAGCAAAACTATGGACAGAGCACGCTCATTTTCCAGTTCTAGCAAAACGCTTGGGTTGATATTGAGTTCCTGGCTGGCTCACATGTCTACTTTTCGTCCAAAAGCTGAGTGTTTGGGTTATTCTGTTCCCGTTGGCCAGGCTTGAGTCATGTGACCATCCCAGGAGGCAGCATCAGTTCCACTCAAATCACATGAACTGAAAAAGAAAAATAATGAGTTCCCTTATACCAGAAAAAGGAAGGCTGGGCAGGTGAAAATACTGATATTCATTATACTGCAAAAAGAGCTATAGTGACAGCTTTTGTATGCCCTGTGATCCAACAGGGACATAAAATAAATTACCCTTTGGAGCACCTGAAAGTGGTGATAAGTGACTTTAAGTTAGAAGGCTAGTTTGAATTTGTCTAAAATTTGAATCTTTAAATTGACCAGCATATGTCCTGTACCTAGCACAAGTGCTTTGGCCATAATAGAGGCTCAGAAAATATTTGTAAAATTGTTATTTAAGTTTTAAGCTAACACGATACCATAAAATGGTGAATTTATTTTCAAACATTATAATCCAGACCCAAATATAAACTATGAATGAGTCAGATATCCATCAACAAAGTATAGACCTTCTTTGCATTCAACGTGCAAAAAAATTTACATAGATTTTTTTATTTAAAGTAGGTGAAGTTTTGGGGAAAAATAAAAGGAAAACTCTATGTGATATCATGGAAAAACAGAGAAGGAAGGTGTATGTCAGTAAAGCTCCTTAACTGTGAATAATACATTTAATTATTAAAACTGAAAGCAGAGTGAACATCCTGTTTACTTTGATTTAACACTCTTCCCCCTTTTATCTCAAACTGGAAGATGAACATAGACAGATTCATTGTGATTTTCTGAGCAGTCAGTTTTACTTCTTGATCACAGCATAGATTTTTCATGGGTTCACAAGGCAGAGAATTTGTTGATCCAATAAAAACAATTTCCATGGGTTTAATTTAAATTAATTTTAAAATTAATTTAATAATAGCTTTCTTACCAACATTAAAGTGTATGAAATTCGTTTGCAGAATGAAACTAAAAGCTATACTTTTGCTTTTAACTTTGGGAAAAGTAGTAAACTATAAAAGAAAATTTATCAATAATCATTTCCAAATGTATAATTTAAAATATGTAAATTTCAGGCTAGTGAGGTATACAAAGAGCAAAAATCTAAGCAAACCAATAAAATAATTTAAGCTTGTAAGTCTCATTCAAGAAACAAAACAACAAAATACTGATTCGGCAAAGGATAGATGTGGTGAGGGTCAGTCTTTCTGAGAAGGTGATATTTTAAGTAAGACAAAAATGGTGAAAAGAAGTCTTCCATACAAAGAATGGAAGGAGATACTTACCTGGTAGTGAGAATAGCATATGCAAAGGCTCCAAGACCAAGTGACATTTGAAAATTTAATGAACTGTAAAAAGCCCTGATGTGGCAGATGTTTAGATGGTTTACTGTGCAAAATAGAAAGAGTTCAAATCATGCAGGACTTCAGAGACTGTGGTAAAAGAGTTTAAGTTTAATCTTAAGGACAAAGAATAAGATGCATCACTGGTTTTAAAATAGGATAATGTTATGATTTTATTTGTATAATACATGTTTGTAAATAATAAATTGAAATCATCAAAATATATGTGTTATGGGAACCCAATATTCCCATCATTAAATAAAAACCTTAGTTCTCCCACATCCTTTGCTTAGGATGGTGAAATACTTTAACTACTGGAAAAACTCTCTAGATGCCCTAGACAGAAAATAGGTAAGATCCACTTCTAAAAATGATAACGTAATCTCAGATTTTTTAAAAGAGTTTAAATAAACTTCTTGTATTAGTGATGAACAAAGGATATTTTCTTTATCATTCAAATCGATAATGAAAAGTTAAGCAACATATAAAAATAAACATGATAAGAGGAGTTCATAAAAAGAAAAATGTAAATGGTAAACAGAATTTTGAAATAATCCTTAAGCTTACTTATTTTTTAGCTTTTTATTATAGCCAACTAACAATGCTGTGATAGTTTTAGGAGGACAAAAAAGGGACTCAGCCAGACCTACACATATGTTCATTCTCCCCCAGTACTCCCTCCCATCTGGCTGCTGAGGCATAATATTGAGCAGAGTTCCCTGTGTATACAGTAGGAACTTGTTGGTTGTCCATTTTAAATATGAAAACAATGCTTAAGCCTATAAATGAATAAATGTAAATCAAAACACAAGGTTGGCCTAGGTCTATTATACATAGATTTATATATTGTTTATGTAGCTATAACATATATTTAACAACTATTACTCCCCTTACATATGTAGACAAATCACTTAATGATGAAGAAAACTAAAAACAATCACCCAACTAAATTTTAATACGCCCAACTAAATTGTGGGCCTTTTTTGAGTTGTATTTATTTTGTGAAGATTGATTTTTTATTTAGATGAAATTGCTTGCTTTCAATTCCAAGTTTTCTTGTGCACATACAGAAACTGAAGCGATGGCTGTTATTATGCTAGTTCCAGTAGCAGAAGAATTTCACAGACACTCAAAAAATATAAATTTTGTGTGTCATAAGATACTTTGGGCTTCCCTGGTAGCTCAGTAGTAAAGAATCTGCCTGCAATGCAGGAAATGTGGGTTCAATCCCTGGGTCAGCAAGATCCTCTGGAGAAGAAAATGCCGGCTCACTTCATTATTCTTGCCTGGAAAATCCCAAGGACAGACCACCCTGGGGGGCTACCCTTCCATGGGGTTGCAAAGCAGCTGGCCGCAACCTAGCAACTAAACACCAACAAAGATACTTCAAATAGAATGTCAAAAAAATTAATTTTGTTAAATGTGTTGTTTCATCCAATTCATGTAATCTAAGTTTTAAGATATTCATTATTTCAGTGGTGATATATGACATTATTTTGAGTGCTAATATAAATTCAGTAAATCCTCAAAATTGAAAATGATTTTTCTTGAGATGACAGTGTGGATACAGTTTTGGGTAGAGCACATTGTAAAGCAAAACCAAGTTCTCGTTAATTAAGAAAAATCTAAAAATAAAAATGTACTTACAATTGATGGTGATGAACACCTAATTTATAATTGTGTAGAAATGAGCTGTAATATACCAGTCCAAAATGAAGCTGAAGTGTCAAAATATACAACTAGTTTTACATATACTAGTGAAAGTAGCTTTGTTGAAGCAAAGCTGATGTTGAACACAAAAGAATACTTCAGCTTTATAGGATATGCTCTCTGACTTAAATTCCTTCCATCAATTTGATTTTAAACATGTATGCGCTTTTGAAATCGAGTTTGTAAATAAATAATAAATATTTTAAACTGCCTAAACATGTGGGCAGAAATGATAATTTTATATAGAAGAATAAAGGGGCCCATAATAGGTTAGGTAGTGTTAGCCACTCAGTCATGTCCAACTCTTTGAGACCCTACAGACTGTAGCCTGCCAGGCTCCTCTGTCCATGAAATTCTCCAGGCAAGAATACTGCAGTGGCTTTCCACTTCCTTCTCCTGGTGATCTTCCCGACCCAGGGATCAAACCTGGGTCTCATGCATTGCAGGCAGATTCTTTACTGTCTGTCACCAGGGAAGCTCCATAATGGGTTAACTCAGTTTAAATTTTTTTTTTTAATGTTCAGAACACTCATAAAGAATGTCAACATGTTCTTTCTTTTCCACAGTGTCACTCAGAAGACTGAAGCATCTTCCTGGAACAGTATGGAAGTGCTCAAACCTTCTCTAGTTTCCTTTATGAATTCTTGCTGTTTAAAAACATTTTATTCTGATTTCAAAAAGTCACCTAATGGAGTAATTCACTGCAAATATTCAGACTATTATGAAAGATATAAAATATAAAGGGAACATCCTCCTTAACTGAATATCACAGAATAACTACTGTTAACAGTATGTACATTATTGTTCTTTCTCTCAATCTCTCTTTATTTATATTTTTATATATATATATGTGTGTGTGTATATTATACATATATATGCATGTGTAGGTCAAATGCATGTTTATGTGGAGCATGTTCTACAGTTTTTTTAAATCTAATAACATAAAAATATGCACTGGACATATTTCCATGGCATACTGATCTCCCACAATCTGTTTAAGAGCATAGAAATCTGCTTTTAAACTAGCAGCCATTCAGAAAATCATATGTTCATTATACAAACTGAGTCTTTCTCAAGATTTCACTGAATTTCTGTTAATCTTTCTATTAATGTAAAAGTTATCAAGGATCATAGGAAAAATAAATGAGTACAACAATCAATTGAGGAAGGAGGCAGAAGCTCCAGCTGGAGTCACTCACCACTGCTCAGGTCTTAGGGTGAAGTGACAGATTGAATTTAAAGAACTTCCATAAGGAAACACCCCAACAATCAAGTAGCTGTGGAGTATAAAATGGTCTTATAGCTGACAAAACATATATTTCTAATAATAGAGTAGTGTATTGGAGGCTGGTTTGGGAGCAGGCTATTGTTTAAGGAAAAGTCTGTCATCCCAGTGATGTCAGGGTTCTGAGGGTTATGGAAATCGACTCTATCAGGACTGTAGCTCAGGAAATGGAGTGTAACAGGTCAAGTACTGTATCAATTTGGGGCAAGCCACTGGGCAGACGTGCTCCTGGCATGGGTCAATGCCCCAGCCAAATGAAAAAGAATAAATAGATCCAATTAAAAGCAACCCCCTTTTGGGAGTCACTTTGGCTCTTAAACAGGCGGGCATATCTGCATATCTTTGGTTAATATTCTGGGGGGAGTAAAAAGCAAAACAAACAAAATCTCCCTTACCTACCATGGCTGGAAGTGAAATGAGTAGTTAAAATGGAAGAAATGAAATTAAATTCCATGATCATAACTGGATTATCTAAAGAAACTTGGAGGGTGCTACTTGGAGGGTACAATTCAGTTTCTGTTGCTGAAGTGTGACCTTAGGAAGTTAACTAGTGTAATATCACAACTCATCATGGCTAAACTTCCACAGGCATTAAGAATCAGAGAGTTAAAAATAAACTGCTTAGACAATTGGAGAGAAGACCATTCAAGGTGAATATTTTCTGTCTAAATTAGCTAGATTGGCAGAATATATTAAATGAATTCACAACATGGGTCCAAATTTCACAAATATTTATTGAAAATGCTATGTTCAAAACACAGTACTGGGTACATTCACATAACTTTCCATAATCAAATTCAGACAACAATTATGAAAGAGGGTTATGATAAAGACTGTTAAGAAGCGACGCACTAGAAATCATAGTTAGCTAACAGAAGAGCCCTTTTTGAACCCAATCCTCCATACACCATGGCTATAAAATTGCTAGATGTTCTACTTTTCTTAACAGAAGCACACTCGGCAACACGTGATGTCTGGTTGTACACAGTGACCCATGTCACTTTTGTTCCAGCAAGGTTCACCGGTAAAAAGCCCACAAGAATGCTCAGAAAACCAGAGTTTCAGCCCTAGGACTGCCCTTAGCTGTGTGATCCCAAGCAAGTCAATTCAGCTGCCTTTGATTTCCTACAAAGGGAGGGAATTGGTAGAAACCATCTAAGATCTATTCTAACTCCACAATGCAAACTTCAGTGTTAAAATTTGTATTAATTCTGTGAATTGTGATCCAGATTTAGCAAAAATGCACATACCCTGAATAAAGGGTACTGTGCTAAATATGTTTCCAAAGATTAGACATTTTTTTCCTCCCAACAATCCTATGGAGTAGATATTAACATTATTGTTCCTATTTCACATACTACTAATAAAAAACAACTGAGGGACTTCCCTGGTGGCCCAGTGGTTCAGACTTTGTGCTCCCAATACCAGGGGGATGCATATTCCAATGCAAGGGGCACGTATCTGACCTAAAATCCCACGTGCCGTGAGGTGCGGCCAAAAAACCGCCAACCAAACAAAACAAATAAGCTCTCACTGACTATAAATGACACGAGCCAAAATTTATATCTAGGCATTCTGACAAGTTCAGCATCTCTACCACAGCCACCCAGATGTCTCTTGATCATGGTGCCCTGCTGGGCTCAGTCATGTCTGACTCCTCGTGACCCCCGCCTCCCCCTCACACACACACACACACAGACTGTAGCCCGCCAGGCTCCCCTGTCCATGGAATTTTCTAGTCAAGGATACTGGAGTGGGTTGCCATTTCCTCCTCCAGGGCATCTCTCCGGCCCAAGGATCAAACCCTCAGCTCCTGCATTGCAGGTGGATTCTGTACCACTGAGCCGCCGGGGAAGCCCCTGGATCATAGTGGATGAATTTAATTTACATTGGCTTCATTACCTCAAAACTCCTTCTCACCATCACTTTAGAGGTTGGGGTTCCAAGAAAACAATGTAGAAAAATTCAGAAACACCAAGACTTTTTTTAGAAAGTTGCAATAAAACTGAAATATATGGCATTGACTGTATGTTGCTCACCACTTTAATCAGCCTGAACCATTCACACGAAGAAAGTCTGTGACTGTGTTTGCATTCCTAAAACCAAAATCCAGAAATGTAATCTGGCTAAGAGAAGGGAAGTGTGATGACAAGCACTTCTGTCTCTAGTATTTGAGAGAGTTTCTAAAAGCAGCTTTTATATTATGTCCTTTATTCAGCTTTCACAAAAGATGTGAAAGATGCAGCCTGGGCTGGAAAACTGGGAGAGAACACACATCCCAGAATTGTTTATTAATGTTTTCCTTCTTTGTAAACATCTGGATTTCTACACTTTGGACTTCTCTCATTTTGCTCCTTTGCAAGAGACTTAAATTATTTTTGTCCAGGTTTATTGAGATACAATTGACATATATTATTGTATTAGTCTAAGATGTATCACACAGTAATATGATATACGCCCATACTTCGAAATAATTACCCCAGTAAGTTTCAGTTCAGTTCAGTTCATCACTCAGTCGTGTCCGACTCTTTGCAACCCCATGCACTACAGCACGCCAGGCCACCCTGTCCATCACCAACTCCCGGAGTTTAGTCAAACTCATGTCCATCGAGTCATGATGCCATCCAGCCATCTCATCCTCTGTCGTCCCCTTCTCCTCCTGCCCCCAATCCCTCCTAGCATCAGGGTCTTTTCCAATGAGTCAACTCTTCACATGAGGTGGCCAAAGTATTGGAGTTTCAGCTTCAGCATCAGTCCTTCCAATGAACACCCAGGACTGATCTCCTTTAGGATGGACTGGTTGGATCTCCTCGCAGTCCAAGGGACTCTCAAGAGTCTTCTCCAACATCACAGTTCAAAAGCATCAATTCTTCGACGCTCAGCTTTCTTCACAGTCCAACTCTCACATCCATACATGACCACTGGAAAAACCATAGCCTTGACTAGATGGACCTTTGTGGACAAAGTAATGTCTCTGCTTTTTAATATGCTATCTAGGTTGTTCATAACTTTCCTTCCAAGGAGTAAGCATCTTTTCATTTCATGACTGTAATCACAATCTGCAGTGATTTTGGAGCCCCCAAAAATAAAGTCTGACACTGTTTCCCCTGTTTCCCCATCTATTTGCCATGAAGTGATGGGACCAGACGCCATGATCTTGGTTTTCTGAATGTTGAGCTTTAAGCCAACTTTTTCAATCTGCTCTTTCATTTTCATCAAGAGGCTTTTTAGTTCATCTTCACTTTCTGCCATAAGGGTGGTGTCATCTGCATATCTGAGGTATTGACGTTTTTCCCGGCAATCTTGATTCTAGCTTGTGCTTCTTCCAGTCCGGTGTTTCTCATGATGTACTCTGCATATAAGCTAAATAAGCAGGGTGACAATATACAGCCTTGACGTACTCCTTTTCCTATTTGGAACCAGTCTGTTGTTCCATGTCCAGTTCTAACTGTTGCTTCCTGACCTGTATACAGGTTTCTCAAGAGGTAGGTCAGGTGGCCTGGTATTCCCATCTCTTTTAGAATTTACCACAGTTTATTGTTATCTACACAGTCAAAGGCTTTGGCATAGTCAATGAAGCAGAAATAGATGTTTTTCTGGAACTCTCTTGCTTTTTCCAGTAAGTTTAGTTAACATAAAATTTCCTCACATAGTTGGGACTTTTTTCTTGTGACAAAAACTTTTAAGATCTATTGATACTATTTAAGCAACTTTCAAATATATAATATTTCTGATTATAGTCACCATGCTGTACATTAAATTGTCAATAGAAGTTTATATCTTTTTATTACCTTCATACATTTACTGCAGCTCCCAACTCAAACCTCTGGCAACCACTAATCTGATCTTTGTATCTATGAGATATCAAGATTTTTAGATTCCGCAAAGTACTTGTCTTTCTCTGTCTGGTTTATTCCCCATTCACTATCATAATGCCTTCAAGATCCATCTAGGTTTTTAAATGGCAGGATTTCCTTTTTATGACTGAATAATATTCCATTGTATATATAAACCACATTTTATTCATTCATTCATCTGTCAAAGGACACTTAATTTTTTTTCCATTTGACTATTGTAAATAATGCTGCAATGAACATGGGGGTGCAGATGTCTCTTTTGAGATATCTATTTTGTTTCCTTTAGATACATATCCAGGAGTGGGATTGCTAGATCTCATGGCAATTCAATTTTAAATTTTTGAGCAACCTCTGCAGTGTTTTCCACAGTGGCTACACTAACTTACATTCCCACCTACAGTGCACAAGGGTTCCCTTTCTCTATAGCTTAGCCAGTATTTGTTATCTTCCAGGTGGAGCTAGTGAACCCACCTGCCAATGCAGGAGACATAAGAGATGCAGGTTCAATCCCTGAATCAGGTAGATTCTCTGGAGAAGGAAATAGCAACCCACTCCACTGTTCCTGCCTGGAGAATCCCATGGACAGAGGAACCTGGCAGGCTACAATTCATGGGGTTGCAAAGAGTTGGACACGACGGAAGCAACTTAGCATGTCTTTTTGATAGGAGCCATTCAAACAGGTGTGAAGTGATATCTCATTATGATTTTTTAAAAGACTTCAATTCTTAACTAAAAAAGATTTCTGAAGAGATAAGGAAAAGTTAGAATCATGAATGTCATTTCAGTAAATGATAGTACACATTCGTAAGAACAGTCCAACATAACACACACATACACTTCCTCTTTAAAAAAACTACCTGCTATTTAAATCCAACCATTTGCATCTCTAGCAATCTTTAAAATAGCAACAGAAGTGATAAGAAAATGTGTTTGTGACTATGCTCACTTTTCTGGGGAGCATATTCAAAGAACTGTGACCCTCAGGAAATTCCAAACAGCTACTTATATATAGTGCTGAAAAGTTAAAATCTACCAAGACTGCTTGGAACGTAATCTAGAAAAGGCATTATTTTTTTTCACTGGGTTCGATATTAATGGGGACTATTAAATTATCTAGATGGCAATTGGCATTCAGTGCTGTTGGATAAGTCTTGTTAGATAAATTGTGTCACTCACCATTCACATTGAATCATATCTGGAACATGAAAAAATGTATATACATCACTATCAAATCGAATGATAACTTTTTATTGCCTTATTTTGTTGTATCATAGATGGAAAATTTTTAACTGAATGAGATAGTATGTATTGAATAATTTATTCTACTCATAATAAAAAAAGTAATAGTCTAGGGAAAATGATGATTTTTTTTGGTCTTTCTACTGAGAATGTGACATGTTGGTGGCACTTTAAACAAATTCTGTGCCTAAAGACTTAATGTGCATTTCCTGACCATCCTAGATATATAGTCTCCATATATTTCCTTTATTTTTATTCATTTATTTAAAATGTCCTTCTTATAACAGTTATTTATATTTATACACTCTTCTCAAATCGATGAAATTCTCTTAAGCAGAAATTTTAAATATTGGTTTAGCTGCTGAATGGAAAATGAATTAGGAGATGAGATAGGAAGAAAAGCAGCCAGATCATACTAACAATTTAGGGCGGAGGCAGAGATAGGGCAAGTGAAGTAGATTTCAAGTTTATTTGAATTGAACAAATAAGGAACTATGAATAAACAGGAAAGTGTGCTGATCCTTGTCAAGAATGACCCGTATTCTTAACTTCAGAAATTGTGTCGATGGTGGTAGAACTGTCTTGTGAGTAATGGTAAGAAGAGCAGTTTGGGAGACTGGGTAAGGTATATCAAAAGTGTATCTCTGTATATTAAGTTTGAGATGTCTGTTGGAAATGACAAATATTTGGCTATAGGAGTGAGGAGTGTAGAACTCAGAATAGATGATTGAGTCAGAGAAATCGTGGAGTTACCACCACAGAATGAATTGTAAGCCATGCTTTAAAAGACGCTAGAAGGAGTGTACACAAAGGAAATGTATGAAGAACTTAGACCAGTTCCTTAAGAATTCTGCTATTGAGAAATCTGGAAAGGAGTCGAAGTCACCAAAGAAGGTGGAGAAAAAGAGTCAAAGAGGGAACACATATAAATCCATGGCTGATTCATGTCAATGTATGGCAAAAACCACTACAATATTGTAAAGTAATTAGCCTCCAACTAATAAAAATAAATGAAAAACAAAAAAAGAGTAGAAAAAACACTAGAAGACAAGAGAAAAAAAAAAAAGACTGTGAAAGTCATTCAGTCTCATCCAACTTTTTGCCTCCCCACGGACTATACAGTCCACGAAATTCTCCAGGTCAGAATACTGGAGTGGGTAACCGTTTCTTTCTCCAGGGGATCTTCCCAACCCAGAGATCAAACCTAGGTCTCGTGCATTGCAGGAAGATTCTTTACATCTGAGCCACCAGGAAATCCCAGAAGACAAGAGAAAGGACTGTTTCAAAAAGTGATCAACAGTATTATCTTCTGCTAGGTTTAATAAGATATATACAAAATAAAAAGTTCACTCCCTTTGTATTATGGGAGTCCTTAGTAATCTGAGTGGGAGAAACGTAAAATGTATAGAACGGGCATATATGTGAAGAAAATGAAAAAGTGTGACAAGTCTTTACAGGAGTTTGACTGTGGGAAGGGGTGGAAGGACAGAGTGGTAACTCTGTGTCTGGATAATTTATGCAGGCTGCCTCTAACAGACAAACCCAAGGACTTCACATGGTCAGTATGTCTCTCTCACGTGGTGTTTGGTGATGACCCCTCCTGCACCTCCCAATCCCGTAATCATGACGTCTAGAACACGTGGTCTCTAAGTTCACTGTGACAAGACCTATGGAAAAGGTGCACCAGCTCGTAGCATTACATAAACCTTTCACTCACACTCCGAGAGCCAGAACCAGTCTAATGACCCAGGGAAACTGGAAATTTTAAGGGAGCACTTGAAATAGTCAGAGCACACATACTACTGTACCACCCAAATTGAAGCAGCAGGTAGGGGTCAAGGAATATTTTTTATTTGTTGATCAGTGTGTTTTGTTTGTTTTTTAAGATGGGAGATATTGTGATCCATTTTTGTTATCTGATGAGAATAGTCTGGGAAGGAGAGAAGGAATGAGATAGAAGCAGAAGAGAAAGAAAATCTCAGAAGACAAAATTTCATGGGAAGGGAAAAGGGAATAGAATGCAAAGACACACAAGCAGAAACTAGCCTCTGACAGTTTATCTGCTGAGTCACTGTCATAAATGGAAGCCATAGAGATTGCTGGAATTTCACTCTGAGATTTGGTGGTAGAAAGGTGAAGTGCCCATTTGGTGACTCCTTTGTCATCATAACGTGAAGCATGGTTATCAGCTGAAACTCGAGTACATGGTGAGGTGGAAGCCCAAGAGATTGAGGAGCGTGGTAAGGACATGCAAGTTTCCAAGCAGAAAAAAATCTTCCGTTGGAAACTTGCTTGATTGATTTCCTGCCACTTTCCCTCAAATATTCAGTTTTCCAACTACCCTAAAATATTTAACATAACACAAAAACGCCATGTGGGCTGCCCTGGTGGCTGAGATGGTAAAGAATCTGCCTGAAGGATGATGAGGGAGACTTGGGTTCGACCTGGGTCAGGAAGATCCCCTGGAGAAAGGAATGACTACCCACTCCTATATTCTTGCCTGGAGAATTCCCATGGACAGAGGAGCCTGGCAGGCTATAGTCCATAGGGTTGCAAGAGTCAGAATATGCCATGTAATTGCTCTGATTCCATGATATTTATCCTTGCTTTTTCTCTTCCTGGATTAATCTCTCCAACCCAATCTTGTCTGCCTTGTAAATCTTCAGCTCTTGACTCAAGTAGGAGCTGTTTTATGAAGACTTATCCTCTTCCAGGAAGAGTTGGTCTCTTCTCCTTCCTCTTCCAGTGATCTGTGTCTCTCTCATTAAACTCTTAAGTTTCCTGAGATCATGAAACCTTTATTCACAGAACCTAGGACACAGCATTGCACGAAATGTGGAGATACTCATAACTGCTGCTTGAAGTTCCTGGCATATAGTAGAGTATGAAGTATGTTAAAGATTGTGAATAAAGTTTGTCACTCTAAAGATCTGATAGAAATCTAAACTTCAGTTAAGTATTTAAAATATAATTCAAAATAGCAAAACAGGATAGAAATCAGCCCATATTTACTAACAGAGAAGGGGTGTTTTCTGCCACATGAGCAGCTAGTTCCAAGTCAGAAACACTGTAAATAACTAATTAAAATATCTTTCTGCTGTAATAAAAATAAAATGCCTTAAGCAGTCTAACCTGCTTTCCCCAACTCATTTAGCAACTTCCTTACTGTGTAAAGGCTCTTCACAAAATAGACACCAGCTTTGCAGAAGGTATTTTTGAATAATTGAAATATGAAAGCAAAAATTTTAAGACATGCCATCTGTTTTGTTTTTCTTGGAACCCAATGATTTTATCTTTCCTGAGTTTCAAACTACCTCACCCTTTATAGCAATTCATTAAAACTTCACAGCAGGGGGAAGGTGAACAGGAGAAGCACAGCCATAGGATATGAAAAATAGCTGTTTCTGCTCTGATTTCTGTATTCAGACCTCCCAATTAATCCAGGGCATTTCTATCACTTTGGGTTGTTTCTCTCAACTCTACAGACCCTACAGGCGGGAAAACTTGGAGCTAATTTTCGATTTGGCAACTCAATTTTTAACCAATCTAACCTGACATGGTTACATCTTCCATACCACTGTGCAAATCTAATTAAACTCACCACTGTTTAGGTAATAAAAGTATTGCCATATTTCTCAAAATCAAATTAAAATCCAGGGTTCCAAAGTTGCCATCACCACATGCACCCCTGCACATTTTTAGGAAGCAACATAAAATTACTGGAGGCAGAGTTTATGGGGAGTGCAAATTTATTTGGCTAAATTTTGGAGCATATTCCTTTATCCTCAATTAAGTTGCAAAATTAAATGTCCCCTCAAAAGTAGAGGCAGCCCCCATTGCGTGGAAACACTGAAACGAAACTGGTACAATGGAAAGAGCCCTGGTCTCACACACGAGAGCCTCAACTTTCACAGCTCCAACTACCACCTGCTGCGTAACATAGTACCTCTGAGCCTCGGTTTTCTCACCTGTGAAATGGGGGATTTGGACCTCTTGATCCCTAAGATCAATTTCAGTCCTACAATCTGCCTACAATCTAGCCTACAGTCTAGTCCTACAATCTAGCCTTAGCAATGCAAAGGCTACAGAGAGCATTCATGTCTCATTGTGAAACCTATCTGTATTCTTTTCATATTGCCCAGTGCTGTGAAACTCAATAGGTGTTTAATAAATGGCGGATAAGCATGTGTGTAAGTCAGTGGAATGCATGAAATTAGAAGAGAGAATCAGGGAGAACGATCGATTAAAAAGAAGGAAAAAAATAAGACAAATGAAACATTTATTTAGCATACTTGCCTCCTCCTTCTTTACTCACCTGCTATTTATTCTTCTTTTAAGTACTGTTTGCTCCAAAATAAATTATTATGTATTAAAGTACCTGTTTTAATTAATATTTATCTCAGCAACGAGCATCAAAAAACCCCAAATAATAGTGGCTTAATTGAGAAAGGTGATTAGCTCTCACTCATGTAAATTAGGCACTTCAGAGCTGGTGGTGTAGCTCCATGACCATCAGAACTATAGTCTCCCTATGTTCTTCATTCTCATTTTTATTTTTTGAAAACTTTTTAATTTTATACTTTAAAATTTTATAAATTTTAAATTTATACAGCCGATTAACAATGTTGTGCTAGTTTTGGATGAACAGCAAAGGGACTCAGCCATACATATACCTGTGTCCATCCCCCCGATTCCCCTCACATCCAGGCTGCTGCAGAACATTGCTCTGCTCTCATTTTTGAAAGGAAGATTCCACCCTGCGGCCAAGAGGGCTGATCAGCTGTAGCGTAACTGCATGTCAGAACTAGGAGGATAAAGGGAAGAAAAAGGCTTGTCTTTGAGGAAACAGCACATCCTTTTACATGCAAGGAGCATAGTCATGGCCACACAAAGGAGGCCAAAAGTTCATTGTCTTTCGGTATCTTTCTGGGAAAATATTACCACTAACATTTGGGGTGCATCTATTACTTTGAAGGAAGAGGAGAATGGATTTGGAGAGATGATACTTCCCATTGGACTTCTGGCCTATATACAAAATCTTGCGCTGAACTCAGGTAAAACTGTGAAGCAGCTTTTAGGAACAGCTGGCTTCCATTTTCTGTGTCACTCTCATTTTTGTAGAATAACAATGGTTTATTTCCTCCCAATCTCTCTTAACCTGGAGGAAACTAAACAAACTCCTTCATTTTAATCTATTAGATGCTCAGGGTGGTATCTCCTCGAAGAACATTTGTATTTTCAAAGAAATCTCAAGAGGTCAAAACTTAAGCCTAGAAAGGAAATGAATGTCTCATTGAATAAAGGCCTCAATGAAGGAAAAGGGGTTTTAGGAGGCACGCTCCCATGAGCAGCTCAAATGTGACAGCTAAGCACTATGCTGGCTTCCCTGGGGGCTCAGACAATAAAGAATCTGCCTGCAATGCAGGAGACTCGGGTTCGATCCCTGGGTTGGGAAGATACCCTGGAAAAGGGAACGGCTACCCACTCCAGTATTTTTGCCTGGAAAATTCCATGGAAATGGACAAAGGAGCCTGCAGGCTACAGTCCATGGTGTCACAAAGAGTTGGACACAACTGAACGACGAACACAAGTACCACATAGTTCATCCAGCGATAAGGCCAACCTGATAGCACCTTCATTATTGTTTTTGCTCCAGGAGTTCTTGTCTCCATCCTTCTGCTGAATCATGATTTTCTTCTTTCTATGCTCTTATTAACTGTTATAGGACTACATGGTATATAGCAGAGGTTTATTATTTTAATGCTATAATTAAACTTGATCTTCTAAATCTAAATGAAGATTACAGCTTGACATCATTGAAAACTTTAGGTTACAAATTTGCCAAAAATAGAACTATCAAAATCTTAGTAAGATGCTAATTTATGGACACTAATACACTCAGATGCCATTAATGATACTAAATTTTAATGAATGATAGTTGTGCTTATGAAAGCAACAATAATGAGATAAGTAACATCTATTACTATAAGACATTCCAATTTATGGACTAAATTCAGCCCTTTTGTCTAGCTATTAAGTACAGGGATGGGTTATTTTTTTTGCCAGTTTATTTTTTTTAATTGAAGGATAATTGCTTTACAGAGTTTTGTGGTTTTCTGTTAAACATCAACAAATATAAGCCATAGGTACACCCATGTCCCCTCCCTCCCAAACTTCCCTCCCTTCTCCCTCCACATCCTACCCTTCTAGGTTGTCTCAAGCCGCTGAGTCCCCTGAGTCACAGCAAATTCCCACTGGCTATCTATTTTACCTATGGTATTGTAGGTTTCCATGTTACTCTCTCCACACATCTCGCCCTGTCTCCTCCCTTCCCCATGTCCATAGGTCTGTTCTCTGTGTGGTTCTCCATTGAGTGAGTGAAAGTCCCTCAGTCATATCCGACTCTTTGCAACCTCATGGACTATATAGTCCATGGCATTCTCCAGGCCAGAATACTGGAGTGGGTAGCCTTATCCCTTCTCCAGGGGATCTTCCCAACCTAGGCATCAAACCCAGGTCTCCCACACTGCAGGTGGACTCTTTACCAACTGAGCTTTCAGGGAAGCCCCTGGTTCTCCATTCCTGCCCTGCAAATAAGTTTATCAGCACCATCTTTCTAGATTCCATATATATGCATCAGTATACGATGTTTATGTTTCTCTTTCTGACTTACTTTGTTCTGTGTAATAGCTCTAGGTTTGTCCACCTCATTAGAACTGACTCAAATTTGATTCCACATCGTGAATCACTTATCATTCACATGGTTCACTTTATAGACATTGTGATCTACTGGGTGAGTTCCAGATTCTAAATTAAACAGCATGGAGCGTGACAGCTCTCCATATCTATAAACTTCTGTTTAGAACAATGTAGACTGCTTAAAATTGGTCTAAAGCATCTGGTAGGTGTTATTTCACTTAAACATGGTACATTTTTATCTAAATTAAAATTATGGAAGATTTTAGGAATCTTTTAAAGATATCACAGTTATGCTGAGGATTTGGAAATAATTGGGTGGGTCAGTTTCATGACCACCTACTGCACCAATATGCAAGTTCCTCAGAGAGCATTTGTTCTGAGTCCCCAGGCCACTTGATTCTGACTAGGTCAAAGATAAAGAATGGTATTTAAAATGAGGAAGATATGTGCATTGAAATATCTGGGAAACTCTTAAAATGGCAAATTCATGCAAAGTCCTGGGTGTCAATCTTATATAGGCGTAGAGTGCAGAGAGAGTGTTAAAAATCTTGATTTTTTTTAATTACTAGAAAATCAAGTGATTCTGATAGAGGTTGCAGCAGTCAGAATACTCCCCTTTCCCCACCTCATAATCTCTGGAACCTGTGACTATTTGCCTTACACAGAAAAGGAAATTTGTATTTTGATATTGAACTCCATGAGCTGTTTGTATATTTTGGAGATTAAGCTTTTGTCCACTGCTTCATTTGCAAATATTTTCTCCCATTCTGAAGGTTGTCTTTTCCTCTTGTTTTGCTGTTCAAAAGCTTTTAATTATGTGATTGTGGTAAAGGACTTTGAGATGGTGAAGAAGAGCCTAGATTACCCAGGTGAGTCTGATCGAATCACCCAGTCCTTAAAAGTAGAGGACCCTTCCGAGCTGTGGTCAGAGGAGCAAGCTAGGGTCAGAGACATTTAACGTTTCTGGCTTTAAAGATGGAGGTAGATCGCCGTCAAACAAGAAATGTGGGTTGCCTCTGAAAGCTTTTATGAAAGGCTTGGATTTTTTTTTTTTTTTTCTTTTTCTACAGGCTTCAGAAAGGAACACAGAACTGCTGACACAGCGATTTTAGCCAATGAGAGCTGTATTGGACTTCCAACCCACAGAGCTATACTGTACTCAATTTACGTTGTTTTAAGCCTTTAAGTTTGTGATAATGTTTTAGAGAAACAGTAGAAAACGGATATATGGGTGGCCTAAAAACCTGCAAATTCCTGTTAAGTATTCAAAAATACTAAAACACACAATCAAATGACATTTGAGTGGAATAAGTGTGATCTGTTCCTCAAAAGGGAAAACCTTTCTTCCATGTTCAATTGCTTAAATTCAGTAGTGGGGGATTGCTCTTATGATATGGCTATAAAGCAAATGTAAAATTGTTTTTCAATTTCATCATAAACTAAAAAAGGGTAAGGGGCAAAAAGATATAAAGGTAAGGAAGAAAAGAATGCAGAAGTAGAAAGGGAATAAGGAGAAAACAAAAAAAAAAAATGAGAGAAAAAAGGGAGACTTGTTTACTTATGCTAGGGAAGTAGCCTGATAAAAGATTTTAATGCTTTCTTGTTACCAAGAAAGGCCCAGCAAGTTAAAGTCATCAAGTGGCATAATAAATAGCCAGGACCGCTCCGTAATTGTACAACGTTTTTCTGAACATGCCAAAGCTATTATGCCCTGTGAAGCACATGTGCTCCACTAACTTTGATTCTAGTCTAAATTTGGCTCATAATCACTATTCCATTTTCAATCAAAACCACTCTGCATCTTCTGTCTCCAAGCATTTTGACTTTTTAATTTCTGTAATAAAATCTCAGTCTGCTGAATGCTATATGTTTCCCAAATCCTGAATTCCAACTCGATACATTTTAAAACCCAACCAAGTTCTCTTGTCTCTTCTCCAGTGCCAACCAAAAGAAAACTGTAAATGGGGAGAAGTTTGTTCTTGAGTAAAAGGTTTTCTCTTACTAGAGGCTATACAATCTACTCCGTAGGTTGGAAACCCTAAGGCTATGTGGAAAGTTCCTAAATGCTTGTGAGCCTCAGGTGGGGGTAATTTGGAGGGCATGTAGAAGGTCTGAGTTTCCATATTTTACAGCCAAATATCAGATTTTAAAAAAGTGATGGTTAAAGCATTTACTAGTTAATATGAAGATGTACTAGAAAATATGTAGATGACATAAGTCTTAGCTTGGTAAGAGCAAGGAGTCTTGGTAATTGGTCTCAGCCCTTATCTAGGTAAATAGTGCCGTCAACCATCATGTTCATTGTCTTTTGGGAAAACTGCCTTTTTCCTCTGATTTTTTTCTTTTCCAGATGAATACTCTGATTTACCAGAAATAAGACAATGCTTACTATCATGTTTATAAAAGTTCCTTATTTCTGCTGACACACAGATCCAGAGAGATCTTGGTCTCCCTAAGCCTTTCTTCTCTGTGAAAATCCCATCCACCTTCCATCTTTTATTTCTCCTCCATACACTCCCCCAGCTGTCCCAGCTGCCATGTCAGAGCATAATGGATAATTCACAGAGCTTCATTATCGTGAGTTAATCCTCTTTCAGTCTAAACTCCCAGTAGATTCTAACTAAGGAAGTAATGAGTAAGCCAGGATCCAAAGGCGATCTCTAGACCTTTCACAATATGGCCCAGAAATTCAGTTTACAAAAAGCAGTCAGATTTGGATTAGAAGCATATTTTAAGGCAATTGAGGCAATTACAGGGAAATTTTTTTTAACGTTCATTCTTTTGAATGGAACTAAGCATGAGCAGAAGATATTTCTTCATGAGATGAACATTTTTCTTTGTTTTAATTGAAACTGAAAATTGAACACAAGGATCTGCAAGAATATGAATTATACTGCATGGTCAGAGCATGTGGCAGCCTCCCCTCAAAAAATAAAAAAAAAATAAATAAAAATGGGTGATGATGACACTGCTGATAACATGTGTCACTCTCCTTAGGTAGCCCATGTAAGGAGGAGAGAAATAAACAAAAAAGACTTGCATACAAAAATAAAACCACAAAATCTCTAAAAGGAGTATCATAGAAAGGGGTGGTGGTTATTATTGATATTCTGTAGTGGAGAAGCATTTCTATGTTTTTGATATTTATTATAAAATTTTCAAATATATAGTATGGTAGGCAGAATAGTCCCCCAAAGATACCTACAACATCATCCCTGGATCCTGTGACTATATTACTTTACAGGACACAAGGGAGTTTGCAGGTATAATTGAGGCAATGAATTTTAGGATAAAGAGATCATTACCCTGGATTATCCGGGTGAACCCAGTCTAATTAAAAGCAGGGAGCTATCTCTGGCTGGAGTCAGTGATGTGGCAGAAGTTGGCGGGAATAAGGTTTGAGAGATGTTGATCCACCTTTGCTGAAGGGAAACCGCCTGGAAAGCATGAGCCATGAGCCAGATTATGGCACCCTCTAGGAGGATAGATGTACCCAGCAGACATCCAGCCAGGAGACTGAGAGCTCAGTCCTATGACTAAAAGGAGTTAATCTGCCCTTGGAAGCACATTAGTTTCCCTAGGCTTGAGAAAGGAACTCAGCCTTGCTGGCTAGTTAAATTTGATTTTGTTATACTGGAAGTAGAGGTCCCAGTTGAACTATTCTGTAGTTGCTCTTCTGATCTCCATTCAAGTTAGCAAATTACAGAAGCAATAGAAAACGAATTCATATTTTTAAAATGAAATATGATAAACATCTATGCCCACCACTTAAATTCAACAATCCTAAACATATTACTCACCATTTTACTCATTTATGTTATATTTTGCTATATGTTATATAGCATTCAGCAGACTGAGATTTTATTACAGAAATTATTTCAAAGTGAATTTTAGAAGACCTGATTAATCACTAAGTACTTGATCATGCATCCCTTCAAAAAAATACTCTCCTACATAGCCACAGTATCATTATCACAATTAACAAATTGAAAATACAATCAGTTCTGTTATAATGCTTATCATGAAATGTGAATTTGTTCCAATGCAATTAATACATTAGGAACAATTTGAGCATAACAGGACTTTGAATTTGCTTATGACTATGATGTTGTCAGCAAGCTACAAATACTTCCAGCTTTTCTATTATTTGGAACAGGATTCAATCCATCAGATTGCATTTGGTTATGTCTCTTAAATTTTATGTGAAAAAAACACCTTTTTTTTTTTTTTCTAATGACACTGATTTTTTTTGTTTTGTTTTTTGATTGGGTCAACTGTCTTAATAGACTATCTTAGATTGTTCCTGGGCTTATCTAATTGTATCCTCATGATTTAATTTATTTCTCCCTTACATTTTCTGTAAAATGTTATTTAGAACCAAAGTTTTAATTACAGTCAGTTATATATTTGGGAAGAGCAACTCACAGGTGAAAACTGTAAATAACCCCCCCCCCTTTCTTTCATCAACTGGGTCTATTTGTTATTCTGTCTAAATTTCTACTGACAAGTCAAGAAGAATGTTTAACTCTTCCCTTTACCAGTTTTAAGAATAAGGAGTAGGTGTTGGAGAAGGAAAAGGCAACCCACTCCAGTACTCTTGCCTGGAAAATTCCATGGACAGAGGAGACTGGTAGGCTACAGTCCATGGGGTCGCAAAGAGTCAGACACGACAGTGACTTCAGTGTCAATGTCAATGTAATAGGAACAGGAGATTTCTAGGAAAAACTCAGAAGTAATAAAAGAGAAGATTAGTATGCAGTAGGTACAGGTATTTTTAAATGAATATATCATAAAATTATGAAGTTAAAAGACTAAACTAGAAAGATTTATTACTCATGTTGTAGATAACTGCTAATTTCCCTAAAAGAAAAAAATCTATAAGTCAGTAAGAAAAATACCAGCATTTCTGTAGAAAAATGAGGAAAATGAATATCAATATAGAGAAATGTACATGACTCATAAGTATTAATATGCTCAACATTTATCTCACCTTTCCAGTTACCAAAGATCAAAGATGTATCAATGTACAACTTTTTTCAATGTGTAATAAAAATGATAAAACACGTTGTAATTGAAATGTGGAGAAACTGCTGTTTTCATGTGTTGCAATTAAAGGTCGAAGTACATACAACCTTTATTAAAGGCTATTCGGCAATTTTTTTTAATGTTGGAACTGGTATATGGATTTTTAATTTTTGTATATTGGAGTACATTTTGTATATTTTTCTTAAATTTTGTATATATTAACATTTTGTATATTTTGTATATTAATGTTGGAGTATGGTTGTATTAGTTTTCAGGTGTCCAGCAAAGTGATTCAGTGATGCATACACATTTATCTATTATTTTTCAAGTTCTTTTCTCACTTAGTTTCAAGTTCTTTTCCCATTTAGGTTATTAGAGAATATTGAACAGAGTTCCCGTGCTACACAATATGTTTATATGTACACCGCATCTTCCTATTGGTTATCTATTTTAAACATAACAGTGTGTATGTGTTCACCCCAAACTCCCACTCTCTCCCTCCCCTCCCCTCTTCTTCCCTGGTTCCCATAAATTCATTCTCTAAGTCTGTGAGTCTATTTGTAAACGAAAATACGGGCCGGCGGCTCACCACCCAAAAGCCAATAAAGAGATCAAACTGGTGGACAGGAAAGTTTGCTTTATTTTGGCTGCTGGCAACTGGGAGGGCTGGGGGCAGACACCTGTCCAAAGCTCAACTCCCCCCACCCCTGACCATCAGTGGGCAAGCGCTTTTAGAGACGGGGGGAGGGGGCCACACACAGAAACAGCACAGTCAGCTCTGACAGTGGCCTTGAAATTGGTCATGGGTGGTCTGACCACTGTCATCTTGATTGTTTTAAGCACAGTCGATCTTCAGTTCCAGCTTTGGTTTGTTTCCACTTCTTCGACGGCGGTTCTCAGAATTACGGCCGTTTAGGTCATGGCCACCGTCTGCTCATCATGTAGTTAAATTCTTCCACCTGGTGGGGGTTTCAGCATCTGACAGGCTATGACTCAGAATATTATCTATAGTCCTCGAATATCCTTCATAATTGAACTGTTATTATTTGGTCTCCTTTGACTGCTTTCCTTTGTTTCTGCATTTTGTCACATCTCTGAATACACTTATTCTTTGACTAACTCTTGTCCACAGACAAAAGGCAGCCAGAGGACATGGGAGGCAAGGACCATAGGGTCCTGCTCCATTTCATGTTTCTGTTTTGTAAATAAATTCATTTTTATTATTAAAAAATAATTCCACATAGAAGTGGTATCATATGATGCTTGTCTTTCTCTGTCTGGCTTACTTCACCTAGTATAATAATCTCCAGGCCCATCCATGTTGCAAATGGCATTGTTTCATTCTTTTTAATGGTTGAGTAATATTCCATTGTATATATACATATGGATATATATATATGTATACACCACATCTTCTGTATCCATTCCTCTGTTGATGGACATTCTAGTTGCTTCCATGTTATTATTATTATAAATAGTGGTACAGTGTATCTTTTTGGGGGACATGTGTCTTTTCAAATTATGTTTTCCTCTGGATATAGGCCCAGGAGTGGGATTGCTGGATTACATGTTTTCAGTTTTTTAAGGAAACTTCATACTGTTCTCCATGGTGGCTGCACCAACTTACGTTCCCACCAACAGTGTAGAAGGGTTCCCTTTTCTCCACGATCTCTCTAGTATTTATTTGTAGTCTTTTTGATCATGGCCATTCTGACTGGTTTGAGGTGATAGCTCATTGTCATTTTAATTTGCATTTCTCTAGTAATTAGTGATGTTGGGCATCTTTTTGTGTGTCTCTTAGCTATCTATGTGTCTTCTTTGGATAAACATCTATTTGGGTCTTCTGCCCACTTTTCGATTGGGGTACTTTTAAAAAAAAATTGAGCCAAATGAGCTGTTTGTAGATTTTAGAAATTAATCTCTTGTCAATCACATCATCTGCAAATATTTTCTCCCATTCTGGGTTGTGAATTTCATTTTGTTTATAGTTAGCTTTGCCATGCAAAAGCTTTTGTTTTTAAATAAAACCCATTTGCTTATTTTTGCATTTATTTCCATTACTCTAGGAAAGAGAAAATGTGTGACTGTGATTTATTTCAGAGTATTCTTCCTATATTTTCCTCTAAGAGTTCTATATTATCCAGTCTTAAATTTAGATCTTTAATTCATTTTTAGGTTTTGTGTGTGTGTGTATGGTGTTAAAGTATGTTCTAGTTTCATTGTTCTACATGAAGCTGTGCAGTTATCCAAGCACCATTTATTGAACAGACTGGCTTTTCTCCACCGTCTAGTCTTGCCTCCTTTGTCATAAATTAATTTACCATAGGTGTGTGAGTTTATTTCTGGGCTTTCTATCCTATTCCACTTGTCTGTATTTTTGTTTTTGTGCCAGTACAATACTGTTTTGATGGCTGTAGCTTTGTAGTATTGTCTGAAGCCAGGGAGCCTTATTCCTCAAGATCTGTTTTTCCTAAGATTGCTGTGGCTATTTGGGGTCTTTTGTGTCTCCATGAAACTTACAAAAATTTTTGTTCTAGTTCTGTGAAAAATGTCATTGGTAATTTGATAGGGCTTGTATTGAATACATAGAGCACTTGGTACTGATTATCAAAATTAATCCATATACTCTTTTAATCACTTCTCCTTAAGAATTTAGCCTATGGACATTCTTATAGATTAAAGACTAATGTGGACAGTATTTTAATTACATTGTCAGTAATAATTTGGTAATGGTCTACATGTCCGTTAGTTAGGAATGAGTAAACAAATTTGTGCAGGCTTTTCAGAGGAAGGGCTTCTCTCATAGCTCAGTCAGTAAAGAATCTGCCTGCACTTCAGGAGGCCAGGGTTCGACTCCTGGGTCAGGAAGATCCCCTGGAGAAGGAAATGGCAACCCACTCCATATTCTTGCCTGGAGAATCCCATGGACAGAGGAGCCTGGAGGCTCCCATATTGAGTAAAAACACATATTAAGTGAAAACGTAACATGCAGAATAGTGAAAATAGGCCAGAACTGACATCTATTAAAAATATAGGTATGTGTACAAGCATGTGTGCACACATCATATACACATAGTCATTGCTGTCCGACTCTTCACAACCCTATGAACTGCAGCCTGCCGAACTCCTGTGTCCATGGGGATTCTCCAGGCAAGAGTACTGGAGTAGATTGCCATGCCCTCCTCCAGAGGATCTTCCTGACCCAGGGATTGAATCCAGCTTCTGTTGGTCTCTTACGTCTCCTGCATTGGCAGGCGGGGTTCTTTACCACTAGCTCCCCCTGGGAAGCCCAACACAAACATACACATGCCTATCTGCAAAAGTAACTGATAGCAGTCCCTTCTTGGAATGAGAACTATGTGGCTGGAACAAGAACTGGAGAGAAATATTTTAATATATATTCTTTTTTACTTTGTGAAGGTTATGCTTTCTGGATGTATTACCTATCCAAAAGTAAAATACATATGTATGACTGGAAGAGATCACATAATGGGTGAATCTCGTAGAAGGGGAAAATTCAAGAACTTTGTTTTCATTTATGGAGGCTAGAATTTGGATATCAAGGTGACAGAGGATTATGATCCCACTGAGATATGAGGAAAGAATTCTTCCTCATATCTTCTAGCTTCTGGTGGTCTCAGGTGTTTCCTGATCTGTGAGAAAATAACTCCGATCTCTGCCTCTGTCTTTACACTGCCCTCTTCTCTCTGTGTATGTTTTTACAAATCTTCTCCTCTTGAAGAACACCAGTCACTGGATTCAGACCACCCCCTGCCCAACCTAGGATTACTTTATCACAAGATGCTTAATTATGTCAGCAAAGACCCTATGTCCAAATGAAGTCACATTCTGAGGTTTCAGGTGAGGTGAATTTTGGAGCAGACACTGTTTAACACACAACATATTCCTACCAGGGAAGCTGAGGAGGATAACATTCTGAGCTGCCATGAGTGTAGTGAAAAGTGAAAGTTCTGTTGCTGTGAGAGAGAAGGCTAAACTGATTTAGAGGGAACAAGCTGTCTCTGGCTCCCTGCACTAGCTTGGTTTTATTTTTACCTCACTGTTTGGGTCCCTTTTTTAGTCATTATGGCTTTTTCTTTCCCTTTTCTTTTTCCCCTGAACTTTGTGTGTTGGAGAGCCTCAAGTCCTAGTTCTTGAATTTCCCTGACTCTGATTTCCCTGGATACTGAGTTTCATATCCAGAATCTTTAAGACCCTAGCTCCTCATCAGTGCCCTCGCCATTGTGCCCAAGCCAGGACCACAGAGTGTGTCCAAGCGTAGTCTCAAAGACGGGTCACTCTCAGAGACTTGCAATTCAGTCTGTGCGTCCTATTTTGTGGCCCAAGCACCGGCTACTACACACATCTAACTCCCAGCAGTTTACTTCTCCTGCTTTTCCCTCTATCTGGAATTCTTCCAAATTCTTCTACTGTGTTCCAACTCATTCTTCAGCTGTCAGATAAATATAGCTTCCTGAGAGAAGCTTTCCCCAACCTATCACAAATTAGTCCATGCCCCCTATTATATACTCTCACCTTTTACTCTCTACACTTTTCCATCATAACACTTACTTCCATTAAACTGAATTCATTTACGCCATTGTGTACTGAATGAAAGGCAGCATCGCAGAGTGATGAAGACCCAGTTCAATTGGGTTTAAATCCTGTCTCATAACCTCCTAGCTCTCTGACCTTGGACAAATTGCTAGACTATCCTCAGCTTCCTCATGTGAAAAATAGGATGAATATAGTATATACCTGATGAGACAGCTGTGGGAAAAAGGATATGAACATGTCCATATGTAGAGACATATGAATAAACACAGATGATACATATGACATATCATTCAGCCATGGAATAACAATATGTTTCTATGAGTGATACAACTTGAACTTTTGGTTTTATAAAAGCTGTAACTTAAAATTGCAGATGGTGTGAGTCACGATTGCATATTTTGTTAAAGTATATGTTTCTTTAGAAAGGCTCCTTATACATGTGGAAAATAATACAGATTGTCTCAAATTCCTATTTTCCCCCCTGTCTTGTTCAAAATATCAGCTTGGGTGCAGAACACTATGATTCTAAGCTTTCTATGAGCCAGAAATGAGTAAGAGATCAAATTTTGACCAATGACAAGGGTACAGAAATACCTGGGAGGGCCTTTCTTGCCGAATCAAAAGGCAGATCCTTCCAGGAGAAGACTTAAGTGGTGGTTACTGAACCCTTTGCTGAACATCCCTGCCCAGAATTCTTGAGATCCAAATATTGAAGAACGGTAGAATAATGAATGAAAAGAGCCAGTTGCTTGATGACATTTTTGTACAACTATGTTAGCCCTGGATGCCCACACTGGACTTCTTATTATGTGAGAAAAATTAACCCTAAAGGGCTAAGTGACATACTCAGCCAGACTAAACGCAGGAACAGAACTCTGCTTTACAAACGAAGCCCAGGAAGCCAAACGCCAGTCTGCAGCAGTGAGCCTAGAAACGGTCAGAACTTTGTTAAGGGTTCCTGAAAACTTTTTTTGCTTTCTCTCCTCATTCAAACTCAGGATCAGCCAGCAAAAGTCAGTGTTTCCCTCCAAACCAATCACATAGAATGCCCTATTCCTAGATAGCCTGCCTCCAGCTTCCCCAAGTCAATAACCTCCAATCAGAGCACATGTGAAACCTTGTCTTTTTTTTAACTGTAAAATCTTCCCACTCCTCCAATTGCCTTTGAGTCTCTGCCAAATGCAAATGACAATGTCTGACTCACTTGCTACAGAAAGTTCTGAATAAATAGTCTGTTTTTTCTCATTTGGGTGGTCTTTGCACAACCTCATATGTGTTTAAACATCTGTTTGCCAGTTTTTCTGTTACTCAAGGCTAAGCAAAATCTTGATGTACCATTATTGTTGATGCTTTTAATGAGCTATTTTACTAATAAGACAAAGAAAACTATTCCTGAGTGCAGTGTGTCTCAAACTTCACTGTGCATATAAACTCCCTGGGTGTCTGATGTAGTTGGTATGGGGTGAGGCCCAAGTCTCTGGTTCTAACAAGTTCCCAGGTGATATCAAAGCTACTGATCTGAGTACATTTTGAGTAGCAAGTCTACAGTGGATACCTTCTAGCAAGCATTTAGATTTCCACTTTCAACAATTTTATAATTTAAAATATCAGTTTTCCTTCCTACTGGGGCAGAGTGATGCTAGGAGGGCATGAGTTCAGCCAAAGAAATGAACATGGTATTTCACATTCTACTTGCCCCCGAACTTGGTTCTTTGGTGTCTGGGACCTCTCTAGGTATTCCTTCTAGATATTCTGGGTAGACAAAGTCAAAGAGTTTAATAAAAATGCACTAGAAAACCATGCATCCAATCTGAATCCCTCTTTCAAACACTCTTCTTTGTGAAAAGCGATGAGAAGCCCGTGCTTGACAGGCTAGTTGCTGCAGGGCTTGACCACCCATTGGTCATACAATCTGGTCCTCCAGTATCAAAATGATGACACAGCAGTGCTTCAGTAATGAGAGGAAAATGTTTCTAGAATGAGCCGGCAAAATGCTGAGTCTTCAACAGATAAATCTAAGAATGAGAGAGAGGGGAATTCATCAACAATTTCACTATAGCCACATTTTTTTACATTCAGAACAAACATACAACATTTCCCAAATCACTCTCTTATGCAAACACTATAAGAAAAAAAGCACCCCACTATAATAAATAATGAGTGTTTATTAACATCACAGAAAAGAATGCTCTGAATTTCTGAGGGAAGTGTTATGTTCTGAAGACTAAGCCGGAAATTTTGTTCAAACAAAATCTTGATCAGAGGCCCTGTCAAGAGGAGAAATCTTAGAATCTGGTACTTACCTTTTTGTCCAGGTATTCTGAATTGCATGAAACTCAAAGAGGAGTTTGCCGCAACCCCTAAGCAGACACAGACGCTATCTCCAGGCCCAATTTTGTGGCAATGTGGCTTTAGATACATTATGAACAAATCTACCCAGAACACGTAATTTTGAGAATTATAAATCAGACTGGCCGCTCCACTCACAGAAAATAAAGCCATTATCATAACTTTCTCACCAGCATCTGAAAGTCACCAAAACATGAAAGCCTGTTATCCCTCCTGATATGCGGTAAATGGACATTAAAGCACGTGGATTAGCAATTACATCTTAAAGTGACAATCTGACAATCTTTGTGCTCTCTGAGAGCACAGCAAAAGCAAATATAATCTTAAATGTGGTAGGTGACCAAGACAGACTACTAAATTTGTTTGACTAAAAGCTTGATGGTCTCTATGCCCTAACATCCCTTATCTTACAGAATTTACATTAGAAAACTTGTGATTGTGAACACTTCCTTGCCCCTTTGATATGTAAATCTTCCTAAAACTTTCTGACCAGTTTCACCACCCAGAAATGTCTGTCTGAAGGACTTGGGTGTCATCTCTTTGAAATAAAGTCAAGGAAACAACCATAGGTGTGAACAGGAACACAGGGTATTTGGGGCCTCAAGGCTCTTTCTTTTGGAGGAGCTTCTACTTCCCTGAAGGGTGAAGTTCCTCATCACTCATCTAGCTCCTGCTTCTGGGAGAGCTCCAGGAATACCTGAAAGGGGGAGAAGAAATAAACACAGGGATGTCATGCTGCCTCCTGTAGTGAATGCAAAGTATATGCATATATAATACGTTCATATTCCATGGATGATTTAAAATTACTAAAGCTGACCCATGTGCTCCAAGGTAGACCATGGGATGCTGTCCTAATACAGGCTGAAGCTCTGGACCCACTTCCCATTCTCTGTGGACTTGTAGGAGCCCAACTCCTATGAGTTCCTTGCTCCAGGTTGTAAAACTACCTCCTGTTAGGATGATAGGGGAAAGTTGACTCTTCTTTCAGGTAAGGCCAACTAGGAAACACAAATGACCTAAGACTCTTCTCACTTCAGCTCTTAAAAAACTCCCCAGCCATTTGCTTCAACTGAGTTGATCTCAGACTGTGTTCTGGTCTCTCCCCTGTTATAATAATCTTGAAAATTTTCCTTGCCTGTTATCTTTATCCAGTGCAATTTTTCCTTTGACATAGGCATTTAACTATGTAATCTACTAAATGAATACACCCATGTTCTCTAACATGTTCGCCATTTAAGAGAAGTAATGAAAGGGGGCAGTTTTCCAAATACTGCTTACAGCCCCCACCACAGCAAAATTGTTAGCATTCTGGATTAGAAGATGACACCAATGAGCTGATGTAAGCTTCACAACAAACATGCTAGGTTTACACCATATTGGAGGTAAAATGTAAAGAAATAGATGGATCGAGAGGAAAGGCACACTTCCTATTGATTATCCCCCCCACACTTTGCAGTGAGGAGAGTCTGGAATGTAAATCAACAATTGGAATTCAGTATGGTAATTGATTTTCGAGGAGTACATGCACCGAGTCTTTAGAAGGTCAAAGAGGAGTATCTAATTTAGATCAGGGAGGTGTTAGAGAGTAAGTGACATTTTAATTACAGCTTGAAGGATCAGTGGGCATTAACCAGGCAGAAAGTTAGAGAATAGTTTACCTAGGTAGCAGGAACAACATGCACAAGACATGGAAACATGAGCTGGCTGAGCATAACCTGGGAAAGGCTGAAGGCAGGAGGAGGAGGGAGTGAGAGAGGACAAGATGTCTGGATGGCATCACCGACTCAAAGGACATGAGTTTGAACAAGCTCCGGGAGTTGGTGATGGACAGGGAGGCCTGACATGCTGCAGTCCATGGGGTTGCAAAGAGTTGGTCATGACAGAGCCACTAAACTGAACCGAACCTGAGACCGTGTGTTGTTGATTGGGTAACTGGTTCATAGTGTGTATGTGGAACCCTAAATTCTTGTTCCCTCACCCCATAACATATACGTTAGCTAGTGCATTCAATTTAACTTCCCAAACAAGATCTTTCCCCTTCTCACCATCTCTATCCTACTTAAGTTTGAAAACGAGAATACATTTTGAGGTTTTGATTTCAGAATCGAGCCTCTGTGGTTTGAGCAATGTCATAACACTAGTAAAATGGCTAGCATAGAATTCAACCACTGCTTACCTCCCCTATCATGACTTCCCTGGCCAGCCACCATAGTTTTCCCCTGGGTCATTGCACAGCTTCCTGACTCGTCTGCCTGCTGTCGCTCTTCACTCTCCTATAATCTCATCCTCAGACTACAGCCAGAATGCTCCCTTAAACCTGCAAATCAGGGTCCTGCTTTTGGTTAAATTCTTACCATTGCTTCACATTGTCCTTAGAATAAAATCTAGACTTTTTTTTTTTTTTTTTTTTTTTGAGGGGAGCATGAATATGTTTGTTCTACTTCTCTGGTTTCATGAAAGGTTTTTTTTTCACAAAGGTACTTTCAGGCTTTTGCCTCATTTTAAAACCCTAATCATGAAGGTATCTTTAATTACTGCATCAATAAATTGGGAAGAGAACTGACCACAGATGGCTTAACCCCTCCCTTCTCCTTGGGATCTGTAGGCTTGTACAGAACTTGCCCACAGGCCTGCTCTCTGGCAACCAAAGAAAGGTTCTTGGCCCCAGTGGTATTTTTGGATGACTGGCTCCTTATTTAGAAACACATCTAAAATGTCACCTGACCAACCTGTCTAAGGTAAGCCTTTCACCCCCATTACTCCTGTAGAAATCATGTTATTTTACTTATAACATCACTCACTACATGAGATTTCCTTCACTTGTTTTGTTTTGGTTGTGGGTCTTTCCACACTGGAAAGCAAATCCGTAAGAGCAGGAATCTTTTCCTTCTGTATCTCCAAAGGCCAGAACCATACCTAGCACAGGTGGACAAATAATTGTTATGTAGATTCAACCTACAGAAGTAAAGAATGGTTAGATAATGAAAAATAGTTCTGTCTAGCTAAAGGCCTCAAATTTCATAGCATAAAATCTTTGCCTTCTTCAAATAGAGGGATTTTAAAACTTAAAACTTTAAAAACATTGTTCAAAGTTTTGAAAACTGAAAAATAAAAATAAAAGGAATTTAACTTTCAAATAATAACTTTTATAAATTATAAATTGTTAGAAAATAATTTAAAATTTAGCCATGAAGTTATGAGGGATATGTGAGTTTTACTTTCTAGTTGAAAGAGATATATCAATAGACAAGGTAGGATTTGGTTATATAAAAATGGTCACCTTTGGATTCATTGCCTAATATCCTTAATAATGTAAATTTACTGCTTACCTATACTTAAGAGCCTGAGAAATGTAATTGGGTTCTCTATCCCATGTGAGTAATCTCTAATTTTCATATTCATTAAATCACTTTTAATCTCACACATGAAAATACGCTACTACTCCTAGTTGTCTAAGTAGGAAGATTCATTTTGTAAATGAAAGCAGCTGTAAAATGACTCATTAATCTCTATAACATCATAGGTGATTCAAAGGACATGATTTTAAAACAATTATCTACCTCGTACTATGTAAAGACAGTTTTTAATTTATTGTCAATATCTCCTGGTCATTTTCTAGTGGTTTTAAGATAAGTCTCAGCTAATGTGTCTAGCTTGACTTAGAAAAATCTAGTCATCATATATCTGGGGCAAAGATATTGATCTTCCTGAATGACTATTTAAATTCCCACAGTCCATATTCTCCAAAAGAAACATATTAACAGATTTGAAGATGCTTGGGAATTACAAAGACAAGATAATTTCTTCTTTTAACACTTTATTCCACTGATCCCCTGTAATTTCTCCTCTCTCAGATGAAGTTTGGATAAGGCATCTGGGTAACAAGACTATCATTGCTGCTTTCAAAGTGACATTTGATTAAGCACCTAGGGCACCTAGGGCTTTTATTTAAAAGAACTGGATTCTTGTGCTAAGAAGTTAATCCTTGTGTTCCTGATTCAATTACATTTGCAGATTCAACCAGGGCTTTTAATTCTCTCTCTTCTTCCATAGGTGATTACTTTGAGGGAATTCTGATAGTCTAAGTCACATTTGCTGTTTATTTTTGGAGATCTTCAAATAAAGTAATGGAGGTAGCCTTAGAAACCATCTTTCTCTATTTTTATAAGGTAAGGAGGTTATTGCATACTTTTAGCTTTGATTACTATCCATTTTGTCAATGTTTCTAAAACTTAAAATGTACAAACCACTTTGAAAAAACATCTTAATGACTATTGATATTAAAATAAAATTTTGTAAAATGACTTCAACGTTATACAAACACAAAACCAGATGTAAAATCATTTCATTTATATAATTTAACTGCCATAAGCCTGAAATTAATTTAAATACTTAAACACTAAAAAAAAAACAAACATAGTTACAGTTTTAGTTATTGTGATGGATGAGGTTGTGACCTGGAATTAAACTGACAAGGTTGGGGTTTAACAGTTAAAAGATGGAGCCTCAAGACTAGTTCTATATGTAGTAATTCCTCAGTTTTAACTTTTAATTCAGAGCATGGATTTTTGGAAAAATATGGTAAGAATACATTAATAGTTACCATTTTGTTTGCTATTCCAGAAAACTCAAGACAACTACCACTTACAAGTCATGGCTATCAGGCATATTCTCAAATGTCAGTTTCAAAAGTCAGTCTGAAAACTTTCTCGTTCAAGTTAGTATTAAACTGAATGAAAATCTAATCATTGATCGACTTTGGAAAATAATTATACTTTCACACTTTTACCACAGTCCCTGCTAATGAAATGCTATAAATGATCTATACAAATTAGTTTTACTATGACCCTGGTCACAGTGTTTATAGACAGTGCAATCTCAGCATAGCTTCCTCACACTTGCTGTACCTATGCTACTTTGAATCTCAATTTCCCACTGATGTTCTCTGAGCTACATCAATACCCTCCTTCACACAGTACCTTGATGCTGGGAAAGATTGAGGGCAAGAGGAGAAGGGGGCGGCAGAGAATGAGAGGGTTGGCATCCCTGACTCAATGGACATGAGTTTGAGCAAACTCTGAGACATACTGAAGGACAGGAAGCCTGGCATGCTGCCGTTCATGGGTCACAAAGAGTTGGATACAACTTAGCAACTGAACAACAACACAGTCCCTGATGGGGCTTTCAGTCTTCATCAGGATAAACAGGATCTTAAACACAAATATAAATGTTGGCACTGTGATTATGTGAAAATCCTCAACAGTAACTCTTGAGTGCCCAAGAATTTACCCCCAGGCCCATGGAAGTTTTGATTAGGTATTTATTTAACCACAAAAAACATAGGTTACATTGGGGGGTATAGTATGTGTTTCAAAGAAAAAATAAAAACACATTATTTTCTCTTTTTTAACCTCCTACTTCCAGTGTACTCCTGACCTTGACTGAAGGAGGCGTAGGTGAGGGCTCAGCAAGGTACACATTGCTAGCTGTCTTCTATATGCCTGGTGGCCCGGGAGCGGCGGCTGAGTGGCTGTGAGGAGATACCCCACGTCCAAGGGCAGAGAAGCCCCAGAAAACAGTAGGTGCTGGAGCAGCCGCTGTGCAGCGCTGGAGCGACTTTGAGAAGATGCCTGATGTCCAAGGGCAAAGAAGAAGCCCCAGCAAGACGGTAGAAAGGGCGAAATCACATTTAGAATCAAACCCCGTACCCACCAGAGAGGCTCACTGGGCTCATACCTTCTGTGCACCAGGACCCAGAGACCCCACAGAGGCTGAGACAGAACTGTGTTAGGGTGTCTTCTGAGGAGGTCCGGGCCAGCAGTGAAATGCTGCATGGGCAGGGGCTCTGGGTGCAGTAGACCAGGGTATGGGATAAACCTTCTTGGAGGAGGTCGCCATTAACCCACCATAGAGCTGCCAGAACTTGCACAAGACTGGGGAAACAGACTCTTGGAGGGCGCACACTAAACCTTATGCATACCAGGACCAGGAGAAAAGAGCAGTGACCCCACAAGAGACTGACCCAGACTGGCCGTGAGTGTCCAGGAGTCTCTGGCAGAGACGTGGGTTGGTGGTGGCCTACTGCAGGGCTGGGGGAACTGAGTGTAGCAGGGTGTGCATGGGATCTTTAGACGGAGGTCACCATTATCTTCATTTCCTCCACCATAGCTTGGCCTCAGGTCAAATAACAGAGAGCAAACACAACCTTGCCCTTCAACAGAAAATTGGATTAAAGATTTACTGACATGGCCCCGCCCACCAGAACAAGACCTAGTTTCCCCCTTGGTCAGTCTCTCCCATCAGGAAGCTTCCATAAGCTCTTATCCTTCTCCATCAGAGGGCAGACAGAATGAAAACCACAGTCACAGAAAACTAACCAATCTGATCACACAGACCACCGCCTTGTCTAACTCAACAAAACCATGCCGTGTAGGGCCACCCAAGACAACGGGACATGGTGGAGAGTTCTGACAAAACGTGGTCCCCTGGAGAAGGCAATGGCAAACCACTTCAGTAATCTTGCCTTGATAACCCCATGAATAGTATGAAAAGGCAAAAAGATAGGACACTGAAAGAAGAACTCCCCAGGTCGGTAGGTGCTACTGGAGATCAGTGGAGAAATAACTCCAGAAAGAATGAAGAGACAGAACCAAAGCAAAAACAACACCCAGTTGTGGATGTGACCAGTGATGGAAGTAAAGTCTGATGCTGTAAGAACAATACTGCATAGGAACCTGGAATGTTAGGTCCATGAATCAAGGCAAACTAGAAATGGTCAAACAGGAAATGGCAAGATTGAACATCGACATTTTAGGAATCAGTGAATTAAAGTGGAGTGGAATGGGCGAATTTAACTCAGATGACCATTATATCTACTACTGTGGACAAGAATCCCTTAGAAGAAATGGAGTAGCCATCATAGTCAACAAGAGAGTCTGCAATGCAGTACTTGGATGCAATCTCAAAACCAACAGAATGACCTTGGTTCAGTTCCAAGTAAACCATTCAATATCATAGCAATCCAAGTCTATTCCCTGACCAGTAATGCTGAAGAAGCTGAAGTTGAATTGTTCTATGAAGATTTACAAAACCTTCTAGAACTAATACCCCATAAAAGATGTCCTTTTCACTATAGGGGGCTGGAATGAAAAAGTAGGAAGTCAAGAGATACCTGGAGTAACAGACAAGTTTGGCTTTCTTCGTTCTTCATTCATTCTGAATGAAGCAGGTCACAGGCTAACAGAGTTTTGCCAAAAGAACACACTGGTCATAGCAAACACCCTCTTCCGACACACAAGAGAGACTCTACACATGGACATCACCAGATGGTCAATAGCAAAATCAGATTGATTATGTTCTTTGCAGCCAAAGATGGAGAAGCTCTATAGAGTCAGCAAAAGCAAGATGGGGAGCTGACTGTGGCTCAGATCATGAACTCCTTTTTGCCAAATTCAGACTTAAATTGAAGAAAGTAGGGAAAACCACTACACCATTCAGGTATGACCTAAATCAAATCTGTTATGGCTATGCACTGGAAGTGAGAAATAGATTCAAAGGATTAGACCTGATAGACAGAGTGCCTGACGAACTATGGACGGAAGTTCATTACACTGTACAGGAGACAGTGATCAAGACGATCCCCAAGAAAAATAAATGTAAAAAGGCAAAATGCTTGTCTGAGGAAGCCTTACAAATAGCTATGAAAAGAAGAGAAGTGAAAGGCAAAGGAGAAAAGGAAAGATATACCTATTTGAATGCAGAGTTCCAAAGAATAACAAGGATAGATAAGGAAGCCTTCCTTGGTGATCAATGAAAACAAATATGGAAAGCAATAGAATGGGAAAGACTAGAGTTCTCTTCAAGAAGATGAGAGATGCCAAGGGAACATTTCATGCAAAGATGAGCATAATAATGGACAGAAATTGTATGAACCTAACAGAAGCAGAAGATATTAAGAAGAGGTGGCAAGAATACACAGAAGAACTATATAAAAAACATCCTCACGATCCAGATAATCACGATGGTGTGATCACTCACCTAGAGCCAGACATCCTGGAATGTGAAGTCAAGTGGCCTTAGGAAGCATCACTATGAACAAAGCTAGTGAGGGGATGGAATTCCAGTTGAGCTATTTCAAATCCTGAAAGATGATGCTGTAAAAGTGCTGCATTCAATATGCCAGAAAATCTGGAAAACTCATCAGTGGCCACAGAACTGGAAAAAGTCAGTTTTCATTCCAGTTCCAAAGAAAGGCAATGCCAAAAAATGTCCAAACTACCACACAATTGCACTCATCTCACATGCTAGCAAAGTAATGCTCAAAATTCTCCAAGCCAGGCTTCAACAGTACAGGAATTGTAAACTTCCAGATGTTCAAGCTGGATTTAGAAAAGGCGGAGGAACCAGAGATCAAATTGCCAACATCCATTGGGTCATCAAAAAAGCTAGAGAGTTTCAGAGAAACATCTACTTCTGCTTTATTGACCACACCAAACCCTTTGTCTTTGGATCACAACAAACTGTGGAAAATTCTTCAATAGATGGGAATACAGACCACCTGACCTGCCTCCTGAGAAATCTGTATGCAGGTCAAGAAGCAACAGTTAGAACTGGACATGGAATAACAGACTGGTTCCAAATCAGGAAAGGAGTACATCAAGGCTGTATATTGTCACCTGGCTTATTTAATTTATATGCAGAGTACATCATGAGGCACAAGCTGGAATCAAAATTGTTAGGAGAAATATCAATAACCTCAGATGTTCAGATGACACCACCCTTATGGTAGAAAGCTAAAGAGCCTCTTGATGAAAGTGAAAGAGGAGAGTGGAAAAAAAAAAAACACTAACATTCAGAAAACTAAGATCATGGCATATGGTCCCATCACTTCATGGCAAATAGATGGGGAAGCAGTGGAAACAGTGAAAGACTTTATTTTTCAGGCTCCAAAATCACTGCAGATGGTGACTGCAGCCATGAAATTAAAAGATGCTTGCTCCTTGGAAGAAAAGCTCTGACCAACCTAGACAGCATATTAAAAAACAGAGACATTACTTTGCCAACAAAGGTCCGTCTAGTCAAAGCTATGGTTTTCCAGTAGTCAGGTATGGATGTGAGAGTTGGATTATAAAGAAAGCTGAGTGCCAAAGGATTGATGCTTTTGAACTGTGGTGTTGGTGAAGACTCTTGAGAGTCCCTTGGACTGCAAGGAGATCCAACCAGTCCATCCTCAAGGAGATCAGTCCTGGGTGTTCATTGGAAGGACTGATGCTGAAACTGAAACTCCAATACTTTGGCCACCTGATGGGAATAACTGACTCACCAGAGTATACCCCGATGCTGGGAAAGATTGAAGGTGGGAGGAGACGGGGACAACAGAGAATGAGATGGTTGGACGGCATCACCGACTCAATGGACATGAGTTTGAGTAGACTCTGGGAGTTGGTGATGGACAGGGAGACCTGGCGTGCTGCAGTCCATTGGGTCTCACAGAGTTGGACATGGCTGCACGATTGAACTTAACTGAACTGATGTGCCTGGTGATTTTCATACTTAATCTCATTTAATCCTCATACCATCCTTGGCCAGTCAGGACACAGGAGTCCAGATAAATTACATAACTTGCTTGATCCCACAAACTAATAATTACTTCAGTCACTTTCCAAGCCTAGTTTTTTCTTTCCAAAGTGGAGGTTCTTTCTCCTAAAGACATAAAAAACCCATACTATCAAACTTAAGGGATCACCATCAATTGTGAGTTTTGTTTTCCCCCCAAAGACAGCAAACTTTTAGGAGTTCCCTGGCGTTGGTTAGGATTGGTGGTAAGGACTCAGGTCTTTCACTGCCATGGAGGAGGTGTAGTGTCATAGTGACTGTTGTGAAAGGTGTCCACCCTAGCGTGGTATTTATTTGTCCATGGATACTTTTCTATCAATGAATGGATAAGTGAAAGAATGAATGGAAAAATTAAAGCTAATATATTCGTGGACATAAAATTTATATCTTTAAATCAATCCAAGTTTAGATCATTCTCTTTGCAACTGGAATAAGATAGCATTACACTGACCAACTTCTATAAGCTTTCATTGAAAAGTTCATAAAACAGGGAGCAGAGACCTGGACTACATGCCTTACAGAGCTAACCCTTGAAAATGTATAGCTGGTTACAGTTTATGTTGTTAAGTACTACGTAACTTTGAGCATCATGAGCTATGATGCAAGGCCAGGCCCTGAGTGATATGCTCTACAAATAAAAAGTCCAGTAAAAAAGTTGTATTTATTCTACTTGCCAGTTATTTTTTTAAGAGTGGAGGAGGAAAATTCACAAATTCGTGGGCAGTGATTTTCCTTATGGGCTACTAAAGATGATGCTTGTACTGTCTTTTATACCTCACTCTCATTTATTTATTAAGCTAATTATTATCACCACTTTCTGTTTTTAACATTGTCCTGGATTTTAAAGGGCTTCTCTGGTGGCTCAGAGGTTAAAGCATCTGCTAGCAATGTGGGAGACCTGGGTTCGATCCCTGGGTCAGGAAGATCCCCTGGAAAAGGAAATGGCAACCCACTCCAGTATTCTTGCCTGGAGAATCCCATGGATGGAGGAGCCTGGTGGGCTACAGTCCAAGGGGTTGAAAAGAGTCAGACACGACTGAGCGACTTCACTTTCACTTTCACTTCACTGGATTTTAAAGAGTATGCCAAGAACTATTCTTTATACTTTGCATGTTGTCCTGAGGACTAATGAATATCAGTAGAGATAAGAAAATGGGAAATCATGCAACAAAAGCAAAAATTTAAGAGAGTATAGAGACAAATGCTAAATTAATTGCCCTTCAGCTTAAATATAATTGGGAGTAATGGCTGTCACACCCCTTGTAATATACAGTGCAGTGAGCAGCCACCCAAATTCTATTTTGTCCAATTATTCTTCATTTATATCTTTGACAAGAGGAATAATAATTCTTGTCAAAAAGTCTTACCAAAAGGAAGCATGAGAGAGCTACGCAAGTGTTCTCAGGTTGCAACAAAATGTCAGAGCCCTGAAACTTCAAAGTGATAGTGAGTGTCCCCAAAATGTGCCCAGGTGTGTTTCTATTTAGTCTTTATTAAGACTATTGGAATAAAGTTATTCTACTCATAAACCTCTCATAACTTAGGAAAATGGAGGCTAAAGCTCCAACTAATCACCTCACAATCACTCTTCATTCTTGCCATAAAGGCACAACACATTTTAAGGGTACTATATTTAAATGATACTATAATTTTTTGCAAAAGGGTTAGCAAAAGAAAATTTTTAAGTTGATATTCTACCAAATAAATGCATGAAAATAAGCTGCAAAACAAATTTTTTGTTGAGTCTCTTTACTCTTATTTCTGGTAAAAACATCATAAAACAAATTTATATCTATATGATTTTTATATCTATATGAAATTTTTATATCTATCTATATTTATATCTATATGGAAAAGTTTCACTAAGATTATTATATTTTCATTAAGTATTAGATAAATACTATAATTTACAGTACAGTTCTTTCTAATAATATGGCATTTATGAATGTTAAGTTAAATTTAGAACTCTTGGAAAAGTATTAAGCAATTAAAAATTTATCCATTTTTTTCAACAAGATGATTGTTATAGGTGCCTATAGTTTTCCATTCATTTTTGCCCTGTTAGGAAATGTTAATGAATAAACAAAATCTGTGTGCATTAATAGGCTATGAGGGAAAAAATCTTGTTCTTTTTTTAACATTTCAATTTATTTTGAAATTGTCTACTAGGATTTCACATTTACAAGATTTTATTTTGTCACTTGTAACTAAGTCATCATTATTACAATGGCATGGGGGTCAGTATTCCATCAGTTTTCCAGATAATTTTCTTAGTTGAGAGATATATGGACTGTTTTCTGGTGCAATTCTTTTATCTTATTTCCTGTAACTTCAGAAAAAATTATACCTTAAAAGTTTACTGTAGAAAGGAGACAGTCAAAGAAGAGACATACAATCCACAACAGAGAAGTACATTAGTAAATGCCAGTATGCTGATTCATTTAGTGAACACCTCGTGTATGCCAGGGACTGCAGCAGTCATAGGGAATACCAAGGTGAGCAAGGCTGACCTTGTATAGATCATCACAGAACTTCAGACTGGTTGGAAATAGAGAAGAAAAAATTCCAGGATCTAAGACAGAGCACAATCAAAACCTTAAACTAGCAAGTCCTCTGACAGAAATGACATGAAAATAGGCCTGACCTAAAGGAGGATACAATTAGAAAGCAGTGAGATAAGGTGATAGAGAGATAATGAGGAACAGATCATATATGGCTAGAATAACAGGACTAATGTCTTTGAATAAAATGGAAAACTGAATGTTAGGCATAGTCTAGAGTCTGATCTGCATCAAGCTATAAACAAGTTAACTACTCAATGAGTTTACTAAAATCAGAAGTCTGTATATTAACATTATTTAATCATGTTGCATTCCACTGTGATCATTTTTTATTTTAGTTTTGGACATTTTGAATATAGCATTTCCAAATGTAGATGTCATGCTTTTCTTTTTTATTTTGGAGGAAGAATTTGAAAAATGTAGTTTGTCAGCTAATAAGAAAAAAATTCCAAAAAACATAAAAGCACTGTAGAAAGCGTAACATTCATTCATTTAAATACTTTTTTGACATCTGCTGGTACTAGGCAGCACTTCTATATCTCAGGTTTAAGATGAGGAACCGAAAAGAAAGTGTCTCTACCTTCACAGAGTTTGCACTGAAGTGGGAGAGACACATAGAAAGAGATTAAGCAAATTACTATATGACACAATGGCAGGAGATGTGTGCAAGAAAGAAGAAAGTAGAACAAGCATAAAAAGGGATGAAGATGGTAAGTGGGCAGCGCAGATATTTTGGATACAGTGAGCAGATGGGAATGTCAGAGGAGGTGACATTTGACCAAAGACCTGAAGGGAATGAGGAACGATCCACATGAGGATCCGGATGTCCAAGGATACACGAGAGCTTTCAGGAAGAGAGAACAGTGAGTGGAAATTTGCTGAGGTGGGAACTTGACATGTTTGAGAAATGACAGGGAGGACAATGGGACTCTGAGCAAAGACAGAAGTGAGAGAAGGACTGAAAGGTAATCATGTAGGGCTTTGTGTGCATGCGTGCTCAGTCGTGTCTGACTCTGTGATCTCAGGGACTGTAGCCTGCCAGTCTCCTCTGTCCATGGAAGTCTCCAGGTAAGAACACTGGACTGGGTTGCCAGCTCCTTCTCTAGGGGATCTAGGGGACTGAACCCACATCTCTTACATCTCCTGCATTGGCAGGTGGATTGTTTTACCACTAGCACCATCCCAGGCCTTTTAGACCACAGTAAAACAGTTGAATTTATTGTAAATATCATGGAAACCAACTGGACAGTTCTGAGCAAAAAAGTAATACAGTTTGATTTGTGTTTTGAAAGGCTATCACTCCTGTTTGGGGAAGAAACTATAGAATATGCTGATAGAAATAGGGAAAGTAATTAAAAGGCATTTAGTAGTAATCTAGATAAGAGACCAGGTACATGGAAGAAGTGTGGTACATGGAAGTGTGGAGGTGGTTCTAATTGGCTACATTCAGAATATAACTTGAAAAAGGACGGACAGAATTGTTAATGGATATGGTTGGTGAAAGGAGAGAATAAGCAGAGTTCTTGGTGAAACTAAAGTTTGGGGTATACACAAGTGGGTATGTGGTCTTGTCGTTTATCGAAATAGGCACTGTTAAGAGAGGGATAGATTCTACGGGAAACAAAAAATAATAAGATTGAGAATTGAACAAAATATAGGAGAGATGTTCTTATTCAGGGCAAAAATAGAAAGTAAAATCAGGAAAAATAAAAAAGGGAAAGACAGAAGTCTTAAATGAGAATGTAAATGCAGTGATTATATTTGAGACAAATTACAACTTTTAAAAACTTTTAAAAAGCACAATTGCTTGACTTTGTAATTGAATAGTTCTGTTGTCACAGACCAGGAAATATCTTCACATCTTTGGCAGACTTTACATTGAATAGCCATTATATTATCATTATAGTATACTCCCCTGGAAAATTGCTTTAACAGTATACGAATATGTCATTTGCTTGACAATGATAGTAGGTCTGTGCATTTGTGTCTTATTGTTGAGCCTGAAAGAGAAGGGACAGTAATCTAAGTGCCTTTCATCACAACTAAGGTGATGCCAGCCTAGAAGATAATGAACTTCCATGGGGTGGACAAACAGCCAACACGCTGTTATATGCTGCCGACGTGTCCTCCCAGTGCAATTTATTACTCAGAAGTTTTGAATTTCCCAAAGGGGAAAGAAAGCCTTTCGTGGGCATAGGTTTCTTTAGTGAATGCTTATGACAGAGCATTTCCTCTTCATTCTATGTCACAAAACTGCTTATCTATTAGGAATGGGAAAAGTCAGCTTTGATAAGTTGGAAGCCTATTTAAAATTCTCTAGCTCATAGCCATTATCTCAGTGCCTTTTAGAGTTTCACATTCCCTGTTTTCAAGCTAAAGGGAAAATGGGAAGAAAGCTATGCCTTCTAACATAATACAAGGCTGTGATTGCTAGAGTTTGGTTGCAAAACAATTTATAAGTCACAGATATTGATCACATTAATTTCCGACTAAAGTTTTTTAAGCTATAAAATAAATAGAGTTGGTCTTAAAAAAGAAATACAGAAAGACCACCAGATGCCCATCAACCCCTAACCCATTTTCACAATATTACAGCTGCTCAGACTTTTGCTTTCCAGCAGCACCATCCCTCATTTGGAAGGATATAGCTTATTAGGTGTTTGATCTTCTATCAGTATCCTATGGAGGCTAATGTCAGTACAGAGCTGTAATGATCTTACCATTACATCTGGGGGAAAAGCCAAAAAGAGTACCTAGAATCCTGGAACACAGTAGAGCTAAAATCAAACCTAACTGCTTTCCAACATTGTCCAGCTTAGAACATCATAAGAGGCATGAAAACACAATTGGGAAATTTTCTTAGAGCTAGCAGTTGAGTCGTTATGTGACTTAACACAAAAGCAAATTTTGAATAATTGCAAGCTTAGGCAACTCCTAAGCTTTATGAAGTTTACCCATCCACAAAACTGTTGCTTAAGACCTGTCTATTGTTGTTTACCCCAAATCACCCCTCCTCATCAGCAAGCTGACTTTGAGTACATTAAAACCTAGCTGACCTTATGGAGCTATTTCACGTTTGTGTGCCTGCAAGCGTAGTCACTAAAGTCATGTCTGACTCTTTGCGACCCCATGGACTGTAGCCTGCCAGGCTTCTCTGTCCAAAGGATTTTCCAGGGAAGAATACTGGAGTGGGTTGCCATTTCCTTCTCCAGGGGATCTTCCAGACCCAGGGATTGAACCCACATCTCCTTCACTGGCAGGTGGGTTCTTTACCACTGAGCCACCAGGGAAGCCCAAAAAGTTTTGAAATACAGGTCACTTCAGAGACCTCTCAGTGACTCCACTCTGCAGGGCAGGTGATTTCTCAAATCATTCTGTCATTCTTTTTGTTCACATTAATTTCCGGACCATCCTGGCTGGCCCCTCTGCTGTATAGTGCTTTCTATAAGCCTGAGCTTTTGCTTCTCTTTGTACCGATGCTGTTTCTTTGCCTTGAAGGAGGAAACAGAACAGGCTCCCTCTTGAAAGCAGGACTCCGTCTCGGGCCGGACTGTGGACTCTGAGCTCTGTGCCCAGTATCTATGGAAACGACGCACCAACTGGAAAACCGGGCCCCCTGGATGGAAGAGCCCCAGGGCTCGTACCTAGACTCTCCATCGCCTAAAAGAATACCCTAATTATCTGTGTAACCAAATAGAATCATACATTCTATTATGCTTATTGGGGTATGACCACAGGCCTATTGATAATTGTCCACTGTTAACTACCTAGGCTTAAGGCATATGAATCACCGGTTAACTTTGATCGAATCTTTCTTTTTCTTTGTTCAGACTAGTTTCAGGGAATTTGGGGAGGCGGCTTTGTGCACGTACACTTAGGGTATATAAGGTTTTCACAAAAACTGGTCAGGGTCCTTGGCTAAGAGGAGACTCTGCCTTGGGCCCGCCGGTGTAATAAACTGCACTCCACTATCTGCATTGTCCGTCTGAGTGAGTTTGTTTCCTGGAATGCATGGCTACAACAGCCTCAGTCCTCTTCATGCTGAATGGAAATAGTAATAGCTGACATTCAATATTACCTAGAACAAAGTAGCCGTTGAATAAGCCTGAGCAAGATTAGCAAGATAATTCTATTGTAGTAATACAACATCTAGGAAGACATATTACTTCTGCCTTTGGAAAGTTCTAAATTTAAATAGCTGGAGGGAGTAGGGTTTGCTAAGGAGATAATGACTAAGTATCTCTGAGCAGAACTGGAGAGAAGGTGGGCACAATCCCTGGTGGTCATCACCCTTAATTCCTGGAAATTCTCACAATTGAAAGAGCTAGTGATTAGGCTTTAAGATCTGAATTTACATATTATCTAATATTTGAGAAAACCTTCTCTATTAGCTCCAAATTTATTTGTTTAAAAAGAAATCACCTTTCCTTAAAATACAAAACTACTGTTATTACTGCTACTACTAGAATCATATCCTGCTGATCAAAGTTATTTGATCTGAGTCATTATATAAATGGACTGTGTACTTCCATTTGTGATGTTCATGGAGGAACATAGGAGAGAGACTTAGAGACTTTTTTATCAGGACTTTGAGGGAGAACAGGATGGTGGAGTCTTGGGTTGTAACTTTGGGCAAATGCGATCTTAGCAAGTCCAGTAACCTTTGACCAGCACGGTTCCCTCCCTTGGCTTGACTAAACTTTAGACCAGTTTCATCCTGACTATAGGCTCCCGACTTCCCTTTTCTTACAGCATTTACTTTAGACTACTTGTAATTGGATGGTGGGAGGGCATCATCAATTCAATGGATGTGAGTCTGAGCAGCCTCCGGGAGACAGCGAAGGACAGGGAAGCCTGGCATGCTTTGGTCCGTGGGATTGCAAAGAGTTGAACGTGACTGAGTGACTGAACAGAAACAACTTGTAACTGTAAATTCATTTCCTTCACTTTAAGATGTAAATCTTTTAAAAAGCCTCTTACCAGTTTCACAACCCAGGGATATCTTTCTCAAGAAACTGGGAGCCATCCTTTTGAAATATTATCAAGGAAGATAGAGCCTCTTATCTCCCAGTCTCTGGGAGGGTAGGAGCCTAACTCCTGTGGGTGTCTTGGTCTGAGTTTAAAACTACCTTCTGTCAACTTGACCTTTCTTTTGGGTAAGAGCTATTAGCAAACACAGGTGGCCTAAGATTCCCCCACACACACACCCTCCCACCACAACATGCACACACACACTATCTCTTAAAAACTCTTCCTACCCTTCCTCTCCTCCTAGTTAAGTATCCAGACTCTATGTCTTCCCCACCTGCCTATCTCTGGTAATAATATCAGACTAAAATCAAATTGTTTGCCGATTTTATCCAGTGAAAAAAAATTTAACACCCTACTGCCCTTACACCAGGAAAGGAACAGAGTTTAGTCTTAGAATCCTACTATCTCTGATCCTTTCTTGACAGGTTTATAGGCCTTTGTAGTTCTGCCACCTGCTTCATTTCTGCCAAGGAATGAGGCAGAAGATGACCCGTTCATGTGGGTGTTTGTCAAGCTCTGCGCCCTCCTGGTTGGAGGCACCATCTTAGTTTTTTATTTTAATAACATTGTGTTTCTGCTGTCAACAAAGTGAATCAGTTATATGTATAGATTATACATACATCCCTTCCTCCCACCTCCTGCATCCCACCCCTCTAGGTCAGGACAGAGCGCCAAGATGAGCTCCCTGTGTTATACGGCAGCTTCCCTCTAGCTACCTAGACACCTGCTTTTTCTTTCTTTCTCCTTCCTTCCTTGTTCTGCCCCCTTCACATTTTTTCTCTTCTCTCCCTTCCTCCCCCTTTCTTTAGTGACAGTTACTCATCATCTCTTTAATGAGTTCAGTCTTTCAGAAGAAAATATAATCGATTTCATTCTAATGCAAAGGAAATTGCCAACACAGTTCTGTTTCTTATCATGCAAAAAGCCATTGAAGTAAGGAAGGCTAAAGGGCCAGGCTACCTTTTTGAAGGGAGAGAGGTTGAGACAAAATAGGCACAGAAAATAAAATAGAAAACTGATATCTCAACAAAGTGTCTTGCTGAAATAGCATGACCTGTAGCAACTCATCTTCCCAAAGGAAAAATGAAATGTTGACCATCACTTCCCTATGAACAACTCAAGTGTAACTCTCTTTAAGTGAGAGTGTGGTAGGCAACCCTGCAGACGAGCAGGATCAGCATCCTGGGAGCTCTCAGAGACACCAAATGTCAGATCCTGCCTAGAACTCCTGGATCCAACCTACAGAGCCATGAGGATCGTAGGTGATTCCAATGACCCCTAAGGTTTGCGAAACCCTGGCCTGGAGAGCAAACTCTGGAGTCAGAATAATAATGGTGGCGATTCAGGATGGTGTGTCCAGCAGAGTCAAGCAAGTTATCACCAGTTCTTTAACAGATAAGGAAACAAGGCAATGAGAAGTAGCTTGTCTAAAGGCACAGAGTTAATGCAGACATACCTTGTTTTATTGTTCTTCACTTTACTGCACTTAAGATACTGCTTTTTTTTTTTTCTTTTTTGCAGATAGAAGCTTTCTGGCAACTCTGCTTTGAGCAAGTCTATCGGTACTACTTTCCAACAGTATTTGCCCACTTTATGTCTCTTTGTCACATTTTGCTAATTCTTGCAATATTTCAAACCCTCCACCAGTGAAAATAATACTCTTTGATGAAGATTCAAATGATGGTTAGTATTTTTCAGCAATAAAGTTTTAATTAGTGTGTGTATATTGTTTTCCAGATAATGCTATTGCACACTTCATGGAGTACAGTATAATGTAAACATAACTTTTATATGCAGTGGGAAGCCAAAACATTTGTGTGACTTCCTTTATTGCAGTATTTGCTTTACTGTGGCTGTCTGGAAGCAAACCTGCACTGTGGCTGAGATACACCTATGAGTGGAAAGGGAAGATAAATAATAGTTCAGTTCAGTTCAGTTCAGCTGCTCAGTCGTGTCTGACTCTGTGACCCCATGGACTGCAGCACACCAGGCTTCCCTGTCCTTCACCAACTCTCCGAGTTTGCTCAAACTCATGTCCATCGAGTCAGTGATGCCATCCAACCATCTCATCCTCTGGTGTCCACTTCCCCTCCTGCCTCCAGTCTTTCCCAGCATCATCCCAGGTCTTTTCCAAGTAGTCACTTCTTCACATAAGTATTGGAGTATTGGAATTTCAGCTTCAGCATCAGTCCTTCCAGTGAATATTCAGGACAGATTTCCTTTTGGATTGACTGGTTTGATCTCCTTGCAATCCAAGGGACTGTTAAGAGTCTTCTCCAACACCATGGTTCAAAAGCATCAAAATAACACCTAAATTGAAGTCCTGAGTCTGCTACTTACTAGCTCTAGGAAACCTTGAACAAGTTACCCAAACTTTCTGAGGCTTTCTTATCTAAAAAATAGAGGTGGTTTTAACACTCCACAGTTGTTATGTAGATTAAATGAGATTACCTGTATAAAGAATCACATACATTGATTTATTGTTTAGGTTTAATGCTTCTGATAATCTCTGGGGAAAAAATAGTTATTCTGTTCAAGAATAAATATATTCAGTTATCCTTATGTTAGATGTGAGATGGGAGTGAAGGTAACCATAACAGGTATGCGAGACAATACTGAGAAGAATTTACTTAATTTTCAGATCTTTGGCTGTGGAAATACATGATACATTCCAGGGACAGAGTCTAGAGAAGAAATTAACAGGTCTGAGACTTCAAAGAGAAAATGAAAGAAGTCATGGGAGGAAATTTTAAACCAGCATCTTTTGTTGCCAATTAGCAGACAATTTTAACTCAATGTTTGCATTAAACCCTGAGGTGTTTAAGTTAGCATAATCAATCATTTTGGCATGTGATTTGCCTTAGGTTTTCCCCCCTTTTTTTCTTGCTTTGTTTCTTTTTTCTTTTTTTAGCAAGAGGTGGACTCAATAGGGTACAAGATGAGAGACATAAAAAAGTGGAACCTGTTAAGAAGTTGTGAGGTTAAAATCATGTTCCTAGAATCCTGGTTCTATACTAGGCCTGCCAAGCCATGAGGCAAACTGAGATGTCTCCTGCAGTGTTTTCAAAGAAACCCAATACAGAAAAAAAAGGAACAATCTAAAAGCAAGCAGTATGAGGTGTGAAAGAAATCATGCTGCTGCAAAGACCCTCCCTTGTTTTAACCAGTGCACACACACCATGAGTGCACAATTCACCCTTATTCACACACACACACACACACACACACACACACACACCCTTATATCCATTCCCCACTTACTGCCTCCAATATTTTGCTTTGCTGGTAACCAAAGTAGAGGCTCTGAAATCATACTCTATATGGAACATTTGAAAATTTAAAAAAGACTCAAACTTCCTTTAAAATATATTTTTTGCCTTGAAATGTATCACCAGGCACATGTAACATGGGCATGCTACAGTGCAGGCAGGGGAGCTTGCTAGGGTTCCTCATGCCATTTAAACCTTCAATTTCTTAATTATCACCTACTTCCTACTCCCTAGAACGAACCCGTTAGTATATTTTATAGTATTAATAGATCTGTTATTAGCAATTGTGTTTCAGAATTGCCTTTCATATAAAAGGCTTGCACTGACTGTGTCATCCCATTGATCTTCCCTCAATGTGCTCCTTACAGTCATTTCAAATGGCTAATAACTTGCTAATATAACTTTACAGGTACATTTTGTCCCTTTCTCTCCACTGATTGTAGACATACCAGCTCATTAAACGCTGTGAAAGAACACAGGTTAAGGTCCTTGCTTTTAACAAGCCAGCCATGTGAAACTGAAGTCTGAGCGCTTTTTCTTGTAACGATCTGGCCGCACCACCTCCATAATAGCAGGAGGTAGGGTGTGCGGCGGTGATATTTCACAGAGCTGCTTCTACAAGGGATAATTAACTGGGGGGTGGTGTTTTCTAAAGTTTTCTTTCAGATCTTGCTTTAATCTTCCTGTTCCTCTCTCGTGCCTTTGCTAAGCCTCATCGGTGTAGGTCGACAGCCGACGAGGAGCACGCCAAGGTCACGGTGCACAATGAAACATGCGGAGGCGCACGTGGGCACTCACATTACTGCTTCCAGCCTGGAGCTACTTCTAACAACACACAAAAAGACAGCAAGTTGCGGTCACTTAGCAAAATAGCATCAGGGACGGTGTGAGCCTGCAGGAGTCCTCCAGGGTTGGCGGTTGCTAGCACAGTTGCTAACCATAAAACACAGGATTTTCTGTTCCCGGAAGTCCTTGTGATTGCATTTGATTTGGGAGTTAAGTTGGAAGGAAAAGTGTTTGCACTAGTCCAGACTGTTTAATAAACTGCTTGCATATAAAGGTGAAATAGGCCTGAAATTATTTAAATAATAACCAAATAGAAGCCAGTTAATAGTAGAACTATTAAGAAGTGAGTGGTGTCTCTTGCTGAGTTTGCTGGGTATTTATATAAAACAAATATTGCATACCTGCCAGAAAAAAAAAAAATCACAGATTTTAATTTTAATTCCATTACCCCAGTTAAATTAACACAAAATGACAAAGTTGCTCAGTAATTGTGTTCTTTTATTATACCCACTGCTTATGCTTTCAAATAAAATCAGTCAGCTCTTACAAACAGTGTTTTTCACAGGAGACCCTTTCAGTGAATGCCTGCTTCCAGAGTCTTCACTTAGAATAAACCCCTGCTGACTTCATTCACTCACAGATATTTTCATAACCTCTCTCACACGAGCATAAATGTTCATGGGCTACATCCAAAAAGTTAACAAGCCTAAGATAAGAGCTCTGCTGAGCAATGAACTCAATTCCTGTACTACTTTGAGGGAGAATATGGGATGCTAGCAAAATGATGAAATGCAGCACATCAACCTGTCTGCCTAGAGAACTCAACTTGCTCAGAATAAATTAATTTAAACCCCCAATCCGGAGAGTTGAAATGCAAATGGCCAAAAATGGCTGCACTACCCATTCTATCTGTTTTTCACCATCACAGTACTTTTCAGCGACTGGAACACAAAGACAGAGGCTGTCACCACCGTGCTCCTGTTATGCTATGCACCCACTGCCATTCTAGCCTTTTCTTCCATATTTCACACTTCTTTGGACGATTTTTTTTTCCCTAGGGATCTTGGGTGCCCTGAAGGTAGCGCGTATATTTTGGTTTTAACAAATACTTGTCATATGAGTGAATGAATGAGTAGTAATAGATTGAATGTTTTAAAATTTCCATTTTTTTTCAGATGACCTGAGCTCTTAATTTATAACTTCTGCGTTTAGTATTCATACTATTTTATGTTTGCAGATATTTTAAATTTCAAATGTACCGTCTTTATTTTGCTAATTATCTTCCAAATACCTTTTCAAATGTACCTTGAGCCACGAAGCCTTTGCCACTTCTTCTAACAGCTAGATCTCTTCCTTCCTTGATTACCCATAGCTCTTGAAACATACTTCTGTTTCAGAGCCTTTCTTACTGCTTTTAATATAGAGTTATTTGTTTAATTTTTATTTTCCCAAACCCACAGTTGGCTAAAATTTTCTCAAGGACAGGCAAGGACCACCTTTTCACGGTTGCCAAGTTCAGCATGTATTCATGTATATATAAGAGGTGTTTGATTCACCTTAACTAAAAGTATTGATCCAAAATATGGCTCAATATTATAAAAGATATCTTAATGATTGTGTCAGGGGAGTGTGTAACTTCCTGGGTTCTGTCTCACTGCAGCAAAAATTTGAAATGGCAGACCAGTGTTACAGCTCAGTTTTATTTAGCAAGCAAAGGGAAATACATCCTTGAGGATTGAGGGCAGGTGGACCCAAGAGAAGAGGCTCAGTCTTGGCTCCTCTGTTCATATGTTTTGTCTCCTCCCCCTGAGCCTGCTCTGTGTAAACTGGGCTGGCCAGGAGGGCTGTTTGTTTCATCTGAGGGTCTCACTCCAGTCCTCGGATTTTCTTTTGTTCCATTTTCATGGGCTTTTTCCTTTCTTTGCCTTTTAGCCACTGCCATTTTGGACTCCTGTTTCCTATTCTAGCTACCTAACAATTTTACAAAAATAAAACATGATGCCTGCTTATAAAAAGTTCTGGTCTTAAAATACATGAATTTTACCTAAATAAACTAACTCACCAAAATGATGAATGTGGGCTAAAATAGTTATATATAACAGAATAAGGAAGAAGCAATATTTTAAAAAGTAAAAAAGAACAAGAACTATAATCTATGAAAAACAAATATCAGGAGCTATACTGTAATACAGTGGGATGAGCTCTGCCATTTGCCTTTTTAAGTGACCTTGGCAAATTTGCCTCGCTTTTTAGGATCTCTATAAAATGGACGATCATACCCACTTTATTTATTGTGAGAAAGATGAGATTTCTGAAGTTTCTTTTAAACTTTAAGGTGCTACACAAATATGATTTAAACACACAGAGGATGTGGCTTCAGGAATAGAAGGAAATGGAGATGGATGGAAAGCGTTATGTCCTGTTGAAAACTCTCAAACAGAGCAGCTTGAATTTGATGAAGTAGAAAGTAGAACATGTGCATCTATCTTTAATGTGAAGAATGACATTATAAAAGTAGCTTTAAGATGTATAATTGCAAAGTGTTCAGAAATAAGTCTGCCACAGAAAGACAAATACTGCATATTCTTACCTATATATAGAATCTGAAAGAACTGAACTCCTAGAAATAGAAAGTAGAATGATGGTTTCCAGGAGCTGAGGAAATGAGATGTTGGTCAAAGGGTACAATCTTCCAGTTACAACATGAATAAATGTGGGGAGTCTAATGTATAATGTAGTGTCTATAATTAACAATATTGTGTTGTGTTAACATACTTGAAAGTTGCCCAAGAGAAGAGTTCTTGAGTGTTCTCACCACCAAAAAATGGTAATTATGTGAGAAATTTTGTGGTGTCAACTAACCTTATTGTGGTAATCATTTTGTAATATATATGTATCAAATTGTCCCCTTGTATTCCTTAAGCTTATACAATGTTATATCACTTATATCTTAGTAAACCTAAAGGGGCTAGGAATACAATAAATTTGTATGTGTGGGACCAGAAATTACCATTTTTTAAAAAAAACACATCAGGTTATTCTAATGTGAACCAAATTGAGAATCAGACTGTATGCAGTGGTCATTTTACTTTAATATGTACAAGTTCCACTTGGGGACATTGTCAATATGCATGTTTTGATGCAGTGAGTCTGGGTTGTACCTGAGATTCTGTGTTTGTAATAAGTCAGTCATAGGTCCTAACAATATCCTCTTTACTCTCAAATAAATAAACTTTAATTAAAAAAAATTTTTAATGATCTGCAATTCTTAGAAATAAAAATTCCTATACAGTATGTTGTCTTTGGGAGAGATATTTTTAGGGTAGTTTTTTCTCCACAAATTTTATTGAGACATAATGGACATGTAAGATTTCATAAGTTTAGCATATACAAAATAATGATTTAATATATATATTTATTGCCAAATTATTACTACCATAAGTTTGGTAAACATCTGTCACTTCATATAGTTAAAAAAAGTTTTCACATGTGATGAGATCTTTTATGATCTACTATGTCAACATTTTTCAAATATATAATGATAGTATAGTATTAATATTCATATTAGTATTAATACTAAATATATAAATAAATATATAATATATATAAATATATAATATATATAATATAAATAAATATATAAATAAATAAATATATAAATATTAATGGTAGTCATCATACTATACATTACATCCTCAGAATTTATTTGTATTATAACTGGAAGTTTGTACTTTTGACCACATTTACAGATTTCCCATGTTTCCACTCCCTTGCCCTGATAGCCACAAATATGGTCTGTTTCCATGACTTTGGCTTTTAGATTTCCCACATAAGTACTTATAAAGTGGTTTCCTCTCTGACTTATTCCTTAGAATAATGCCCCCAGATTCCATCCATGTTGTTGCAAATGGTAGAATTTCTGTATCTTTTATGGCTGAATACTATTCCATTGTACATGTGTGTGTTTATGTGTATGTACATAAACATATATAAATATATGGAAATATGTAAACATTGGGTATGCTAAAAAGTTCATTCAAATTTTTCTATAAGCTATTACAAAAAACTCAAAATTTTTGGCCAACTCACATATATATTCCCCATTTTCTTTATTCATTCATCCCTCAATAGATACTTAGGTTGTTTCTAAGTCTTGGCTATTTTAAATAGAGCTGAAATAAACAGGGTAGTGTGTTCTTTTCAAGATAGTGATTTCATTTTCTTCAGATATTTTCTAGAGGTAGAGTTGTTGGATCATATGGTAGTTATATTTTTAACTTTTTGGGGAACCTCCTACTATTTCTTGTAGTGGCTATACCAATTTTCATTCTCACCAACAGCATTCAAGAGTTTCCTATTCTTCACATCCTTGCAAAACTTGTCTCTTAAAAAAAATTGTTTATTTTTACAGTAGGTCCTTGTTAGTTATCTATTCTAAATATAGCACTATGTACATGTCAGTCCCAAACTCCCAATTTATCTCTCCTCTCTCACTTCCCCCCTGGTAAACATAAGTTCATTCTCTTAAGTCTGTGAAACTTTTCTGTTTTGTAAATAAGTTCATTTGTATCATTTTTAAGATTCTGCATATAAGCAATATTATATGATATTTGTCTTTGTCTGACTTACTTCATTTAGTATGATAATCTTCAGGTCCTCTGTTTTGCTGCAAATGGCATTATTTCATTAGTTTTAATGTCTGAAATATTCCATTGTATATATGTACTGTATATTCTTCAGCTATTGATGGATATTTAGGTTTCTTTCATGTCTTGACTATTGTAAGCAGTGCTGCAATGAACATTGAGGTGGACATATAACTTTTTGAACCATATCTCTTTTTTGATAATAGCTATTCTAACAGAAGTGAGGAGCTTTTGACTTGCATTTACCCAATGATTATGATGTCAAACACCTTTGCATGTACCTGTTGGCCACTTGAATATCTTTTTTTGGAAAATCTCTATTCAGGTACTTTGCTCATTTTTTAAATTGAATTATTTATATTTTTGTTATGAGTTGTAGAATTTCCTTATATATTAATATTTTGGATATTAACCCCTTATCAAATACATTATTTGCAAGTGTTTTCTCTTATTCAGTAGGTTTTCACTTAATTTTGTTTATTGTTCCCTTTGCTATGTAGAAGTTTTTTGCCCTTTCCCCATTGTGTATTCTTGGATCCTTTGTTTTAAAGCGGTTGACCACATGTGTGTGGGTTGATTTCTAGGCTCTCTACTCTGTTCTATTGATTTACGTTTCTGGTTTTATGTCAGCACATACTCTTTTGACTACTATAGCTTTGAATATAGCTTGAAATCCGGAAGTGTAATACCTTGAGCTTTGTTCTTCTTTCTCAGGATTGCTTTGGTTATTTAAGGTTTTATTTGGTCCCATACAAGCTTTATAATTCATTTTCTATTTCTATAAAAAACACCATTGAAATTATGATAGGGATTGCATTGACTCTATAGATGGCTCTGGGTAGCATGAGCACTTTACCAATACTAATTTTTCTAATCTATGAGCCCTGGATATCTTTCCATCAATGTGTTTTCAATTTCTTTCATCTATATCTCTAGTTCTCAGTATATAAACCTTTCATCTCCTTGGTTAAATTTATTCCTAAGTGTTTTGCTTTTGGTACTATTTAAACGAGTTTTCTTTTTCAGATATTTTGTTGTTAGTGTGAGGAAACACTACTGACTTTTGTGTGTTCATTTGATATGCTGCCTCTTTACTGAATTCACTTGTTAATCTAACAGGGTTTTACTGTTGGAGTCCTTAGGACTTTCTACGTATAAAATCAAGTTATCTGTATACAAGGATAATTTAACTTCCTTCCCAATTCTAATGCCTTATTTTTCCTCATTGTTCTGATTAGGACTTCCAGTACTATGCTCAATAGAAATGGTGAACAAAACCCTGTTTTGTTCCTAATATTTGTGCAGAGCTTTTGCTATTGAGTATGATGTTAGCTGTGGGCTTGGCAGATTGTTTTAAACACACGCAATTTTAAAATTTTGAAATTTTAAAAGACACGCAAAAAGCACTCAGCATGCCCTGGTGATTGAGAGACCAGAATTCGGAGGCTAAGCTAGGAGATAGTTGTTGCCGTTCAGTCACTCAATCATGTCCAGCTCTTTGCAACCACACGGGCTGCAGCGTGCCAGGCTCCTCTGTCCTCCGCTGTCTCCTGGAGTTTGCTCAAATTCGTGTCGATTGAGTCGGTGCTGCTATCTAACAATTTCATCCTCTGCCACCCTCTTCTCTTCCCACCCTCAATCTTTTCCAGTATCAGTATCTTTTTCAGTGAGTTGGCTCTCCTCATTAGGGGGCCAAAGGATTGCTGCTTCAGCTTCAGCATCAGTCCTTCCAATGAATATGCAGAGCTGGTTTCTTTAGGATTGACTGCTTTGATCTCCTTGCTGTCCAAAGGACTCTCAAGAGTCTTCGCCAACACCACAGTTGGTGTTGTGAAAAGCATCATTTCTTTGGCACTCTTCTTTATAGTCCAACTCTCACATCCATACACGACTACTGGAAAAACCATAGCTTTGACTATACAGACTTTTGCTGGCAAAGTGATGTCTCTGTTTTTTAATATGCTGTCTAAGTTTGTCATAGTTATTCTTCCAAGGATCAAGTGTTTTTTAATTTCATGGCTGCAGTCTCCATCTGCAGTGATTTTGGAATCCAAGAAAATAAAGTCTGTCACTGTTTCCATTATTTCCCCATCTGTTTGCCATGAAGTGATGGGACTGGATGCCATGATCTTCATTTTTTGAAGTTGAGTTTTAAGCCAGCTTTTTCACTCTTCTCTTTCACCTTCTACTTGCCATAGAATCTACCTGCCAATGCAGGAGACACAGGCAACTTGGGTTCAATCCTTGGGTTAGGGAGATCCCCTGGAGGAGGAAATGGCAACCCCCTCCATTATTCCTGCCTGGAAGCTCTGATGGATAAAGAAACCTGGTGGGCTACAGTCCATGGGGTCGCTAAGAGTTGGACATAACTGAGCGTGAGCAAGAACACGAGACTTTCACCTTCATCAAGAGGCTCTTCAGTTCCTCTTTGCTTTCTGCCACTAGAGTGGTATCATCTGCATGTCTGAGGTTGTTGAGCTCATATCTGAGCCAGGAGATAGCTATAGAAATTTAGGCACATAGGTGATTTAAGTCCAACTAGAATAATAGTACATAGAATGCAGAAGAAAAGGGAGAAAGCTGTGAGAAATCTTAATGGAACACTAAGAACTTGAACAGATAAGGGTAAGATGATGGAAAATGCAGATTAATAAAGCAGAAACAAAATTAGTTGTGGCACAGTAATATATGAAACAAGTGAAAAGATACACCAATGTAATATTTTATGTTGGTTGTAAATTTAGAAAACAATGGTCATAATCTACAATTTGGGATATAACCAAACTGTTGTAGTGTAGTCACATAGATTTGGAGGAACTAGATAACCTATTATCCTGAAATATTGATCCAACCCTCAACTTCTCTGGATGAGGCAGAGTGAAGGGCGTTCTGCATTATCTTAAATGATAGTGCTCTCAGGAAGTATATCTGTCATTTAAACATGGTGTTAAATCCAGCACCTTTTAAACTAGAACTGTATCTTCTTGATGTTCATCCTACTTATTACTTTTTAAAAAATCTCTTATAGATAGTGAATAAACTTCTATGTTCAAAATATAACTAGGCAACTAACATATGTTGGGTACTTAACACTATTATAAATAAATGGAATGCAAAATAGAGAATCAAAGATTATTCCATGTTTACATGATGTTTACAGCATTGTCCTTTCCAAACACTGTAAATGAGAGCTATCAATTTTAGACTAGCTGTATCTGAAGCTTGAGTTATTCCTGGCCAAAGCAGGCGTGAATTAACAAGAAGAAAACTCAAGTTTCTTTGAAGATCTTGGAACCCCACTAAATTGAAATCTAACCTTACCTTTGCTTTGTGTACAATGGCTGTCTTTCAGCCTTCATTTCTCTTCTAGTCCTCCTGCTCTGCATTTTACTATTTTGATGGCCAACATCAGTCAGGTTGGATCTTTTCCCTTGGAGATAAATTTTGTACATATATTGACCCGGCCACAAATACAATACAAGTGTACCTCATCATCTGGACTCCTCTTTCTATAATCTGTTCATCAGATTCAGTCATTCTTTCAACAAATAAGTATTGAGCATCTAATATATTTCAGGTTGGCTCTTCATGCCTATCTTTACCAGCCTAAATCAAGTCTAACTCTTCTAACACTTTACATTGAACTTCTTGGAGTGCCCTGATATGATTAAGACCTGTAGCCAATTCTGTTTGTTATTGTTTAGTTGCTAAGTCATGTCTGGCTATTTTGCAACCCTATGGACTGTAGCCCTCCAGGCTCCTCTGTCCATGGAATTTCCCAGGCAAGAATACTGGAGTTGTTTGCCATTTCCTTTTCCAGGGGATCTTCCCAATCCCTGGATCGTACCTATGTCTCCAGCATTGGCAGATGGATTCTTTACCACTGAGACTGAGACATCAGGGAATCCTCTGTTACTCTCAAATCAAATCTTGTTTCTAATGCTTTTTCTTCTCATGGGTTCGTGTTGCTAAAGTTTTAGCATGCATTGTGACTGCGTCTGTCTAAGACATTTAAAAAGCAAGGTACATTTATATAACAACATGGACAGATATTAGTGAGCACCAAGTGGGAAACTTAATGAAATTCAAGTCGGTATGTAGTAGCATATGTGTTACAAACACATTTTACAATTTTTTATATGAACTTGCTGTCCATGTGGTTTTGCAGCTCAATAATGTTTCTTATGTTCTTTCATCTGCCACCTGGTTTGCAACCTCATACCAAAACCTATTCACTTACTTTTCCAATCTTTGATCACATGATAACGGGTAATTTTTTTTCTGTACCAAGCTCTGGCACAGTCTGTTGTCTACAATATTTCCCTTTGTTTCTTTGAAGAGTAAATCAATTCTGCCTCTGTGGAAACTTGAAAAAAATAAAAAAATTATAAAGGGGTTCCTAACCCCAAGTTTTTTTCACTCTGGACACCAAAATCTTAAATATAATTCTATGGATCCCACTCATCTAGATATCAACCCAAGAGAATAACTGAGCAACGGAAGCTGTTTTATTCTTATCCTTGTAAAGATAGCAAAATATTTAGTTGAGAGTATCCCCCACTATGGAATAAGAATTATATACATATTACTTAGAACAATTATATGAAAACATTATATTTTTAAAAGCTAGATATTCAGTACAGCTATGATACTAATCCTGTTCATTGCATTAAGGAATGGTGACAATCTTTAGCCTAATATGGCACTGGTTACACTGGGATTCCTATTCTTGTGTAGTCAAAATAGCTGATCTTTTTCTGTGGACTCCACACAGTCTGTCTTCTAAAAGGCAGTTCAGAGGTATTACTTACTTATCATTGAATCTTTACCCTCTGTTTTACCTTTTAAAATTGCTAAAGTGTTTTTCTAAGTACTTAGTCTAGGCCAGAGACAAGCTGGTTGCTCACCAACCCCATCTCCTCCTTCTCCTGAGACAGGAGTATATTATGTTACTCTCCAGAGCTGTGGGGCTGTGTGACTAAGCTCTGACCATCGGCCCATGGACGGGGAGCCACGCCATAAAAACCCTGCACAAGGGAGTCAGCATGCTTTGCTTCTCTTCTGACTAGCTGGAAGGAAGATGACCCTGAGGGCCCCTTTCTAAGCCATAGGTTGAAAAAATTGAATAGTTAAGAGAAGAAAGGAGTCTAGGTTTTCTGTCACTGGGAGAAGAGCCACTCATCAATCAGGAACACCTGTTTGGACATCATGGGAGAAAAAAATAGACTGTACAATTTATTGAAATTTGAGGTTTTAGCTATTATAGCAGCTAGTAATATCTTTGCTAATGTACTGTTTAGGCCTGGCGATTACTGACATGATGCCTTTCTGCTCATTGTCTTTATAAGTTCTGTATTTTGTGCTTGGCCGTTCATTAGCTAAGTTTGGGGGCTTCCCAGGTGGCACTAGTGGTAAAGAACCTGCCTGCCAATTCAGGAGACATAAGAGACACAGGTTCAGTCCCTGGGTCGGGAAGATCCCCTGGAGGAGGGCATGGCACTCCAGTAAATTTGTCTGGAGAATCCCGTGAATAGAGGAGCCTGATGGGCTACTGTCCATAGGGTTGTAAAGAGTCAGATACGACTGAAGTGACTTAGCATGCATGCACAACCATTTGTATCTTGGGTTTGAATTTTCAAGTTCTAACTTTACTTTATTCCTCAATAGTAAACAGTTTCACCCTAGGTCCAGTTAAAGTTCAAGAACAGAGCTTATTTTATGCATCTGTTCTCTCCCTGCTCCTATTTCTGTGGCGTAAAGGAGACAGGAAACAGGGAGAAGGAAACACTACTTCTCAGCCAAGGCTGTCCTGCGTCAGTGAAGAGTTTAGTCTGAAGACTACTCCAAATTATCTCTGGGTGTGTAGGCAGATAAGCAACAAAGTAGACTCTCAAAACCAAATTCCAGGTTGGGAGGTGGTCTGGGAAGCGGTTCCATCCTAGAGTAAGCAGTTCACATCAATATTGGCCCCCTTGTTGAACAGAATCATGACTCAAGAAGTGGTATCTAGAAACGTCTTAGCTATTGGACCCCCTACCGTGTAGGTTTTTATTCCCTCCATCTGCCCATGGAGAGAGACACTTACCTTCCCTGTACTCTGGGGTTCCTGCTTTGGCTGACAAAAGATATATATTTCCTCTGGGCCCTGTCTCGGTACTCAGAATTTAAGCAGGCGTTATATGTATTATGACTCTTTGCAATGTCACGGACTATAGCTGCCAGGCTTCTCTGTCCATGGAATTCTCCAGGTAAGAATACTGGAGTGGGTGGCCATTCCCTTCTCCAGGGGATCTTCCCTACCCAGGGATTGAACCCAGATCTCCTGCATTGCGGCAGATTCTTTTTACCATCTCAGCCCCCAGGGAAGCCCTGTATTTTTTACTAATACCCTTCTTTTTATGTTAGGAAGTTTACACAAGTAAGCTCACATATTGGGTCAAGGCTAAACAACTCTCTTACTCTGTCTCCTCGTACAAGTACTCATCTTCATATGCAGTAGCCTCACAGCACTCCTGACTGAAAAATAGAATCCTCAGAAAATGTTGTAAATTGTAAAGGAGAAGCTCTTTAAACCAGGAATTAAACCCTTTCTTCTTCCTCAATAGCGCTACTCAACAAATAGGAAGCATCTGCTGTGTGCGAGACACTATACTTGGCTCTATCCGTGAAAGAAAAAGAAAAAGCAGGCTCAAACATGTACTTGTTGGAGTCTTATGTGTATGTGCTCGGCTATGTCCGGCTCTTTGTGACCCTTTGGACTCTGGTCTGCCAGGCTCCTTTATCCACTGGATTTTCCAGGCAAGAATACTCGAGTGGGTTGCTGCTTTCTCCTCCAGGGACTCTTTCTGACCCAGGGATTGAACCTTTATTTCCTGTGTCTCCTGCTTTGCAGGAGGATTCTTTACCCACTGAGCCGTCAGGGAAACCTGTTGGAGCCGTAAGTCTAGTCAAATAGTCCAGAAAGGAGAACTAGGGAAGGTGTGTTCTGTTGTTGTCAGAAATGATACTTTTCAGATGGTTATCTGAAGTGAAAACACCTACCTTTTTAATGTTATTAGCAGTTTGAAGGAGCTAAGCGATGTGATATTTAAAATGCTCGTATTCTATGACCTGTGGGTCACAATAACTGTCTTATAATGTGTTTTCCCAAATTTTTTTTCTAACAAGTCTGTACATTCTTCAGCATAGCAACCACATTTTTTGATCCTTTTCATTGCCGAGCACACTACCTGGCACCTGATAAGCCCTCAGCAAATAATTAAGCGATTTCTGCAAATATTTCTGTGACCAGAATGCCTGAGTACTGATTTTACTGGCCTGAAAAAAATGACTGCCCTCTTTTGTTACCTTTTACTATTCATGTGAGAACCGTGGAAATGTGACCCACTGACTGCATAAGAGCTCAATCAGTCCTAGAGAAATCTCTCGATTAAACCTGTTTTCAGTTCAGACTCAGATCTGCTTGCACTGGAGGTGCCAACATCTCCATCACATTTCTAACTCATGAAAATTTTGTCTGGGTATATCCTCCTCCTCACAGTGGGAAAAAAAGAAAAAAAACAGCAGACACGTTTGCATTCCTGCCCTTATTTCAAGAGAAAGGACTGGGAGGCACCCTCATCAATCACTCCCTAGAAAGTAATGAGAGAAGGGAAATCTTGGGGAAAGCGATGATAAGGTGAGTGGATGTACAGGAGACAGATGGCAGAATCCTGAAAATCAGAGTAGTTTCAATGACAGAATTTCCTCACTCCGGATACATGCAAATATCACAGGGAATGTTGAAAACATCAAATTCTGAAAAGAATACTGAGTGTAGTTACAAGGAAAGTCTTTGGAACTGACCTGACTTTTCATTTATTTATATTAACAGTAACTTTTTCCAAATGCTTAATGAAAACCTAGTCATGAGGTATCATAAATTACCTATGGACAATTTCTTTAGAAAATATGCATTTTGTGAAAGAAGAGTTTGATTTGATTTAGAACTTTAATTTGTGGCTCCATGAGAAGTTATGTCTATATTAACATTAAATACTTTAAAAGCATATGTATATCAGAAGGTTACAAATGTGTATCGCTTTCTGGTATAATTAGAGGTAACTGTAATATTTTTCCTAGTCTATAAAAAATTCTAATAAGTGATTTAGGTAATAGTCCTATCAGAATAAAAGGGACTTTCATTCCGTATGCCTCTTAATATTATCAGCTTAGAGCAAAGCAAACATCATAAGACCTGTACATTCTGGAAATTTTATTGGTAATTAAACAACTTCAGTGAGGTCCAAAAGTTAATCAGATTATTTTGTTTCTTTTTCTGTCTCTGCAAACTTTTTGGAATGGAATAGGTAATGCCATCAAATTTGTTGGTTCTGTCATAGTTAAAAATTAACCAAAAGTCAGATACACCGATATCAAGATTCACTCCACTACACTACATGGCTTCCTGTAGACACTCCAGGGCACTGCTTCCATTAATTATTCAATCATATTGTGCTATTTATAATATTTTTCAGAGAATGAAGTTAGTTATTCCATTTAAAAAAGGAACTAGTATAAGGTTCAAAACGGAGTGTTTGAGAAATAGTACGCATGGAGAAATACTAGAAAATAATAATACATTAATATCATAGACATTTCAAATTTTTGTCAAGAAAGATATGACCAACCAAGATTAAAATTTCCCATGGAAAATGAGCTAAGAATAGAAAGTCCATGTTCTCCATATATACATGTGTACATGTATCAATCAAAAAAAAAAATGATAAGATGAAATCCACTTAGAAATCAACCTCTTGATTAAAATAGGATTAATCCACCCAGGCAACACTATTAAAAGAACAACTGCATGGGCTGGGTCAATAATAAAGTGAGGGCATTCTCTAAGTCATCCAGAATCTATCAATAACTCCTATCTCCACCGTTCATATGTCCTAAAATGTAAATCAGAACATATGCCCCTACAAAAAATTTCTCACTTCACCCTCACACTTCAGGGTTATCTTATAAGAGGTGATAGATAGAACCTTCAGTTGATCCTGAGAAGAAATTCAATTTGATTTTTCCTGAGGCAGCATCCCGCCACCCACACATTATCTCTCCCTCGAGTTGAAATAGCTCTTAGCATTCAAATGAACAAAAGTTCAAATATGCAGAAAAATACAGCTTTGGAACTATTGAATTGCAGTCCAAATCTGCCTACAAAATGTAGAGAGTTCGAATAAAACCTAAAGCTGAGTCACAATATTATGAACATATGGGTTCACACATGCATTGTCAATAGCCCTATTGGAAAAAGTTAGGGGAATCCACGTGGAAATAGTCACTCAAACTCTGTATTTCTAATTGGTCATCCTTTCTATCCTCACAATCAGATTTAGTGTTTAAAGAGCATGACGGGGCAAGGACAGAGAAGCAGTCATTCTGAGTACCCCATCCCACACTATGGATGAAATTCAGTCCACAGTGGAAGGGTGTTTTCACTTTTTCCCTCTTTGGGAAAATTTTTCTGTTTATAGTCCTTTATTTTAAGCCTCGATGACCAAAGTGGCCACTTAGTCTTTATAGTCCTTGAATTGGCGTTAAGCACAAACATATTCAAAGCGAGTATTGTCATCCCAGGCCAGGAACAGGCACTCAGCTGCTCTGGATCAGCTTCCACATCTGACGCTTCACTGAAATTATTTTACACCAAAGAAGTGAGAATGTGACCATGGTTTTTCTCGCATCACAAATTGTATACGAAGCAAAGGGCAAATTACATTCCATTACAAATGGGAAAGAGGCATTAATTTCCTCTAGAAAAGAAATTCTGATTTTAAATATTATCTTTAAAAAAAAATGTGGTAAGTTCATGAGATAACAACAACAACAAAAACATATAAATTGTCATTATATCACCACCAGGAGAGAACCATCTAATAAAATTAAAGATTTTAAAAGTATTTTAGAATACTTTTCACATTTTCTTACAAATTCATAAGTGTGTTCTTCTGTATATGACAACATTTTTTATGTAGCTTACATTTTAACTTAGTATATGTGCTGTGTAATTTAAAACACTTCATAGAAATTATCTTAACAGCTATAAAATATTTAAACATAATTACATACTGCACTTCTATTTAATTTTTCCAGATTTTTGAGAAATAACTGACATTTTATCATTAACTTGTACAACATAAAGATTTGATGTATGTATACATCCCCAAATGATTAATAAGTTTAGCTAACATCCATTACCTCACATAATTTTTTTTCCTTATGATGAGAGCCTTTAAGATATATTCTTTCCAGTTCAGTTCAGTTCAGTCGCTCAGTCGTGTCCTACGCTTTGCGACCCCATGGACTGCAGCACACCAGGCCTCCCTGTCCATCACCAACTCCCAGAATTTACTCAAACTCATGTCCATTGAGTTGGTGATGCCATCCATCATCCAAATTCTAAGTGTTTGTCAAAAGGAAGTGAAACCTCTATTTTAAAGAAATATCTGCACCTCCATATTCATTGCAGTATTAGTCACAATAGCCAATAATACATGTAAACATTCTAAATGCCTATTAATGGATGAATCAATAGAGAAAATGTGTTGCTTGCTTACAGTGGACTACTATTTACAGCCATAAAAAAAAAAAAAAAAGAAATTATGCCATTTGCAACAACACTGACAAACCTTGGGGGCATCAAGTTAAGTGAAATTAGTCAGATCCAGGAGAAACAATTATATGATCTCATATGTGGAATCTAAAAAAAAAAAAACTTACAGAAGCCAGAGGCAGGATGTAGAGACATGGAAAATGGATTCAGGTGGTCAAAAGGTACCAACTTACAGTTATAAGAATAAATAAGTCCTGGTATGTAATATGCATCACGGTGACCATACTTAACAGCACTATATTGTATATCTGAAAGTTCCTAAAAGACCCTGCTTATTTAACTTATATGCAGAGCTCATCATGAGAAAAGCTGGGCTGGCTGAAGCCCAAGCTGGAATCAAGATTGCCGGGAGAAATATCAATAACCTCAGATATGCAGATGACACCACTCTTATGGCAGAAAGTGAGGAAGAACTAAAGAGCCTCTTGATGAAGGTGAAAGAGGAGAGTGAAAAAGTTGGCTTAAAGCACAACTGCTCACTGAGTTCTCTGGCCAGATGAAGCCACAGCTGGGATCTCTGCTCACACCACCACCAGCAGAGATGTGGTCTGTAAGCTGTGAATCCCTTCTCCATCCCTGTCTGATCCCTGGGTGTCCAGGCACAGCCAGTGATGCCTTTGAGGCAAGATCCAAGCGGCCCTTCTGGGGAGCATCTGACAATGGTGTGAAGAAGGATGTCTACGTAGGTCGGGCTCTCTTTTGCCCAGTGGAGAGAAAATGAAGGCCAAGGGAGGCTCCATCAGTTTGGCGCTGTGCCAGCATGGGGAGAGGGGCCATGCAGTCCAAGTGGATCACTCCTTTTGCACTTCTAACGTGGTCCTTCTCAGTCTCCGTGGTCCGAGGGAGTGCTTCTGCCTAAGCCATGGGTGCTGGGGTCTTCATATAGGTGTCTTGTCTGTGGATAGTTACTAGCCTTGTGAGTGGGATTAAAGTCAGGGAGCACCTATTCTACCATCTTAATGACATCCGCTTATTTCTTTTAATAAGGTAAAACTAAACCTGGCTTCAGATTGTCAGTAGAAAGAAAACACAGATAACCTTTTATTCTGCTCCTTAGTCCTTAGGCTGTTATAAAACTGCTTCTGTCAGGTTTAAAGTAAACAAATATAAAAAGAAATGCATAGCTCACTTGTGTTTATCCATAGGAATTCATCTGGTATGACTTTGCTGAAGAAAGGTAAATTGCTGCCCAACCTCTTTGACTCTCTGTCAGAGACAGAAATTGTTTCCGTGCACCAGTCTGTATTTCTTCCTTGTACAGGTTTATAATGTATAAAGGACGATGAGAGATCACATCTTCAAACAAGTACTGTATCCACATCTTTCATTCTTCCTTCTCATCCACAGTGTTTGGCATAAGAAAATTATATAGATCAGAATCCTGTATCCTACTGAGTATCATCTCCAACTTCCTGTTCTACTGCTTCTTAGTAGATATAAGCCCCAAATGATGTACGGATATACTAATGGGACCTCAGGAAGGGGATAGGCTTGATTCTGCTTTAGAAACCAATACTGCACAGTAGGGGATTGATTGCCAATTTTCTTGTTGCTGCACAATCTGCATGAAAATGCAGGAAGTAAATAGCAAGGAGAACTAAACTCACTTCATGGTAGATAGCTCTATTTCAAAATGGCAAAATGTGTCACAATACTGTATCTTACTTCAGCTCCATACGATATAAGGTTATTGTAATTTATCCTCTCATACATATGGTACTATTAAATACAGTTCATTTCAGATGTTAATCAGTTAATCAAAACATTACTTCAGCTTACCCAGTGTAACTAAAATGATGATAACACAATAGTGACAGAATCCAGGTGTGTGCTCTTAGTTGCTCAGTCACGTCTGACTCTTTGAGACCCCGTGAACTGTAGCCTGCCAGGCTCCTCTGTCCATGGGATCCTCCAGGCAAGAATTTTGGAATGGGTTGCCATTTTCCCATCCAGGAGATCGTTCCAACCTAGAGATTGAACCTGCATCTCTTTCATCTCCTGCCTTTGCAGGTGGATTCTTTACTCTTGGAGAAAGAAATAGCAACCCACTCCAGTATTCTTGCCTGGAAAATCCCATGGACAGAGGGGCCTGGCAGGCTATAGTCCATGGAATCACAAAGAGTCGGACAGGACTGAGCAACTTCACTATCTCTATCTCTAGCGCCACCTGGGAAGCCCGCTAGAGTCCAGTACTAGGTATATAATGAACACCAGAGAGAGTTTGTGTTCCCTACTATTTTCTACCTTGAAGAAAAGTGCCAAGAGGAATAGGTGAAATATAAAGACATTGTTTGGTAATGATGCCAGGGTATATTTTTGACTAATAGGGAAAAGAATGAACCCTGCTTCTCCATAGCATATGCTCTTTCCCTTTTTCTGGCAGGGATGGCATGTCTTTGGAGTATCTCCACATTATCTTTAGAGATCTTGATGCTTTGTAACTTATTAAGGCTTGTACAAAGTAAATATTAACTATCTCCTGTTTGGTAATGGGTTCTTGTTCTGGAAAATCCTAGGAGAAGGCAATGGCAACCCACTCCAGTACTCTTGCCTGGAAAATCCCATGGACAGAGGAGCCTGGTAGGCTGCAGTCCATGGGGTCTCTCAAAGTCGGACATGACTGAGTGACTTCACTTTCACTTTTCACTTTCCTGCACTGGAGAAGGTAATGGCACCCCACTCCAGTATTCTTGCCTGGGAATCCCAGGGACGGCGGAACCTGGTGGGCTGCCGTCTATGGGGTCGCACAGGGTCGGACACGACTGAGGTGACTTAGCAGCAGCAGCTGCAGCAGGGTAATAGTACTCAACAGAAGGCAATTTTGCTACAAGAAGACATTTTGTGATGCCTAGAGTCATTTTACATGCTACAATGTATAGGACAGCCCTCCACAAGAAAGAATTATCCATTCCAAAATATCAATGTGCTATATTAAAAAACTTGATACGTATGGCAATGACCAGAATGAAGGCCACGGGGTGAGGGTGGGAAGCCAAAAGCAGGTGCCACAGGTATTTACATTATTACATCAATTTGTCATCTTCCCTATCACGATAAGCCTGTCATGGTGGTATTGTCTCCATTTACCTCATGAAGGAGGCATTCTGTGTGTGCACACATAGGTAGACCTGCAGATAGATACGTAGATGCATAGAAATATTATAAATAACCCTCCAAAGTGAATTTCAATTACCTGTTTTTTTGTGTGTGTTCAGAAAATATTATGACGGTTCAAATGAGTTATTTTGCTCAATAGCTCACAGAGCCAAGATCTAAATCCAAGTCACACTGCAAACTCTGTCGTCCCATGGTACCACCCTAACAACAGAAGTGCATATTCATTCATCTGTGAGCCACTGAGTCACTCACTCATTGAACTACTGTTTTTCTCTGAAGGGTGATTGGACCTGGAAAGTATCAGACCGCATGTGTTCACATCCATGGAGCTCTTTGCAGTTGTATAAAGTGCTTTTTTCATATATTATCTCGTCCTCAAAACAGATCAGAAAACTGTGGCTCTATAGATTAGGTAAATCAAGATTCACCATGGGATCTTTCTGATTCTTTCCACTAACCTTCACTAGAAGAGCCCTTCTCACCTCTGCTCTTCTCGTGTTCACCGTAAGTGTTATTTCAGTGCTTCCCAAATTTTTGAACAAAGTGGTAATACTTGCTCAGTCACTTTAGACAGAGAAAGTATCATTTGTTCATTCTCCTGGCACTTCCGCTGTGTCAGAACTTCCCAGGCCACAAGAACTGAAAGAATCAAAGACTTGATGCACCAGCATGTTGCAGACACTGGTTGAGATATCTGGTGAGCCGCACATACAGGCTTCACAAGACCTCTGTTTACTCCCTGCTCACTAAAATGTATTGGGCTCACTTGAACTATTTGGCCAGCCCAATAGTAAGCAATGGTAATAACATTATGTCAACAAGAGCACAAATTTATAATCAAAATTGCAATGGTTAGTGCCCACATCAGATGACCATCTCTATAAACATATCTTCATGTTTCCTAGTATTTTAAACATTATAGAAGACGAATTCAAACATCATCCAAATTATTTCTGGAGGGATAAGGTAAAGAAATAGTTGTCTCTTAAGAGAACACAGATGGCTAGGGTATTTCTCTCAGTGTTTTTTCTCATCATCAACATAAACCAGTAAGAAAAAAAGTGAATTATGATATAATTATGTGCTTTTCTAGTATACCATTAATCCTTACCTTTACATGCTATTGTAATTCATTTTACCCAACAAAAACAACATTCCTAATGATGTATTAGCTCAAATTTAGTGTAATATTTCAGGAAGTAGAAATAGGAATCTCAGACATAATAACATGTCAGTATGAGTGAATTTCCTTCTGTGACTGTGTCACTTTTGAGTATATTTTTCCCCTCACTGGATTTTGGTCTTCTCAGATAACACTTCTCAACTCCCATCACAGCATTATAAATAAGTTTTAAGTCCTTTTGAATTAAATAATTTCACAGTTTCTTCTTGGCTAACCTTTTTCTCTAGCTAATCTAGAATTTCTATGAAATGTGAACAGATCAAATAATCACATGCATCCTATTTCTTACTTGAATGTGTTAATTGCTAACAACTTCTTGCAGTATTTTCTGTTACCATGAATAAAATCACATCGATTCACATCATCAAAGGTGCTGAAATAGTAACCATTTGTAAGAAGAGTGTATTAAATAATCTAGTTTATTTGATGTTTTTTTAGGAAAATTGAATTGTGGTTGGGAGAGAGTATAGAATGTTCAAATATGGTATCTCATGTTAGAGGATATTTAGTAGCTTTTTCTTGTGTATGGTTATAAACTTTCAACCTACTTTGTTAACGATTCTGAGTGAATCAGTAATTTAACCTCCTGGTGAAGAGAAGGCATGTTCTTTTGGAATTCCAGAAAATGCCAGTCATCTGTGAATTAGTTGTCCAGAATCTAACCCCAATAAATTATGCACCTGTGTTTTCAAAACACATATGTTATTTGTACTCTATACTTTTTGGTTTTGACATATAAATTGAACTGAACAAGGTTTTTGTTTTGTGTGTGTGTGTGTGTGATTCATGCATTCATAACCCCAAAAGCTTAACTCTGTGAAAATTTGTCTTTTATCTAAAAACATGTTTATAACTGCTATTCCTGCTTAGAGTTCCACACACATACACGAACACACAAATTCCTTCTTCCAAGCAGAGAATTGTTTATGAATGAGAAAAATAATTCAAAAATAATGTATAGACAGTGACCTATTTGGTATAATAGTAAAAAAATGTTTGACAGATATAAATATGTTTAGGTCACTGTCCTGCTCAAAGTCTTCAGTAATCCCCCCGCTGACTTGAAGCTAAATACTAAGCATTTTATTAGGCACCCAAGGTCCTTTAGCCTTCCCAGCCTCATGGCACTCCCCTCTTCACCATGCCTTCTATTCCAGGTTTGGCCTATCTGATAGTCCTTGAACCTCCACACCAGAAGTATTATTTTATGCCTTTGCCTAGAAGTACTTTCCCCAGGCTTCTATCCTGATGAGTGAAACATTTCTCCCACTGAGGGTAATCAGCATTCCCGCCTCACCTTGTGTGTGAAGCCCTGGTTAGCCACGCGGTCTTCTCATGCTACACCGTGCACACCTCTGCCTTGGTTAGAAGATGAATACTTCTACAGGGAAGAAATGTTTATTCCTCCTCCAAGAAACATACAAGACCTTAGAGTGTGAATTTTAGAAAATTTACGCTTGTTTCAGTCTAAACTTACTCCTAGTCACCTCATTCCTTCACTTAATTTGTTTTGACCTTGTAGTTTTCTATGACTACATTTTCAAATAAGTAAATAGACTCGTATTAACCTAGAAGTTGGCATTAGAATTCTTTTTAGAGAAAATTGTCTTTATTAGGTAGCACATTTCTAAACCACAGTGAAAAAGGTAAGCCCCTGCGGCATGCGTTGGCAGCCTTCAAGACTACGAAAGCTATCATGCTATTGCTCTGCATTGACAATGAACAGGAATTTGTTGGTGGGAAATGAAGAGGAAAGAGAGGAGGGGGAGACAAGGAGGACAATGAAGATTTCAGCTAGACTTTGAATACTGCAGAGGAACTTAGAAGCAGGGTTATCCTAATGGGCTGATTTCATTGATGTAATATAGACCTGTCCATCATTCTACATCTCAAATACATAATCTGCACCAAGAGACAGAATTCCACCTCTGGGATATCTAGGTCCATAGCAGGGACACTGGGAATGGTATCATAAGAGGATCCCTAAGCTGAGCTAATCATGAAGGTAGTAGCTGAAATCAGGTATATCCACGAGAACAGAACCTCCTGGTATTTGCAGGCATGTTTTTCTAGACAATAGTCTACGGAAAGTCAATTAAGTCAATCTGAGTAATACTTTAAGGATACTATGGCTCCACTTGGTAGTAGTATGGAAGAAAATCAATCCTGGCACCATTAACATAAGACTTTGTTTTAAAAATGCCTAGCAAGAGAAGGCACAAAATGATCTTTCTAATTTGAGAAATATGGGTGGTGGTATTATAGAGCTTTGGCAGGAGGGTTAACTATTTTCAGCTAATTAAAAGAACAGTGCAAGGGCAGATGTAAATTAAAAAATAAAATGCTTAATTTTCATTTTTGAAAATAGACCTTTACCCCTCCCTTTCCTTAGAAAATTTATTTTAAAACATTTATAAGTTTTCTCTCTGTCTTTTTGAAATACATGTAAATCTTTTCAGAAGTTATGAAGCCTCTCAGCTTTATGACCCAACAATATCTTTATCAAGGACCTGGGAGCCATCTATTTGAAATGCAAACATTAAGGAAGATAGCACCCCTATCTTCCCAGTGTCTGTTGGAAGGACAGGAATCTAACTTCAGCAAGTGCCTGTCTCAAGTTGCAAAACTACCTCTTGTCATAAAGATATGATAAATTTATTTCCCTTTGGTGTGAAAGCAATTAGCTACCACAATCATCCCAATTACCAGGTGAACTTAGGGTTAACTATGTATGACAAATGGTGCTGCCAAGTACCCTGGTTTGACTAGTTGTTTATTTTTAGAACATGTATGCAATGAGCTGTATATCCTTGCCGTTATAAAGGGGTGTGGTTTCTTATTGTTTTTGTCATCTCTTCGCAAATTGTTTATGGTACCTATAACATTCTGGTTTGATGCTCATTCAGTAGTAAAACGTTTCTTTCTCTCTTATCATTGTGATGAAGTTTTCTACATTGGGAGGAGATTTTGTTTTTATTTATAGTTCCAGGAACAATTGGTCAAAAGGAGTTTTCCCCAAAACGGAGCAATTTTTCTTATAGATTAGCAACCATTGGGCAATTTGGATTTTATTGAAAGAGAATGGGTAGGAGGGTATATTACATCAATATCTTGTGTATTAGACCGATATCTTGTGCAGAAGAGGGTGGGAAAAAAGCAGATGTGAAGAAGAAGGGGAACACAAGGACATCGAAGAATCACAGTGGGAAATTCTCACTCAATATCTATTACAATGGATTATAGAAGTAAAGTTATTGACTAGAATTCTCTCTCACCCATAAACACACTGACATCAAAGGGATTGTATAACTCATTCTGCATCCTTGCTGTCTAGCACTTACTACAGTGAAAAATGTTTATTTTTTGAGTTGATATATAATTGACATTACATTCTGTAAGTTTAAGTTTGTGTAATGTGTTGATTTGAAACTATTGCAATATAATTGCCACCATAGCTTGCGCTAACCCCATTATCACATCCCACAATTATTTCTTTTGTTGCATGAGAACATTTAAGAACTAGCCTGTTAGCAATTGTGAAGTATATGCAGTATTATTGATTATAATTAACAGGTTACACGTTAGGTCTCCAGAACGTTTTTATCTCCTAGTTACAAGTTTGTACATTTCAGTAATATTTCCCCAGTGTCCCTCCCTCACAATCCATGATAACCACCACTATTCTACTCTGCTTCTTCAAGTTCAGTTTCTTAAACTTCCATTAAGTAAGTGATATCATACAATATTTTTTTTATATCTGACTTTCCTCATTAAGTATAATTCCCTCAGTGTTGTTCTTTCTCTTTCATGACTTGATAACATTTTGTTGTATATAGCTAACACATCTTTATCCATTCATCCAATGATGGATACTTAGATTGTTTCCAGGTCTTGGCTATTATCGATAATGGAGTGCAGGTACCCTTTTGATATCTTGTTTTCATTTCCTTTAGGTATATACCCAGAAGTGAGTTTTTTCAATCATATGGTAGTTCTATTTTTAATTCTTTGAAGAACCTTCAAATCATTTCCCTTCGTAACTGTACCAATTTATATTCCCACCAACAGAGTACAAGTTTTCCCTTTTCTCAGCATCCTTGCCAAAGCCTATTATCTCTCTTCTTTTTGATAATAGCAGGCGTGAGGTGCTATCTCATTATGGTTTTGAGTTGGGTTTCCCTGATGATTAGTGATGCTGAACATCTTTTCATGTATCTGTTGTCGTTTGTATGTCTTTTTGGGGAAAATGTCTGTTTAGTTCCTCTGCACATTTTATATTGAATTGTTTAGTTTCTTACCAGTTGTATGAGTTCCTCATATATTTAGGGTATTAACCCCTTATCAGATATATGATTTGCACATATTTTTTTCCATTCTGTAGGCTGTTGTTTCATTTTGTTTCCTTCATTGTGCAGAAGCTTTTAGCTTGATGCAGTCACACTTACTGTTTTGTGCTTTTTGTCTTAGTTTTCAATGTCATATCCAAAAAATTATTGCCAGACCTGATGTTAAGGAGCTTGTCCCTTATATCTTCTCAATGTTTCACGATTTGGGTCTTACATTCAAATCTTTAATTCCAGTAGATTTTTGTGTGTTTTATAAGATAGGGATTCAGTTCCTTCTTCTGCATGTGGTTGTCCTGTTTTCTCACCACCATTTATTGAAGAGACCATCCGTATCATTATACATTGTGGGCTCCTTTATCAGAAATCAATTGATCATACACATGTGGGTTTATTCTTGGCTGTCTATTTTGTCCCATTGATCTATGTGTCCGATATTATGCCAGTATGTACTGTTTTTATTACTACAGCTTTGTAATACAATATGAAGTCAAGAAATGTGATGCCTCTGGCTTTGTTCCTTCTCATTGCTTTGGCTATCCAAAGTCTTTTTTGGTTCCATGCAATATTGAGGATTGTTTTTTTCTATTTTTGTGTAAAAATTACATTATGATTTTGAAAAGGATTGCATTGACTCTATAGATGGCTTTGAATATTATGGATGTTTTACAATATTAATTATTCTGATCCACAAACATGGGATATGTTTCCATTTGCATTTTCAACTTCTTTTATCAAAGTTGTAGTCTTCCTGGTTTGGGTTTTCACTTCCTTGGTTAAATTTATTCCTACGTATTTGTTGCTTGTGATGTGGTTATAAATGGGATAGTATTATTTTAGGTGTTTTTCACATATTTGTTATTATATAGAAAAATTAACTTCTGTATTTTGATTTTACATCCTATACCTTTACTAAATTGATTGGTTTCAAATGATGTGGGGTTCAGCCTTTGTGAGTTTTTTTAATATATAAAAGCATATCATCTGTAAACTGAGACAATTTTACTTTTCTGCTTAAAATGTCTCATTTCTTTTGCCTGGTTGCTGTGGCTAGAACTTGCAGTACTATGCCGAATAAGAGTGGCAAA